>NW_028256851.1:0-515135 GCF_048593485.1 Apis florea | reverse complement strand
ATTTAATTTATTTATTTATTTGTTTATTCAACATTCTCATGACTCAATTACAAATATTGTTGCAAACTTTATTCTTTTGCATATTTATATACATATCAGTTTATTTATTCATTTATTTAGTTATTCATTTTTTAAATGATTTAATTTTAAACATTTTTGCAAACATTATTCCTTTATTCATTCATTTATCATTTAATTTATTTATTTATTTGTTTATTCAACATTCTTATGACTAGTTACAAACATTGTTACAAACTTTATTCTTTTATTCATTCATTTATTTTTCAATTTATTCAATTTTTTATACAATTATTTTTTTTTAATGAAATACTCATTCATATTGTAACAAATTTCATTTTTTTGCACATTTATTTATACACCAATTTATTTATTGATTTATTTAGATGTTCATTCTTTTAATGATTTACTTATAAACATTGTTACAAACATGATTCTCCTCTCCATTTATTTATCAATTAATTTATTTATTTTTTTTGTTCAACTTTCTAATGATTTAGTTAAAAATATTGTAGCAAACATTATTCCTTTATTTATTCACTTATCATTTAATTTATTTATTTATTTGTTTATTCAACTTTCTTATAACTAATTATAAACATTGTTACAAACTTTATTCTTTTGCACATCTATATATATATATCTATATCTATATATATCAGTTTATTTATTCCCTTATTTAGTTGTTTACTTTTTAGGTGATTTAATTATAAACATTGTTGCAAATAAATTATTTGTTTCATTTATATATGCATCAATTTGATTTATTTCTTTGTTTCAACTTTTTAATGATTTAGTTCTAAACATTTTAGCAAACTTTATTCTTTTGCACAATTATATATACATCAATGTATTTATTTATTTGTTTAGTTACTCATTTTTTAAATGATTTAATTGTAAACCTTATGGCAACATCATACTCTTGTTCATTTATTTATCAACAAATTTATTCACTTATTTGTTTATTCAAGATTCTCATGACTTAATTACAAATATTGTTGCAAACTTTATTCTTTTGCATATCTATATACATATCAGTTTATTTATTCATTTATTTAGTTATTCATTTTTTAAATGATTTAATTTTAAACATTGTTGCAAACATTATTCCTTTATTCAATCATTTATCATTTAATTTATTTATTTATTTGTTTATTCAACATTCTTATGACTAGTTACAAACATTGTTACAAACTTTATTCTTTTATTCATTTATTTTTCAATTTATTCATTTTTTTATACAATTATTTTTTTTTTAATGAAATACTCATTTATATTGTAACAAATTTCATTTTTTTGCACATTTATTTATACACCAATTTATTTATTGATTTATTTAGATATTCCTTCTTTTAATGATTTACTTATAAACATTGTTACAAACATGATTTTCCTCTCCATTTATTTATCAATTAATTTATTTATTCTTTTTGTTCAACTTTCTAATGATTTAGTTAAAAATATTGTAGCAAACATCATTCTTTTGCACAATTCTAAATTCATTTATTATTTTATTCACCTTTTTAGTGATTTAGTTATAAGCATTGTATCAAATATAATTCTCTTGTTCATTTATTTCTCAATTTTTTTATTTATTTATTTATAATTGCTTATTTGAAAAGGTAATTTGTTCATAGATATCATTAATGTTTTCTTTCCAAATAATTCAATTTTTATTGTATCAATATTATATCTGCTTCAAAATTATTTATAGATTTGTTTATTTGTTTATATATATATATTAATTTGTGAAAATAATTTATTTATAGATTGTTGTGCAATTTTATATTTTGCTTTTTTATTTATATTTTTATAAATTCTCATATTTATTTACATAAATATTTTTGTTCTTATTTATTCACTTATTTGGTAATACAATTACTTATTTAGACTTTTATTTAAATAATTTAATATAAGTAATGTTAAAAAGTTATAAACAATTATTTGAATAATTGTTGTTATATTATTTAGGATTATTTATATTAGAGAAATGAAAATGTTGATATCATTTAATAAAGATCATATATAAAAATAAAAATAAAACAGAAAATGAAAAATTAAATTAATACATACATAAGTTACAAAAAAAGGAGATTCAATCATTATCAATATAAATTAATAAAGAAATTAATTATTTAATTAATAAACAAATGTATAAAACAATAAACTTTACAATAATGTATATAAATTATTATTTAAAAAAGTATATAAACAAATAAATAAATTAAATGATAAATAATTGGGAAGAAGTATGATGTGTTTATAATTAAGTCATTAAGAAATTGAATAATTGAATAAATCAATAAGTAAATTCATACAGGTATAATTGTGCAAAAAAATTAAGTTGGATATAATAAATTGTTAATCAGAAATGTGTGTAAATAAATGAATAAATTAAATGATTAATAAATGAACAAAACAATGATGTTTACAACAAGATTTATAATTAAGTCATATAAAAAGTAAATAATTAAATAATTAAATAAATAATTAAATTAACTGATGTATGTATAGATATACAAAAAAGTAAAGTTTTTTAGAATTTATTTTTTATTTTTTAGAATTTCACTAAAAAAATTAATAATTATATAAAGAAATGAATAAATTAAATGATAAATGAATGAATAAAAGAATATAATTTGCAACATTTGTAACTAAGTCATTAGATACTTGAATAATCAAATGAATAAATTAAGTGATAAAAGAATGAACAATAGAATTTGCAACAAAATTTATAAATTATTCATTAAAAAGTATACATAAATGAATAAATTAATTCATAAATAAAGAGGAAAGTCATGTTTGTAACAATATCTATAAATAACTCATTAAGAAAAATTAATTAAATAAATCAATAAATAAATTGATGTATAAATACATGTGCAATAAATGTGCAAATATATGAAAGATGCTACAACTTTATTATTAATTCATTAAAAAAATGAATAACTAATAAAAATATCAAAAAATAAGTTGATATACAAATAAATGTACAAAAAAATGAAATTTGTTACAATATATAAGTATTTCATTAAAAAAAAATTGAATAATAAATAAATGAATAAAAGAATAAAGTTTGCTAAAATGTTTAGAACTAAATCATTAAAAAGTTGAAACAAAGAAATAAATCAAATTGATGCATATATAAATGAAACAAATAATTTATTTGCAACAATGTTTATAATTAAATCACCTAAAAAGTAAACAACTAAATAAGGGAATAAATAAACTGATATATATAGATATAGATATATATATATATAGATGTGCAAAAGAATAAAGTTTGCAACAATATTTGTAATTGAGTCATGAGAATGTTGAATAAACAAATAAATAAATAAATTAAATGATAAGTGAATAAATAAAGGAATAATGTTTGCTACAATATTTTTAACTAAATCATTAGAAAGTTGAACAAAAAGAATAAATAAATTAATTGATAAATAAATGGAGAGGAAAATCATGTTTGTAACAATGTTTATAAGTAAATCATTAAAAGAAGGAATATCTAAATAAATCAAATAAATAAATTGGTGTATAAATAAATGTGCAAAAAAATGAAATTTGTTACAATATAAATGAGTATTTCATTAAAAAAAAAATAATTGTATAAAAAAATGAATAAATTGAAAAATAAATGAATGAATAAAAGAATAAAGTTTGTAACAATGTTTGTAACTAGTCATAAGAATGTTGAATAAACAAATAAATAAATAAATTAAATGATAAATGAATGAATAAAGGAATAATGTTTGCAACAATGTTTAAAATTAAATCATTTAAAAAATGAATAACTAAATAAATGAATAAATAAACTGATATGTATATAGATATGCAAAAGAATAAAGTTTGCAACAATATTTGTAATTAAGTCATGAGAATGTTGAATAAACAAATAAATGAATAAATTTGTTGATAAATAAATGAACAAGAGTATGATGTTGCCATAATGTTTATAATTAAATCATTTAAAAAATGTGTAACTAAACAAATAAATAAATACATTGATGTATATATAATTGTGCAAAAGAATAAAGTTTGCTAAAATGTTTACAACTAAATCATTAAAAAGTTGAAACAAAGAAATAAATCAAATTGATGCATACATAAATGAAGAAAAAATGCAACAATGTTTATAATTAAATTATTTAAAAAGTGAATGACTAAATAAATAAATAAACTGATGTATGTATAGGTGATGTATGGAAAAGAATAAAATTTGCTATTATATATGTAAATATTTTATTTAAGAAATGAATAATTATATAAATAAATAAATAAACTGATGTATATATATGTATAGAAAAGAATAAAATTCGCCATAATATGTATAAATATTTTATTTAAAATATGAATAATTATATAAATCAATAAATAAATTGATAATATAAATAAATGTGCAAAAGAATGAAGTTTGCAACAATACAATATACAAGTATTTCATTAAAAAAAATGAATAACTAACTAAATAAATAAATAAATTGATGTATGTATAAGTGCAAAAGTTTTAAAAATACTTATTATTATTATTTATAAATAAATCAATAGATAAATGAATTAAATAAATAATATAATATACGATGGATAATATATAAATAAATAAATGAAGAAAGAAATAAGGAAATAAATAAATTGATGCAAATTGATGAGTGAATAGGACAAATTTAAAAAAAATTTATCAATAATTCTATAAATAAATCATTGGATAAATAAATCAAATGGATAAATAGTTATATGGATAAAAAAAATTAATTAATAAATAAAGAAATGTGTAAATAAATAAATAAATAATAAAATAAATAAATAAATGCATATATATGTATATGTGTGTATATTTATATATATACACATATAAAATAAGAAAGTGTGCAAAGAAATAAATATCAGTCGATAAATCGATAATCGATAAATAAATTAATAAAATAATTAATTAATAAAAAAATGTACAAATATAGAAATTAAATAAATAATTAATAAATTAAAAATTAATAATACATAAATATATTAAAATTTGTTTTTAATATATTGTTAATTAATATAATTAAAATATATCATCTTAATTTTCGATGCGATTTCGATTATCGAATTTGCTTAAGATGCCAACCAATCAGAACGCGTCAGGGAGAATTTTGGCGCGCAGTGTCAGTCTTCTGTGGAAAGTCATAGTGGCAGGACGTGTGTCGATTGTAACCGGCTTTGGTGATTCAACTGCGCAGTAAGTAATTTTGTTCATATTTTATTATAAATATTATAAATTATTATCAATTTCGTTTATTTAATTATTCATTTACTATTATATAACAAAATTATCTAATATTTTTCGTTTTTTTGTGCATTTTTCATCGATCGTATATTTCGACCGTTGAGATTTTTCGTACCGATATTTCGTACTTCGTTGAATTGAGATTCAATTTCGCTCGTTGCTTCATTTTTACATTTTTTATGTCTCTGTTTTACGATTTTAATTTTCTTTGGGTAAATTATCATTCGATTGTCAATATAGCTCGAAGAAAAAATAATTTATAGTATAAGCATAGCACAACGATTCGAAATTAATAACTTTGAGCTAGCTTATGTTAAACATAATCTAAAGAATTTGTGTTTAATTATTATTTTATTTTAATATGATCGATTATTTATATATATTTTATATATTTATTCGTTTTTATTTCAATTTTACAGATTATCCGTTCTACATGGTATCATCCAAAAGGAAAAATGGACTCGTCCAAAAGGATAAAATGGACTCGTCCAAAAGGATAAAATGGTTTCGTCCAACTTCACGAGCGGTAAAAATTCCAACATGGACTTCATCGTACTTTGTCAAAGAGAAGTTTGATATTTTATTTCTGTATTATATATATTTATTTTCTTTCTATTGAATCGTTTTTATAATGAACATTTTCTATAAATATTAATACTTTTCTTTAAATAATTTACAAATATTTATTCTAACTCCTTATATATAAAATTTTTTATTTGTTAAAAAATTTGATAATATATTTGATAATAATCAGTCCATAATTTTAATAAGTAGTAATATTTTCTGAAATTAATATATTCAATAGAAAAAAGAAAGAAATTATGGAAAAAATATTTTCTTTTTCTATAGATTTTCCTCGCCCCCACTAATACACATTTATTTTCAGAAATTTTTTTTTGTGATCGCGTGCAATGCGGTCGATAGATTCAGTGTTTGCTGCGTAACAGTTTTTTGATATTCTAGAGCATAAAAGCTCTAATTAAATTTATTTATTACAATCGCGAAATTAGAGTCAGTGCTTGTTCGCCGATTGAGAATTATACGGACGGGATAGTAATTTTTTTTTTCTTTTTTTTTTGTGTATGCGTGTGTATAAATATTCGTTTTCGGTACAAAGTAGAGTCAGTGTTTGTTCGCCGATTGAAAATTATACGGACGGGATAGTAATTTTTGTTTTCTTTTTTTTTTTCTGTGTGTTTGTATAAATATTCGTTTTCGGTACAAAGTAAAATCAGTGTTTTTCAAGAGAATAAGGCGATCATCCATCACGCGAAGAGGTAATTATTTTTATACATTTTTCGTTTATTTAAACTTTTTCAAATAATCAGTATTGTGTTTAAATTATGATTTTGTACTTTTCGTTACAGTTTCTTGTACCTGACGACTACTTCGCGATGACGTGCCCTGGATCATGGATAACATTGCAGATTCTTCGCATCGTTTGGTGAGTCGCATGCATTTATGTTCCTCCAATCACTCAATCATGTCGTAGGATGAAAGGTCCGAATCGACACGGGTGATTGGTTGTATACGTAGATTTTTGCACGAGCACAGTGACCGCGGGTATTTATTATACCCGTGAGTAATAACATTTCTTTTTTTTTGGTATTTTATTTATTAGATCAGGATAGGGCTTCTTGCATATCTCGTTTTTGAAAAAATAATATTGATAATTAATTCTATATTAATAATGTTTTAATATAATATAATATAAATAATTAGTTTGGTTATAATTGAAAATAGTTTCGTTATAATTATTTTTAAAATCAAAATTAAATAAATATATAAATTTATAAATATATTTATGAATAAAAATGAATATTCGAATAAATGAGAAATATTGAAATAACTTGAATTAAATTTCTTTTAGTGAAGAAACCAGATATCCTCTGATTTCGTTACAATAAAAACATCAATTATTATATAATAATATATAATATAATATATAATATAATAATCTTTTGTTTTGAATATAATGAACTCTTAATTTTATCTTTTGTTTCATATTATTATTTGACTTTCTGTTATAATGTTAAGCATGATTTGTAATATGAAAATATCTTATTTTTTCATAAAAAAAATGTATGAAAAATTATGTGCAAGAAGATATTTCGCGACAGGTAGATTTCTAAATCAAGGTAACAAGTTTTGCACATTGATTTTGCATTTTCGAAAATATACTTTGATGAAGAGATCGCCTGAGGTCTTTTTTGAATTCTTATTATTAATATTTCATTTAGAATCAATTTCTTATTATTAATTACATATATAAATTACGATATAAAAATTCATTATTAATAAATTTCATATTTATTGTTCCTTCATTTTTTCTTTCTAAAATTAATAACAATTAATTATATTTGTAAAGTAAATTTATCAAAATTGATTAAAGTTTAAAATAAAATAAACAAATTTTGAATTACCGAACATTAGTCCGTTAGATACACTAATATTCTTTTTAGCTCAGGATTTTCAGGTTTAACCCCTTCCATGTCCATTGCCAGGATCTCATTCACGTGCCCAGGTGCTACTTGGATGAGAGAGAGGTGATGGATATGATGATCATAGTTGATAAGTTTATTAACAATTTTTTAGCGACTGACGATGCGTTAGTGTATCGTGCACGATGTATTTTCCACATTATGTGTGTGTGGTTAGGCTGTGGAATTGCATCGGTTCGTTTATAATTGCAGACAGTGTTAAGATAGATTTTGAGATATGTATGATTAATTCCATTATAATTTCTAACAATAATTTATATGCGATATTATAATTCTTATTTTGAATTTATCAAATTCTGTATTATTCTAATGATTTAATTATCTTAAAAGACATATTTTTTTATTGATAATAAATATTTATAATTAAAATTAAGATATCCATATAACGCAATGGTCGCTAGCCATCGTTAGTCGATTCCAGGAAAATGGTACGTACAGTTAGAGTGTGCGAGCAGCGTGCCAAGCTCGGGTGTCGGAGGCGTCCCGGGACGCTTTCCCTAGTGTAGGCTTTTGCGCCCGAGCGTTATGTGTGAGAATATCGTGGAATGAATGTGTTGGTATGCCTGTTTTGTCATTTTTTAAATATAGGGCTAGGTAGGATAGGTAGTATACCTCTGTGTGTTTGTTAATTATAAGTAGGTAGGGCCGGGCAGGTTGTCACAGTCTCTGGTCGGGTAGGCGCGTTTTCGTTGTTGACAACCTGTTTCAGGAAATAAAATTTGAAAAATCGAGGGTAAAACTGAGACGAATGGATAATGCTATTCGTCTCCGGTTTCACTTATCAATTTTTCGAATTCCGTGGTCGCGATCGCGATTTGCTTTCGAAACGAACGTTGCGCTCGAGATTCTGTGCATGTACGGAGAACGATTATTGCGATCGTTGGTCGTCCATGTACTTAGCTTTCGCGATTTAGTCCTTTTTTTTTCTTTTTTTCTTTGATTTGCGATTAGTGAATCTCGAGCCTAGATTTAAGTTTCAGCGGGCATTGCGCTCGAAGGAGGAAGACCGAAGAGGCCCGACAAACTGTCACGAAGAGGGCTGCAACGAATGGTTTCTCATTTTTTGGATCTTGCCTAAGTCCAAAGAATGGGAAATCATTGTTATTACTTTGTCACTGTTGCTCGTTTTAGTAATACGTAGTTTTTGTTGTTGTATATTGTCTGGCCAATTTGCATGCTGGCTCATCATCTGGATCCAATCATCATGGGCATCGCGATTTTATTATTAGTGTTGCGATTGATCGAATAACGGGTTGATTTAGAGTTGCGTTGTTATTTTCGCGTTTTTTTATTAGTATTGCAAATTACAAAATATCGCTTTTTTTTTCAAATTACTATAATATTTTATAAAATAATATTAAAGTTTATTATATTATTTCTATTAAATTCGTGACTTTTTGAAATTGTAACTTTTTGCAATAATTTTTATCGAATTTGTTTTAAACCGTAGTGTTGCGTTAATATATAATCGCGTTTGTTCAAGTAGCGTTGCGAATATTACATGCCCAAACTTCTTCTTCCACTGGAATTGTGGAAACATCTGTTCCTGTATCACTTGTTGTAGCTGAAAATGTTACATGGGTGATTGTACGACGATAGCAGATCATAATGAAGACTTAAATTTCTCGCTACTAGTGTTGCGTATTTAAATTTTCATAAAAGAGTGCTTCTTTATTAGTGTTGTTTGTCGGGATTCTTTCAATTTCTTTTTTTTTTCTTTATTTGTTTTTTTTTTTATAATTTAATTAGTATTGCAAATATATATAATACGAAATATAATAAGTAATACAATAAAGCATTCATCGCGTTTGATTTTTTATTATACAAATAATATTAGTTCATTAGTGTTGCGATACAAAATGGATATTCCACTCACGGTTTGCTCGGTTTCATATTGAGTGGAAAATATTTGTCTTTTAGTGGCTCTTCTGGCTGCTAAATAATTTATTTCTTTTTCAGCCTACAATTGTACACTGCATTTATTATACACTGATGCAAAAAAAGGTTTGTATACGTCAAAGTTAAAGAAGTACAAATCATATAATTTCAATTAGTTTTTTTTCATCTTTATTATATCAGAAATAAGTTTTCAATTTTTAATTCATTTGTTAAAGATTTTGCTTTTTATTTTGCTTTAAAATTTTGATTCAGATAATACAAATTATTTTTTTTCTTTTTTTTTTAATTCAAGCAATAATAATTTATTGAATTTTTTACTTCTTTTACTTTTTTTCATCTATCAATTATCTTCTTTTTTAAGTATTAATCGAATGAATATATTTATTTCAGAAATCCATTAATTCATTATTCAAAAGGATACATTAATTCAAAAGGAACAGAAATCCATCACGAATTAAAAGGTAATTGTATAAAATGTTACTAATTTTTTTTTAAGTTTGTTTCAGAGAAAGCTCTTATTTTCTACAATATCTCTTTTCTTTGATCATAATCAGATAGATCAGATTTTGCATAGGTAGGGATCCAAAATAAATCTTTAAATTTTGGTGTAGTTAGATTATATCTTTAAATTAGGTAAATTAGGTAAAAAGTAGAAAAAAAATTTAGATTTTTATTAGATGAGTATTCAAAATGTTTAGGATTGTATTGCAGACAGGAATTATATATAATGAATTATAAGTAAAACAAATTATTCTGAGCTAAAGTTTATTCCAACAATCCATTAGGCTTAATGATGAAAGACATAGTATTTTTAAGTGTAACATGTACAAATACTTGTAATTTTCAAAAATTACAAGTAATATCCTCTCTTCAAATCCTCTCTCTAAGTCCTCTCTCTAAATATCATGTTAGGATTAATTATTAATTTGAAAATTAATAAATTATTTTTAAGTATATTTTAAATGTTTTGAAGCAAATAGATTTGTAGAAAAGTTTAAAAAAAAGTAATAATTAAAATTATTACTGCTTTAAGTAGAATAGATTTATTTATTTTATAAGTAAATATTGATGATATTTAATTAATAGATATATAGTTATAATTTAATTTAATAAACATATGTAGTTAATAATAGTAGTGGTAGTGAAAATTTAAATTTAAATTTTAATTTATTTTTAAATTTAAATTTAAATTAGTGAAATATATCTTATTTGGTTATTTACTTTTAAAAGTAAATAACTAAATAAATTATCAATATTTTATATCTTTAATCTTTAAGTATGAATAATATAAAATATTGATATATATATGTATATATGTACAAAGTAATACATGTGTGTCTGCAAAGTTATTAGAAGTTTAGTTTGTAGTGAAGTTTAGTGTGCAGTCAGTTTGTCGTGATTTAGCAATCTCTCTTAAAAATTCTTTTGTTCTTTATTTTGTACAACGTTTAAAAATCTGAACGTTATGCAAATGCACACCAAAGGGATTTATGTGAAAGTTGATAAATTTAATAAATTATAAATTTTTATGCAAAAAGTGGGATGTTGTGAGAATGAGTCTTAAAATTAACTCGCAGTACTTTTAAGCGATTTCATTATTATTTAATATACAATATGTAATTATTTTATTATGTAATTAATATTAATTACATAATTATATTATATATTATATATTAGTACGTATATTTTATAGAAAATAATTGGTTTCGAGCGATTGTTTGTTGTGAATAGGAATTTTATTAACGTGATAAGTAATATTCTCGTTCCCTTCTTAACATTATAATATAGACATAGATTTTTATATTCTTTGAGTGATTTAATTTTTTAATTAAATGTTTATTACATCATAACATATCAATAAGAAATATGTTATGATTTATAATTTTTCTTTTTAAGTTGATATTTCAATATATATTCATAAAAGCGTATAGTGTAAGAATAAGAATTAACCTCTTCCGCCATCTGTTGGATATTGTCGAAAGTGGACTAAAGTAAGGAAGAAATAAATTGTTGCGCCATCTCTCGAGTATATCTGAGCTGAAGATGTTTCCAACACTCAACAGATGGCACCACCGATCCGTTCGTAGTGTAGTTTTATCCTTCTTCTATTATTTGCCGTCTTTATCTCTTTTAGTTCCTTTGTTGTGACACAGATGGCGCCACCGATCCGTTTGTAGTGTAGTTTTATCCTTCTTCTATTATTTGCCGTCTTTATCTCTTTTAGTTCCTTTGTTGTGACACAGATGGCGCCACCGATCCGTTTGTAGTGTAGTTTTATCCTTCTTCTATTATTTGCCGTCTTTATCTCTTTTAGTTCTTTTCCTGTGACAGAGATGGCGCCACCGATCCGTTTGTAGTGTAGTTTTATCCTTCTTCTATTATTTGCCGTCTTTATCTCTTTTAGTTCTTTTCCTGTGACAGAGATGGCGCCACGGATCCGTTTGTAGTGTAGTTTTATCCTTTTTCTATTATTTGCTGTCTTTATCTCCTTTAGTTTGTTTGCTGTGGCACAGATGGCGCCACCGATTGGTTTAGAAGGTACGTCCGTCCTTCTTTGGTTATTAGCTCTCTTTGTTTACGTTAGTTCTTTCGCAATGACACAGATGGCTCCATCGTTCGGTTTTTCTGTTCTTTCATTGTTTTTGCATTACCAGCGTTAATTTCTCTTCGACGCTACAGATGGCGTTACCATTCGGTTTTTCAGTAGTTTTATTCTTTTTCTTTTGCCTATTCTCTCTATCTACTTTAGTTTCTTTATCGTACTCCACAGATCGTGCTAATTATACAATTTTTAATCTATTTACGTATTTTTTCTTTTGTTTAGTCTCTTTATACAAATTTATTTTATAAATTAATATAGTTCTAGGTTGTGTCTATTTTCTAGTTAGCATCAATACATTATTGTTCAACTTATTGTTTAAAGATCTTATTATAATGAAAGTTTTTACAATTAATTTATATCATGTCATGCAGTTTTTTATATGTGACAATTTTATGAATAGTTGTATCTCTGACTGTGTTTTTTCTTAACAATTGAGAATGTTAATACTGCAATTTAAAAAACAATTCTTGTGATTTGAAATGAAATCATTATATTTCGATAATCTTTCTGGTTCCGTTTTCTCTTTTGCATTCTTTTGTTAAGTAGGATTTATTGTATTTTTAAATTAAAATATTCTAATCTTTTTTATTATTTTAGTAGCTGCTGAGTTATAGATATTTAGTTCATTGTTTTTGAGTAATTAGAAATTATAGTTTAGGAATTCTCTTAAGTTATGGGGAAAAATTATTCATTTTAATAATTATTTTTAGAGTAAAAATTATATTTATATAATAAATACTAAAGTAAATAAAACAAATAGATTTCTCATATTTAACATGAATCATTTTTTTAATTAACTATTTCTTCAATTATATTGTGTCTGCGTTATTATATAAAATAACGTATTTAAATAAATTTTAATATAGGGAGAGTAAAAACAATTTCATTTTTTTTAGCGTCGGTATTTCAGAATATATGATATTATTTACCATCAAAAGATGTACGTCACATCTACGTCATATCTATTTTTTCTGTGTTTGATAATTTCATTCTCTAATGTCGGTACATTTTGTTAAGGGGGGGAAACTGTTAAATTCTCATCTGTGGATGTATAGGTATATTCGCAAATGGTAAAATCTTTTTCTGTATTGAATATATTTTTTCAATATGCAGTAAGTGATTATAACAATGAATATTTTATGAAAATAATTATAAATATTTTTAAGTTATTATTTATTTATTGTTTTATAAAACTTTAGTTTATAATTTTTAGGATTTCCTTTTATATAATGTTTTATTTCGATTTTAATTTATAGTTTTGAAAATTTTCCGATTTTAGTTGTTCTTTTTTGTTTGATTTTTGTTATTGCGATTTAGTGATACGTTTCATTTGTAATATTGATTTTTATATACTCTTTGGTATTTGAAAAGTTTATGATTTTTAAATGTTTTATATTTTGATACATATATACATGATAGTAGCGTGAAATCATTCATATTTTGTATTTATTAGAAACTAATTCGATTTTGTTCTCATAAAAGCGTGTTTAAAAGCAAATTTAAAGCAATTACATATTCTTTTTTTGTTAGTCGAGTATAGGAAATCGAATTTATAAAATTTAAATTAAACTGTAATAATAATAATAATCACTTATATTTATAATATTATTTTTAAATTATTTATAATATCTTTTTTTAATATTGAACAGCATTATGAATATAATATATATCTATTATATATATATATATATATATATATATTTTAAGTATAAAAAGTATTTTTATAAAAATATTAATAATAAAATATTTGAAATAAAATTTTAACTTATTTTTATAATAATTTAATACTAATTTATTTTTTAAATATTTTAAATATATGTATATTAATATAATCTTTAAATGAAGTTTTACACATATATTTGTGTAATTTTTGAAATATAAAAAAAGTCAAATATAATTTTACCGTTAAATACATTTTTTTAAAAATAATAATAGGTATTTTTATTTATTAATCGATATTTTTATAAATATTAGCGACTAAAATATTATTATTATTACAGCATATACGTATATAGATAGATACTTTATCTTTTCCTCGAGGGAAAAACGTAAAATCATATATTATATGAGAAAATAGAAGCAAGAAATAGATGAAGACAAAAGAAAATGTTTGATATCTATTTTTAGTTAATTAGCATTATATAAAATGAATTATATTTTTGATATTTAAATATTTTGCATAAAATATATATTTTAAAATAAAGTATGAATAATAGGTAAGGTATGTAAGGTGAATAAATTTGTTAGTATTGCAAATTTGTATTAATGAATAGTGCTATTTTATATTTAATAATAATTTAATGGGTTAGAATAGAGAAAGAGTTTTAATAAGAAAAATAGAATATTAGATATATATATTAAATATTTCTTCTCAAAGAAGTCTCTTTTACATTTCGCCGTATTCAAGTTCGAAATCTTTCCATTTTATAAAATTATATAAAAGAAGATCAAAATTATATCAAGAATTAATCTTTGTTGATTATCATTACAAAATGAAATGTAAGCAAAATAATTCAATTTCATATGAGAAAACATAACATATATGAAATAAAAAGAAAATTGTTGTTACGCGAGAACAGAATTACGTTTCACAAGTATGTAGAAACTTTTCACGTGTGTAGCAAAGTATCACATTCACAGAAATTAATTTGATAAAATTTTTTAGTTGCTTCGTTAATTTTAAAATTTCTTATATTTTTATTCGTTTTTCCTAACATTTTTTAAATACTCTACATCTTTAAATATTTTGTTACGTCTAAATTAGTTTAATTCTTTATCTCTAGGTTACTCAAAAAATATATTATTTCTAGGAAATAATTGGTAATAGTAGAAAGAAGAAAAATTGTTCTTCCATTTTTAATAACGCACACAAATGAGTGTTAATTCGATAGGAGTGTGTGAGTATTAAATAAAATTAGCATGAGAAAACAAAAATTTTTTGCAGAAAGAAAATAAAAATTAATGTTTCTTTTTGCAACGTAAAAGTACTCAACTGTTTTTTCAAGAGTAAAAATTGTATTAATTTTCGTGATAAATTGTGATAAATTAATTCCTGAAAAAATATAGCATTTAAAATAAACGAATAATGATAATATCCATTAAAATGAAATAACACCAGAGATATAATCATTCTATACAACATATAGAAATCATTTTTCTTTATTTTCCACACTTATATGCCGTTTTATTCCTTATTTTCAATAATACGATCATATATAGTAGTAAATAGATCAAAATTTAACGCGTTATGTCATCGCGTAATTTAAATGCTTTGATGAAAGCGCCTTTACGAGTTGCAATAAAATCTTCCTAAACCGCTATTTCCTCCACCTATCGATAAGGACAGATTTCTACAATGTCGATACAACAACACATCCTTATAAATAAAATTTACTCAACCTTTTCTCATACCTATATATTTTCGATTAACGATTTAACCCACAACCTCATCCCTCCATCATCTAACGTTGCATTCATTGATTTCAATCTCGTTTCGTTTCGGCGCATCTAGCGTGCAACAAGTACGCCCGGCGTATATGCATATAGACAGCATCCTTTCCTTGTGGCATCGTCCAAAACGATTACAACGAAAATATTTCGACCAAACTGACCGTCTAATTACCCCTCGCGCAAAGCTCGGTCTTCTAATCGATATAACCGATCATCGAATAAATTTACTTTACGACACTGTGTCATCCCCGTAACGTTCAATGCACACAGGTGCGAAATCGATCGATCGGTTCATCAACCGTGTCACCCTAGTACGTTCCACTTTTGTCGTTCGCGTAGAGGGAGAGAGAGAAAGAGAAAGAGAGTACAGTGATCCGGAGTCGGCCCCGGGAGATCTCGCGGCTAATTCCTCTTGGTGGACTTGCTTGGAGCGTGGTCGTCTACGAGTTTCGTTACGACCGCGGAATCAACGGGTGCATAGACGTGTATTTAACGCGCGTACACATTACGTGATGCACATATGTAAAAGTAGTTTCGAGCCCACGCACGATCCATACACCTGGTGTGGAGAAGAGGGATGATGGGAACGCACACGTTGAAAGTCACACGGTAACACGGCGGTGAGCTATGGGGGTTCGCGAGGGAGACGAAGGGATGCCGGCATCCGGGCTGGTGATAAAGAGAGGAACAGGGTTCTCCTGGTACACGGTGGTGGGCAGAATATTGATCTGTGGGGTGGGCTTCGGGGATGGTGTCCTCGAGCCCTCCACCCCAGACCACCCACTCTCCTGATCCTGCTTCTCTGTCTCACCAGAGCACCCGGCTGGTAACCGAACCGGTGGTGGGGAGGACGCTAGTTGCGTGGTGGTCCAGTCCGCAGCTTCCCGCGAAATCGTGGTGGGACTGAACGCGAGCAGTAGGGGTGCCATGAAGGAAGGGATGGAGAATGCATAGGATGGTGGAGGAGGGAAGGTTGTACTCGTCGCGGAAAGCCTTCCTCGCGTCTATATCGCGGCGGTAGCTGCGAGTCGCGAGAGCTCGACCGGCAGCTCGTACACGACCCCGACCGCCTCCTATTTCAGGGTACTTTCAGTTCCGTTTGGATACCCGATCGCAGAACGAGGCGGTTTTCTCCCCCCCCTCTTCTCTATCTTTGTCTGTTACTATCTCTCTTTCCCTCTCTCGCTCGCCTTTTTCACTCGCCCACTCTTACACCACTTCTCACCCTCTTTCTCTCTCCTTTTCCTTCCCGCTTCTCTCTCTCTCTCTCTCTCTCTCACACACACACACACACACAATCACTTTCCATCTCTCTCGTTCCTCCTCTCCTCTCTCCGTCCTTCTCTTCCTTCCTCTTCGATCTCACTCCCTCACTCTATCTATCTAGCTGTTGCCCCCTTGGCTCTATCCGCGCACACGCCTCGCTTCTGTCCGCTTCACCTTTTTCTCGGCCGCTGTCTCAGTCTACCGCGAGTCGCCTACGTCTGCTTGTAGACCTCGTAACGTGGCCGCGTGTGATAGTGTTATCAACGATCGTAGTTCCGTTCGCTTGAACTCGTCGTCCGGTCACCGAGCCAGCACGCACACCGGCTTGACTTTGCCCCCGCCGGTGCGTGAGATGTCCGTTCCACGTACCTCGTACCTTGTGAGAATGCGTCCGGCAATCAAGTGATCGCGAGTATCGACGAGCTCGTCGTGTTCGTCGAGTGACGAGTGGTGGTGACAGAGGTAATCTGCGCGAGCCCCGCGAATACGCACGGTATTCGTAGAAATACGCGAAATACGATGAGGAGGCGGTGTCAGCAGCGTGGATTTGAGGTGTAGTCGGGTCTCGAAGAGATCGAATGGAGGATGCCAGTTTTGGGAGGCGGTGAGAGATACAGATAGAGCAGCATGATTTTGTGCGAGAATGTGGAAGCTGGCGGACGCGTAACGAATGAGAAAAGGGAAACGAAGTGTGCCGAGAACATTTGATGTAAGAGCGGCGAGGGTGTATATAAGTGGGAGCAGCACGCTTGGGCAAGTTGCCTGGATACGGGCAGCAGCACCGTGTTGCGCTCCGGTGAAGTAGGAGGAAGCGAAGGAGGTGGAAGGTGGTGCTAATACGCGAAAGGATGGAGGGTGGAGTGGACAGTAGTGGGACGAAGAAGACGATGCACGAGGCCGAACAGGCTACGAACGCAGGCTCGTGCCGCGTCCAAGAATCGCGATAGCATAGCTGCCTTCTTCGGATACGATTGCGTATGGTAATCGTGGCGACAGAAACGTTGCTCATTCACCCAACAACGCGCCCAGCTCTCCCTATTCGAGATCCGGCATCGAGCACGAAAGCTCGAACGCTCTACGAAAGCTCCTCGATTGGCAGGCAATGACCGATAACCTTCGGCTCGAACTGAACAACTTCTTTACAATCTCTTTCTACGATTCTTCCTCGATTCTCGCTGCAGTGAATTCCCGATGAGAAAAATTTTAGATTAGAGAAAGAGGGAGTAGTAAGAGTGTGTCAAGAAACAAGTAGTGTGTCTCGTATAGTATATATATATATATATTCTCGTTCTTATAATCGTACTTCCTTGAGGGGGAAGTGTGTGATAGTGAAATATCGAATTCGTGGTCGAATAACGGGGGAGAAAGGAAAGGGAAGAAGAATTCGTATCGAGTATATACGCCGCTTGTCACGAACACCTGTGAATCGAGCACAGCTCGAAAACACTTATGGAATTCTTTTTACATACGCGTACACGGATGCAACGGCCCTCTTTCCTCGAACAACGCGTTCGTTCGATGCGTGCCTGATACTACGCGAGGAGCTAATACCGTTGCCGTGTAATTGATAAATGATATCAAGTGGCAAGAAGCCGATCGCAATTGTAGGTACGTTCGTACGTATTGGCAAGTTAGAAATAGGTATCGCAACTTTCCAGACTTCCAGGAATTCCTATTTTTTTCTTTTCTTTTTTTCTTTTTTCTTTCTTTTTTTCTTTTCTTTTTTTCGTCCTCGTGAGAACGTATCTCGCGGTGGCTGAGAAATGTGTTTTCCGTGTTCCATGACTTTTCCGATCCGTGTTTTCTTCGTAAACGAATACAGTTTCAAGAGCTCTTTCCTTTCGTATCGTAAAATTGAGGAAAAATGTAACACGTTTGAGTATCATCGGAAGAGATTAAAGTTGAGCACTGCTCGAATATCTGGGCCGGATAATTTATCATCGTAATATCGTTTAAACGTGGTATTAAATAAGAAATTCGGGAGACATGTAAAATAATTTTAAATGATTCAATTGAGATACGTTATTTGAAATAAGGTAGTAGGTCTTAGTTTGAATGCTTAGGCCAGATAATTTACGTCACGAAAATTTTTTTAAATATAATAAATTATCCCTTTGAACTTTTAAGATCGGGCATTTAAAAGGTATTCTACCCTTTGGCCATTGTCATTGTTCACAGCTTGTCACTTAGATATATAAGAAAAAAGAAAAACATTTCGAAATTTCAAGCGTATAGTTAAATTCCTTGAATTCCGCAGAGTAATTAAATTAGTTAAATATAAAATTTAAAAAGCAGATAGATTAATTTTAAATTTCAATTGGAGTTAACAGATAAATATAATTTCTTGAATTTTGCATTCAAAAAAATAATGTATAAAGTCTCGTGATTATAGTTGAAACGGAGCAACACTCTTTTTCTTCGAAACATGTATATATATTCGTATGATAGTTATACGGATCAGGATACGCGAAATTTCTATCCACTTATAGCCAAACAGCTAATCAAGAAGTTGGCTATGATTCAAGAGAATCTTTCGATTTCTGGATGCTTGTAAATTATAGTCGTCGTACGTTTTCATGAAAAAAATAGTGAATACAATCGGCTTTAATGTCTCGTTTTGAGGAGAAATTCTATTTCCCGTTCGTTCCGATCTTCGAAGTGGTGATTTGCATATTAGGTATCGTATAAAACTACGTAGGCGCGTGTATACAGTTCCGTAAAATCTATTTCTTGGACACGGAAACACATAAATTTTTGCCGGAATTAAAGGGAAACAAGCTTTAAATGGAGGTTGAAAAATTTAAGTTTCCATATGTATATTAGTAAGGCGAAGAATAGAAATTTCTGTGAAGAATATTATATTGAATTTTAGTTAAAAAGTTTATTTCAGGATTAGTCAATAGTTAAATAATTCGATATTTTGATTAATCTTTTGTTTCGATCAACAAGAATTGAAAAGATTGATTTTATTGAAGTTCGATTAAAGAAAGCAATTCTGATAACGCGAATGATTTATTTATGTGGTAAATAGATGGCAAATAATTTAATTATATTTTCGATAGGATAAAAAACGTTTGATTTGATTTCTTTTAATATTCAAACGTTTCGTTATTGTGTTTCGTTTTTTAAAGACATCTTTTTAAATTTATTAATACGTTTTTATTTCTTGCTATTATAATCTTTATCAAAAGAATTAATTGTTAAATTTAAATATCGCATTTAAATACTTTCTATACACGAGACATTCAAATATAATATCTTTATTCTCACTTCAATCGCGGCGTATGCTGTTTCGTTAACGCGATAGGAATTGACTTAATACGTTTCAATCAAAATATATAGCTTCTCCCGCGAGAGAGAAATTTAAATAATAGTTGATATTGTAATGTTTGTAGACGATAAATTACAATAGCAATATATTTGTTCAAATACTTTGGACAATCATATTAGACAAAGTGTCATCCCAACAATGTAATATAGAATCGTAATAGGAGATAATAATTGTGATTTTGAGATAGACTTTGCATTTAAACATTTGCATTGATACATTTGGGGTGGAAAAATCTGATTTTTCGTAAAAATTAAGATATTTACGTGCTTTTTCACTTATGAACAAAGTAAAATTAAATATTTATGAAAGACGACATTTGCCACGTAATTTAAGAAAGAAGAAAAACTGACAATTTTATTAAAAGTTAAAAGAGAATACAGAATTTAACGTGTAATCATTCCTATATGATTTCTTCATATAGACCATTTTAGATCATTTTAGATCATTTTAGACCATTCCTATTTCTTAAATTATAATAAAAATTTCCAATATTTTCAATCAAATCTAACAAAAAAATTTCTAGCCTTGCTCCAAAAATTAAAATTAATTTCATCATAAAAGAATCAACATCATGTCAGAATATCGCGTAACAATGAAAAATAAGAGCGAATAGCACAACAGAATTCAGAATCATTTACTCTCTTTTACAAATCGATAATTTCCAGATCTCTACCATTTTAAAATCATACTTCCTCAGCATAAAAATTTAATTAAAAAATTGTCGTTCCTAATCTATAGTTTTCATCAAGAGAAATCCATCAAGAGAAATCTTTATAAGAACATTTATTTAGAACGAAGATGAAACAAAAAGGAACAAATAGTTCCTCTTTGTTTACTCTGTTCTCTTATGAACCAGTCATTTTCAGATACATCTACCAAAACCAAAAATTGTATCTCTCCTCTCAGCGCAAAAATTTAAATTTCCATACACCTTACGATCAAATCCAGCGAGAAATTCTCCAGTTCCACCCCGTCCCAGTAGTCTCATCAAAAATGAAAAGCCATCAGCATGTGAGAAAATTCGCAAGTAGCATGACACAAAACCGATTATCCCCTCCTCTCTATTGTCAATCAATTATTTTCAGGTGTATAACGCGAGCATGCTCGACGCGTGGCGAGGTTCGACGCGGACCTAGAACTGCGGTGACGATAGGAAGAGGCAGAGCAACGGCAGTAACGACAACCATCAGAAGGTTGGCGGTTCGTGTATACGTGAAAAGTGGGAAGGTAACGATTGGTTATGACGGCAAAGTCGGGCGGTATTTATCCGGGTGCATCGTTGTGACGATTAGACAAACTCGCGCGACTCGACCGGTTTCTCGACACGATGATCAGAATCAGTGTAACAGTTCGCAACGAAGAGTTCCCGGGCGACGTTCGAGACGGTGATCGCAGCTCGTAGAGAAGTGACACGCGATATATATATATATAGATATATATAGATATAGATATATATATATGTATATGTATATATTATATAGTGTGTAGTGCGCGCACGAGTGGAGAAGAGACGTACAAGGGGGTGGTGGAACACGAAAGGAGTGGAGCATTCGGTGAATTCCGGGTGGCCGACCCTTGCGAATAGAGGAGAGATGTCGAGCTGGCCGAGTCTGCAAAATTCATTCGCCATGGCGAACCAGACGAGAGGTCTGCCACAGATGCGAATAAAGCTTTGTATGGTCAGCGCCGGTCTTCAAATAGTCCTTTTGCTCACCGTCCTACCTCAAGGTAAGTCCCATGCTTGCTGATTTTCCTCCATCTTCCGGTTATCGTTCGATTCATTGGTCCAGGGGACCGCAATTTCCTATCATGAGGATTCGTTTCGATTAGGAGCAAGTAGAGGGGAGGATAAGTATTAATAAAGTTAGGAAATAGTCTCTTATAGCTTGGGATGTTGGAAAATTTTGTAGGTTTCGAAATGAAGATTTGTTTTGGGGAGTGAATGTAGATAAAAGAGAGGTAAATGTTAACGAAGTTTGGAAATTAGTCTTGTATGGTTCAGAAAATTGTAGATGCATTGTTTTAATTTTAAATTAAGGATTTGTTTCGTTTGCAATGGAAAATAAGCAAGGATGTGTTAACAAATAAATAAAAATGAATATTAATGAAGATAAATATTAATGTTAAAGATAGAAAATCTGTCAAATTGATAGAGTTTTTTAGTTTTAATTATTAAAAGCGTACAGATTTTCTGATTAAAATTATATTGAGATAAACATTTAAACGTAATGTATAATTACAAATATATGTAATCATATATTTGAGCGTACATTTAAATATACGTCATAGTTTGGTTAGTTCTATTGTTAATAAAATTCAAAAATATCTATCGATAGTTTAAGGAAATTTTAATCAATTTAGGTATATATATAAGAGAGACGAAAATACATGACACGAATAAGAATAAGGCACAAACGTTATTTAATACTCTTTCCATACAATTTGATTTTCTCTGGATTTTTAATTTTTATGATTTGATATTCTACATTTTATTCTCTTCCATCAATTTATCTAGGTAGCTTAGTAATCGATATTATCAAATTTATTATTCACAATGAATAAAATTTTTTTCAGTCGTAAAAATTATGAATACTTTTCTGTTCTTAATTTTTTCGAACATTCGAGTTAATAAAGTTCAGAAATAAATTGTTCAAGAAAGTTTGATTAATGTACGTTTGTAAAAAGTACGTTTGATGAAAACTTAATTTTTCAAGAGAATATTGAAAATGACTAATGGCATGGAACTGAAATTTAGTATTGAATTATGTTGGATATGACATATCGCTCTTTAAACTCGCTTTCTTCTATATCAATTAGTTCGTACCACAATCAGGTGCCAACATTGAACGTATAGATTTGTAATTCGTACTATTTGTGCATTCGATCATGTCACCTGGCAATATTAATTTGTAGAAAGTGTTTTATCGAAGGCATTTAACTGTAACTTTTAACCGAACCGTTTGGTTAACCACTGGAAAGTGCAGGTTACAATCTGATTTAATCAAAGCGATCGATCGCGGAAACACGAATATTCCGTTGTGCAACCAGCTCATAATAATTTGCATTCTGTATCGGCGTTTCTGTATACAGATATTTTGCACGCTTGAATATTCTCAAATGTTTGTAATGAATCTGTAGATTGCGTGTTTATGTCCGATGAAATTAAATCTGGGTGGTGTTAAACAGTTGATTTTAATATTCATATTTCAATATTTCATTCCTTACAAATTTTAGTATTTCGTACAAAATGGTTTCGTACAAGTACAATTTTTTAATAACGCGAAAAAAAATTATTGTATTATGAAATTAGTTTTTGAATGTTTGGTTTCAATTCGATTTTTATCCGTAATAATTCAATTGAATTCTGCGTATTTTATATAGAATTTTATTTTTTCGGTGCATATATATTTAAATGTCTATTAATTTCGATAAACGTAATCCTGTAATCCAGAAAAAATCTTCTGTGTAGTAGAAGAATAGCTTGAAAAATTTGTACAATTAATCAAACGAAATTTTATTAATTAGATTTCATAAGTTTGTAATATACTATAGTATATTACAAAGTATACTGAGTAGTTTGTATTATCTTTGATTTTTTATACCTATATTTTACAAAACAAATCTATATTGAAATAATTAAAAAAAAAAACTAATTATTTCTAGTATAAAATATTATCTTAAATGTAAAATTTATCTGTAAATTGGACCATAAATTATTATGATTAATTTTAAGTAATTTAATGTCTCTGATTTGCATGACATTATATTATTTACAATTAATTTATATAATTGAAATTATATCATTACTTTGAAATTATCATTAAAATAATAAATCTTGAGTAGATTCTTGAATTCCGTTTAATAATAATAAATATATTAATGTTACGTGTATAATGTTAATAGAAGTTTTTTAAAAATAGTAGATAAATAAAATAAATCCTCCGCATCGTATTCTTCTTTAGCAATATTAATGCACAAAAAGCTCTTTCCGTAATGTCGTATAATTGTAAATGCTCGATTAATTGTAATCATTATTAAATATTATTAGCAATCCTCATATTATCGGGTCACCAATAAATTATCATTAACTGATCATCCACTTATTGCAAAATAATTCACGCATAGTGAATCACGTTTCGTGAAGTTTCAGATAACCGTATGTTATATACATATGTTTATGAAACGATTATAAGTTTGATAAAATTAATTGATACGTTTAATATTTTAAATCATAAATTACGTTGCTGTTATTTTGCGCATATAATAGAATGTTTTTTCGTTATAGAGTTAATTATATTTTTGAGAGTTGATTTCACGTTGTAGTACATCAGAAGACTCAAAAAAATAATAGAAATAATAGAAAAATTTCATCTAATTTCTAAGAGTATATGATTTACGACAGTATTTTAATACAAATTATATACTGGAATAAATAAGTAGCATTATAGCAAGTATGAGTAGCAAAGAGTTAAGAGAATTAATTGATATAATATTTTACTACTATTGCGATATACGAGACTAATTTCTACTGATTTATGAGAAGATAGATTACATGGATCAAGTTGAAAATAGATATAATAAATGAAATATATATAAAATTTAAGAAAGTTGCTTTAACGAGGTAATGTTTCATTATTATGTAAAATTCTCTCTTGTATAATCTTACGTAATCTATCTTCTACAAAAATTTCGCACTGAAAATATACAGTTCATTTTTTATAATTCGTATTAAATTAATCCTATATTTATGATTAAAGTATTTAATCATTAAATATATCCAAAAGAATAATTAAATAATTTAGAAGTAAAATTTAAAATAAAATTTTAAACAAAAAGAATATTTTCCGAAGAATCAGAAAACTTTAAGTTGAAGAGAAAAATTAATTTTCTTTAGAATGTATCAATGCAAAGTCATATGCACTATTCAAAAGTGAAATATATCCTCATAGGAAATTCATGGAGTAGAAAAAAGAATATGATAATAAAAACGTACTCTTGGTTGATTCGTTTTGTGGAAAACTAAGCTTTTTCAAGTTATTCAAAACTAATCCTCTCCTATGTTAGAAAACTTTCGATACTGAAAGAGACAGAAATTGTACGACCTCGTTTTCAGTTCTATCGTAGTAGCTCGGTTATCACCTTGTAAAGTGGAAATCCAAAGTGAACCTTAATTAAAGGTGGTACGCCGAGCTTATCGAGACTTGCTTTCAGAGCTATTTCTTCCATTTTCAACCCTTTCTTCATTTTTGCCATTGCTTTATGTATATATACATAATATTTATATGTACATTAACATATTATATAAATATGTATATATACATCTATATTTATTTCCTTCTATATTATATGAGAAATAAATCATAATCTTCCATATATATATATAAGAGTAAAATGGAAAGATTTTAAAATTGCAAGAATATAATTGACCATGTTTGGTATTTAATATATTAGAAAAATAGTATGTTAATAAGGAAAGCAACATTTTGATATATATTTTTCTAATTTGCACAATGATAGTCTGAACAACTCCTATTGATGAAATACATAGTGAAATATATATTAGAATTAAATTAGTAGAAGGCTAGATACTTTTGATATCAAATATAATGGTATGATAATGAAGAATTAAGAATATTTTAATTAATACATGAATTTGGAATAAACAATAGCTTGGGATATCAAGAGATTTTCGATAAAAAATATTAAAGCATTTATTAAAAATCCATGTGTTCGATAATTCTTTATTAAGAAGAAAACAATATCCATAGCTTTAAACAAATTAGTCATTAAGATAATCTTCTAATTAGGATATTGTTTAACATATTTCAAACGTGTTTTATATATTTATCACTATATAAATTTTAGATCATTGTAGATTGTATCATATAATTGTATTAATAGATTCATTTTCTTATAGAGTGTGAAAAAAGAGTAGGAAAACTGAATGTTAGCAATGTATTCAGAAACTAGATATATTATCGAAATTTTTATTTATCATAGAGTATTTTATCGCCAAAATTGAATTTAATCATAAAAGATGAATATTTCCAAGCACAATTTAATTCTGAATGAGCATATCAAATGAACTTATAAACTTTTTAAAATTCCAAATTTCATTTTTTATTATAAAAAAGTATTCTCGTTTAAATCTACACGAGAATACTTGTACTTCTTTTACAATTCTTCCAATGAAAAACATGTTTGAAATTATATTCGAAATATAATTGTTCCGTCATACGTTACATCGCCATAGAACATACATACAGCTCGTTACACTGAAAGTGGCATGCACTATATCGCGTATGTAATATATCGTCTTGTCAATCATGATTACGGTTAGCAGAGGCCTGGTGACAGTGCAATCGGTATAACGAAATCAGTCTCGCTTCACTTCGTTACAAACCACGGTTCGAATCGATGCCACCACGCGTGTCCCTCCCTCTTCTCACCGTGATTGATAAATGTATGTGTTTTTATTTCGTCCAGTCTCGATAACGTTAAATCTTTCCTCTAAACGGTATGTGGATCGACGAACTCGTTATGAAGTAAAATTAACAGGCATTCCACGTAAAGATTTTCACTGGGAACTTTTAAAGTAGATCGAACGCTTCTTTTGTTCCATCCAAGTTATAAGTTGCATTCGTTCTTTTAGCTCTGGCTGACTTGATTTGTCCGTGAAAGTTTGTTCTTGAGAGGAAACGTGCTTGGAATTTTTGATACCTTAAGATTGATATTTGAAAAGTAATCAACCTTCGCTAAGGAGATGGATAAGTTTGATTATTGATACGTGATGTTTGAGTTTGATGAATTAATTGAAAAGATTTAGTGTAAATTTGAGATGGATAAATAAATCAGGCAAATATTTCTCAAATTATTTGTTAAGTGCGTTTTCACAGTGAAATTCGACTTATTCATGAACTTTATATAAGGTAAACAAAACAATCTAATCATTTGATATATTTTTAGTAGTATAAAAAAATGAGATACAAATTAAGTGATAGGATATTATTTGATATCAATCATTTTTTTGTTTATAAGACATAAAAAAAAATCATAATTGAAATTGAAGTTTGCTTTTTAAATTGAAATATATAATACTTAATAACGGAATAAGTTGATATTGAAAATATTCAATATTCAATTATATAAATGAATAGAATCCAAGAATCCAAAAATATTGTATCAAAATTGGTATAATAATTTTTGTTTTTATTCTTACTTAAAATCAGCTTTATATGTTTCGTCGACAACAACTTAGTGATAAAATTACAAATAACTCTTGAGTAGTTTCTGCAAAACTGAACTAATCATGATTCTAGTAGAATGATCGATAAAATATACGTCATAAAACGTGGTCTAGAGGTATTCGTGACGGAAACCGAGATTAGAAACGGTAGTAGATACCGAATATCGAACGCAGACAAAGGAAACAAGGAACAGGTTAATCGAGTGAAAAGGATTTCCTCTGTACAAGAATATGGAAATTTTCTTTAAATTATTAGTTCGTGTTTACCGGAATGTAATTTGTTATGAGGATTTTCGTTTTGCTATAAAATTGTGGGATGAAGAAAACTAAAGTAGTCTATATTTTTGTATTGGATGACACAATTTGATTATTAATTATGTATCCATTATTTACAAATATTCAATTAATATTAAAATTTATTTAAATAATTTATTTATTCTCAATATTTTGTTGATAAAATTTTAATATTTATAGATTTAATTAAATGTTCAATTCATATTAAGTAACGTTTTTATATTCAAATTTTTTTATTTTGTATCTGTATATGTTTGTGAAAAATACTTTTAAAGTCTACATCTAATAAGAATTTTCTTATTATATTGAACAATATTATGAAAAGTTTATATCAGTTATTATACAATTCATGCATAATTAATCATATAATTGTGTTATCATCTATAATATTATCTATAATATAATTAATAAATTATATTACTTCTGATTAAATGTTCATTTACAAATGTTCAATATCATTTGTACTTCTGTTCTATTTGATAATTAAAAAAATACCGATAAATCAATATTAATTCTAAACTGATTTTTTTAATCTCTTTTGTTTCTTAAATATATTTAGAAGTTTAGAATAGTTAAATTACTTATTATTATAATTTTTTAATCATTGTTAGTATTTCGTTTGAAAATTTCCTTCCTTTAATAATATTCGTTTCTAAAATCGTGATTTTATTGTAAAAATAATATAGAAAATTTTATTTATGTTCATCTTAGTTATATATTATATTTAAAAAGTCGATTTCAATAATATTTCGACAAACAACTGTAACAAGAACACAGAAAAGACGACGAAGCAATTAATCCATATATCTTCACGCGCATGACCAGCTCAGCAACGCAAAGCATTCGAACGTAAATGCACGCGAAATTTATTCCTTTTACCGGACGTCATTTGCTTTTAAATTCATGAAATTCTGTTTTTAAGCATTCTATTCAAACGGATGCACGTAATACATTTTTTTTTTCACGTTCTTTACCGACCACTCTATCCGTACTTCTAAATTTATGAGATCCTCATTTTATAATATTCCATTCGTGTATTAACACGCAGTGATTCTTTTTTATTCACTTTATCATTAGCGTTGAACTATTATACAATTACTAAAATCGAGTGCCATTTTCTTCGCTTCTATATCCTCCTTCGTCACCATTCGAACAAGATGATCGAGAATCGGAGAACCGATATTTTTCTTTCGTGCACCATGTGCACATTACGGAAGATAAACAACGAAGAGACGCGTAAAGAAACGTTAAATGCAACAGTGTCTTCCCTCTATATTGGTAAGGAATGTATTTTCCAAGGTCGAAGCTCGCACATTTCTTCGTTCGAGCTGGAGATTACGATCTATAATAAGTCATCCGATTTATCGGTGTATTCCAGTTGAAATATCCTCTCGAAGGGGCCAGATTTCACGGGTATTCACCCCCAACGGTGCTCGCGATCGTGAGTTATTTTCAAATGGAACGCGGAAAGCCTCAACAAAACTGGTCGAGACACTGCGTATATTTTTCCATTTTAAGGTTTACGCCGACCAATGACGGCCAATCGTATTCTCGTGATACGATTTATTGCGATTTTTATACTGTTATGAAGATGGCTTGATATTTTTTTTCATTAATAAAAAAAATTAAAAAAAAGGAAGAAGAATGTGGAATAGTTTTGTCTCGTGTAGTTTTATTTAGAGATTTGTATAAGGATATAAAGGTAGATTTAAAAAATATATATATATATTTTTTTCTTTGATATTTTTAAATTTAATTTTATATAAAATTGATCAAGTACAAATTGAGTTATAGTAATATTTCAGGATCAAATTTTTCTTAAGTTATAGGAGAAAAATTTTATCAATTATTAATCATAGAAATACTATTTGTTTTATTTTTATTTTTTTTATTAGATGATAATAGAAAAATTTAAAATAAATTTCATTGAAAATAAATATATTTGTTAGTTATTTAATAATAATTTAAAATTCATGTTAAAATGTTATATTATATACAGAAGATTAAAATAATTGATAACGATGACAATGCAATCTCTTGTTAGGTAATATTAGATAATACTAGGTAATTGTATTTTTATATTTTCTGGCATATTATGATGATGCATTATTACTTAATATCGTATAAAAGCCATTATATTTTTTTTTATGTTTTTAAAACATCTCTTAAGATAGTTTATCTCGTTGTGTTAAGTCTTGTATTATTCTTCTTTCAAATCTTCCTTTACATCTCTTTAAAGAAGAATTATGCGAAATAAATTGTTTTTTTACTGTGTTATATATTTCTTTATTATTAATTTAATCCTTAAAAAATATTTATATGTATTCTTCTCTTCGTTTTGGAACGTAGGTAATAGAAAATGTTTATTGTTTATATAAATGATCTTCTAAAATTCAGTAACACAAGTATTTTCATGTTATAACGTTAATTTAAAAATAGTGAAAATTATTTGGATACCTATCACAGATTATTCATCATTAAATCGAATCAAGCAAACATTTGTCAATTTTATGGCAAAACTAACTTCATTGTTAAAAATAAATCGCATTAAGATGATTATTTACGAGTAAAAGAAAATTTTAAATGATATTATCAAGAAAATAGAAATATATCGGGTGATCCACAAATTTAACAGCGTTTTTAAGTGGTTAATTTTGGTTTTTAGTTTTCACTTTATCTTTTATCATAATGAAACCTAATTTTATAACTTTTTACAATTTCGTTTTATAATTTTATTAAACATTTTATAAAATTTTCTAACTTTTTCATTTAAAAATTCTTTTGCATGTTCCTTTTTATTTTAAAAGACTTCCTGACAACGAATCTTGCAGTGACCTGAATAAATGGTTGTCTGATGAGGCAATGTCTGGGGAATATGGATAGATGTTGAGGAATTTTTCAACCAATGTGTAGCAATGCTTATACATTTTCTACAATATGTGTGTCAATATTATTATATTAAAGGATGATTTTTTTTTTAATTTAAAATTATGATTATTGTTGTACTTCTGAATTTAATAATTTTTTTAACTATGATATATCAAAATTTTAGGTATAAGTAACTTTAATTTTGTTTGGCTAGATTTTGATCAAGTATTGGAATTCTCAAATATAAGCCATCTCATTTTTGATTTAATTTTTTATTTTAATTAAATTGACAATATTTTAGTAAAATTCTTTAACAAAAATATTTAATTCATATGTAGAAATATTTTGATGAAATTCCTATAGAATGGATCTTGTAAAAATATTCGATAGGTATTTATTTTTAAGAGTAATAAAATTAAATGTTTAATAAATAATGTATTAGATATAGATAGATTTTTGTTATAAAATTTTAACATTACATAATATTTTTTTTATATATATCTACTAAGTTCTATAGGGTATATGAACGTAAAATATATTGATATAATAATATAAATTACGAACGATAAAATTATAAAAAGAAGTTATTCATACTATTACAAAATATTTGTCATAAAAATAGAAGAGGAATTTATACTGCATAACTGTAGGAATTTATAAACTTTTTTTTTAGCAATTATTCTATTTTTTTTTATTAAATTACAAAAATTTATTTTCCAATCATAATAATTTCTTCCACTTTAGTTTCCAATAGTCTCGTCAAAATTATAAGAATTCAATTCATTCCTTTATACATTTGAACAAATATGAAACTTCATTTATCTTTTAACAACTGACCTAAAAATATTTCTCCGAACAGCATCTTCATTTCAAAAATGATGGAAATATCTCTTAAAAATCGACGTTCCACGTGGATGATTGAAACAACGGAGTTCATCTTTTAGGATTGGTGGAATCTCATCGTGGTGAGTTCGATTATGCGGTGCAGCTGTTGTTAGACGTCAAGATTTTTACATCGCATTACCAAGAGGTTGGAAACACATCCATAACGCTCGATATTGATTCGCAGAAACACGCGCCCCACCCTTTCGGTTGAGCGTGCACAGGCATTAACTAAAAGGAGCATTCGAGAGGCTTAGAGGAGAGAGATTTCACCAACAGTGGAAAATGTTTTTCTGTTATGCGTTAGTAAGCCTTTGCGGCTTAACTTGTCGCCTCTTTCATTTCCACTGTTCGAGTTCTTGTATGCCAAGCATTCGTGATTGTTTTATTGATGGGGGTTGGAGTCCAAAACTCTCTTATAATTATCGTCACTGTTGAATGGAATAATCTAATAATTTGGAATGAAAAAAATGATTAAACAAAGGAACAATGAATTTTTAGAGAGAAAATAGACAATTTATCAAGCTTTTAAGAAAATTAGCTTAATATCCAGATTGTGCAAAATTGTTTATAGCTATAATAATAGTTTATAATTATAGTAATATATATTAATAAAGATATATATTATAGCTATAATAAAGAAATTGATATGACTTTAAAATATAATGAAAAGAAAAGTATTTAAAATTAAGAATTTTTGCTTTTTCTTTCATCAATATATTTAAAAATATAGGTATATATGTTTGGGTTATATATTTTCACTCGTTTGCACTCTTCAAATAAAAAGTCAAAGAAAATGTTTAAAAGAGGATGTTTTTGATTTATTATAGGGAATCGTAGTTTTTAAAAACTAAATATATTTTTACTTTATCCAATTTATATAAATTCACTTCTCTCTGATTCACTGATCATCATAAAAATAAATCCTTGTATATTTTAGGATATGCATATTTTACTTAATAATTTTTTCCACATTTGGAAACAATTTACAAAGTCCACTTTCGATATATAAGAACTTTGTTCATCTTAATTTCATTTAAAGTTTAAAATTTCTTTTTTTCCAATTTTTTTTTCCAATAATGATTTTAACTTGGGAAGAAGCCAGAAAAGAGACAAATCTGGATCATGTGGAAAGTAGCAATCTTCTAAGTAAGTTTTGCCAAAACAAGGCAAAACTTAATACAGATTCGTTGATCTATTCTCTCTTGTTATTAATATTATCAATATAATAATATATAAATTCAATAATATTTTACTTTCTTCTTGATTAAATTATTTCATTAATAATTTTATATATTTATATATTTATATATTATATATTTATATATTTTTTTTTTAATAAATCTCATTAAAATTACAAGTTCAATTTAAGTTACTTGAATTTAAATAGTTGAAACTATTATTTTGTTAATATAAATTTGTTATTAAATATCTTCTTAATTTTTAAATATAATTTTTTTATATTTTTTTATTTTTTTTAAAGATTTTAATTATTTCTTTAAAAAGAATAGTTAGATAACATAATATTATTTGCATTGTTTGTTTTCTTTCTCTGAAATTCTTTAGTCTAAAATATTGAATTCTGATTTCAATATTTAACTATATTCAATGGAAAATCATTGAAGAAATATTTTTACAGACATCTTGAAATGATTTTTAGGATTTAAGATAAATCTTTTTAACAGATATCCTTTAACTTCTTTTAATCTTCCAGATTAGAAAGATTGAGATTGTCCTAGCAATTTAATTCTCTAGATAAATCTTTTTTCTTTTCTTTTTTCTATTGTTTCTAAAAACTTTAAGCAACTCGGATACAATTTCTTTCATTATCGTAGACATTCCAACTTTCTTCAATTTTAGATATCTATTAAATTCAGATTGCTTAAAATTTAAATTTTGAATCAAGTAACTTTTCAACAAAAAATTTAAGAAAAAAATCAAATAACTTGCAAGATTCGAATTGTATGAATTTAAATTATATAATTAATTTAACGAATGTTAATATTAATAAATGTTTGTTTTAAATGGTCAAGTTATATTGAGATTTCGTGATCCAAAATGTATCCTCGAGATATTCAATATCTGAATACTTATCTGTGTAAATCTCATATATTTTTCATTAGATATTGTTGACGGCTTTCCCCATTTATATGGAAATTTATCGATCATTCGTGCATAAAAATTAGCGGATTCTGATGCAAAAATGTTGTCGATGTACAGTAGTACTTGTTCATTGACTGAGAATTGTTTTTCATTTAACGCTTTTTGTTCGAAAAAGTGGAAGTACGTAGGTGTGATGTTCGGTAAATATAGTAGGTGTAATAATACTTCAAGTTTCAATATCTTTTGTTCGTTTGTTTTATCATATTTGACATATTACGATGATGTAACATAACTATATTTATACGATTGACAAATATAATTTTTCATATTTTGATTGTAGTCATTTCAATAGTTAAAAATACATACGTAAGTCTATTTCGAAAATATTTCATATTATAATTCAAGATGTAGAATTCAAAATATAATTGTAGATTTTCTGACTATGTGTCACTAACTATATAATATAATATAATTACAATACAATATAATTATTTTATTTTATCTTTTTTTTAATATCTTCATTCAATCTTCTCGTAGCTGGGTATTTTTGTTTTATTTGGATATTTTGTTTTCTATATTTCATTTATTTTTTTACATATATTTCTTTATACATTATGTAGAAGAAATATATTTCATTTTATTTTGTTTCATTTTCAATCTTCACATTATTTTCTTTTTATTATAATAAAGATTTTTTGACCGTAAATAAGTAAAAAGAAATATTACTTTTTGAATGCTGTTGTGCATTCTTCTTGAAGTATCCAGAAATTTTGAATTTTTCATTTTTATGAATTTAAATAAAACTTGTGTTTAGAATAAGAATTTATTAGTTCAATTTTTCAGAAAAGTTAAAATATGAGTCTTTTGAGAAGAGTTGAGTCTTTTTTTAATTTTTATTTTTCTCAAATTTAACAATAAAACAAAAGAATGGTAATTGTATTTTTTGTTTCAATTTTACGTCGAAATATTAAGATTCTTTTTGTTGAAACAAGGTCAAGAATAAGACATAAAAATTCGAGAGTCGTAACAAAGTTAAGGAGACATTACGTGAACTAAACAGTATGGACTTGGAGTAATGAACTTCTTATCAACAACTGACAGACTTACAGTAAAACGATACTCGAAATTAAGACCAGTAAAACGTAGATTTAAGAACAGACATATTCTTAAATTTCTGCGAAATTTAAGTTGGATGAGATTTCATTCTATTTATAAAATGATTTGTAATTTGACAATTTGTTGTTCCAATAATATTTATAGAATGACATGATCAAAAATAGAGACAGATTAAATTTATATTTATAGCAGATTTGAAGATTTTAATTTTAGATATTAACTTGAAGATTCACATTTTGATTTAGACCTAATGATTGTGAGGAATAATGAACAAAGATTGAATTTCAAATTCATTGAATTTATTTATTATAATAATTATTTTTATTTGAGTCTATATCTGGTTAATAAAGTTAAAAAGATTTATATAAGAAAACATTTTATTTTCTTGCAGATTCACATTGCTCACTCATCAAAGATTCTTCTAGCTTGTTTATCTCAACTCTACTTACATCCATCTTACTATTTTTCTTCGTGTTTACACATTTTATTTTTCTTTTAAGCCATTTGCTTTCAATCAGTCGTATTACGTATACAATACACAATCTTACGACAATCTTGGCACAATGTACCAAAAATCTCATGCATTTTCAGAATCGCATCAATATTTTATCATAAAATTGTTCTATATTCATCTATATTCTATCATAAAATCGACAATTTCAGTTGATACTTCTATTTTCATCTTAGGAAATATTATTCACATTGTTATTCACAATTTGGATATTATAATTTCCCTTGTCAAATAGTTAAATTAAATTGTTTATTAACTTTTTAGATAGTTTAACAAGAAACATTGCATTAAAATCAAATTATTAAGAAAATGAATATTCATTTGCAATATAAAATAAAAATAAAAAAGTAATATAAAAATGTAAAAAAGTCTTGTAAAATGAACAAAATATTATTTTACAAGAAAGTAAGTAAGCTTATTCTACTTACATTGGAAGTTATTTATGGGTTAATATGATATAGTAACCACCAATATAATAACATATTGCGTTTTTTCTTGTCAAAAACAAGATAAAAAAGAATGAAACAGCTAGAATTAAGTAAATTACTTGCATTTTTTTGCTGTATTACAAAATATTGCAGCATGAATTAATTTTCCTTTGTTTCATTCTTACATTTCTATTTAATGCTGATTTAGTTATCTTTATCTTAATTATTTTAAATATATATCATTAATGAATATACATAGTTATGCAGTATATAGAAAGTTTTAATAATAATTAGAATTTATGGCTGGGAATTTTGTTCTTTATTTAGTTTGTGATTACAGGAGATTATATAATAGGGATTAAAATATATTTAATAGGATAAAGTATTGTCATTCTTCAAATCGATTAAATGGAAGTTTCAAATTATTATTAAATAATTTAAATACAGTGTAATTTCGAATAAAATATAATTTAAGAACACAATAGTAAAATATTATGAAAATTAAGAATTATATATGAAATAGATAAATATTTTTTATATGCAAATGAATCAGCGAATTTTCATCTGAAATATTTTATTTTTAATGTTCTTTCAAATGTTACAACAGATTTCGTCGAATTCTTCTTTCAAATTTCGAAAATTTTAAAAATATAAATGATGCTAAATTATACATATATTATTACATCATATATTATAAATTTTAAGAAGAGAACATATATATATCTATTGTTTGTATAATAGGATATTTGAATAGTAAAAAATTTTAATTGTAGAATATTTAGATAATAGGAATTCGAATAATGAAGTTTTATTTTAATCTTTCATATATGATAAATTCATTTTATTCCATTAGAATATAGGAACATATAAGAACTTATATGTTTCAAAATCAAATTTATTGTGAGAAATCTATAGAAATCTTTTTAAATAAAAGACTCTTTTCATAGAAATTCTGTCCATTGAAACTATGGATTATATACAGAGATATGCATCCAAGAAGATTGAGTTAAGTGAATAGCAAGAGGAAGTCTATGATTAGTCACTTAACATTCTCCAAGGCATTCAAATTACGGTAGATTAGTCTCTACCGTATAGACTTCTATAGATTAGTCGATAACTGTTCAACCAAAATCGTTTGGAAGTAGTTCAATAAGTTAGTCTCTGATAGTGAATTTTAGTTCAAGAATTAGATTGAGATGAACATGTAGTATTGTGTAACTGTGTCAATTTTTACAAAAGATATTATCCAGATGTTTCCATTTCTATATTTCTTTGTAGGGTAATTTCTTGATAGAAGTATATTAAGAATTAGAAAAATTTCTAATAAAAAGAGGGATAAGAAAAAACATTTGAATTGAAAATTAATGTTTCATTATAATTTATGCTTTCGAGAAATAATCGTGTGAAATCGGGTTAAATGAAAAAAAATTTTCATTATGAGCCAGTAAATGAGTTTTAATACTAATGAGAGAAAACTTGGGATATACATGAATTGAGATAATGGTAGAAATTCATGTTTTTTCCTTTTATATTATCTCTAGTGTAATGATCATTTCTAAAACGATTTCAATAAAATTCATTTATAAAATTTTACATCTAACATTACATTTTTAAAATCGTTTTTGTAATCGTTTGTAAAATTGGCACACAGTGTTTCACTTTTAAAATAATTATAATCAGATTTCATTAGTTTTGTTTTAAAATATATTTTCTTTCTTTTTTTTTCCCCAATAAAAATTTAAGTAGATATACGGAAGTAGATATACAGATAACATGTTTCAAATTTTTGTGATTTTATTTACACAATAAATATGACAATTAATACAATAATATTTCGATCAAATTTTTATGAATTTTTTCGTTATAAATATGATAGTTAAAAAATAAATTTATTTTTTAATATTAATAAATAAAATAAAATAAAATAAATAGAAAATAAATAGCTAAAAATCGATTAAAATTTCAAAATTAAAAAGATAAACAGAATGTAAGTGAAAATTCAATATTTTAAATCAGCAAAACTTTTAATTAATACGAATGATTATCGACATTCGTTTTTAGTGTTTTTCTATTTTTCTTATATTTAAGTTAGGAAACACAAACTAGGATAATATCTGGATGTTAAATGTATATTAATATGGTATTAAGATTTATTTTTAAATTTATTAAAGAAATTTTTTGAAAGAAATGAAAAGGAATATTGATTTTTTAAGATATACATTTTGCATTTTTAGAATACTAATGCTGCTACATTTATTGGTTTTATAGGTTTATTGTTACTCCGTAGTTGATAAGAATCAAATGTATGAATAATAATAATATATTTAAGAAAATTCTCATTCGATTTCCTCGAAAATTTCTTTCAATAATTGTAACAAGCACTTGAAATTAATCTAAACGATATGTAACTACCAATCGTTTCTTAAATCTTTCTAAAAACAATAATAAGCCCTAGATATTCTCTTTAGACTAGGGTTTTCCTTACACAACGTATTAAACGTCTCACAAGTGCGAATATGAGAACAAAACTATCTCATCGTTCCTGTGGCGAGATGAAAGTCACGAATCTCGTATTAACTCATTCCCTATATGTTATTCTAGATGACAGTATAAATTTCATTCTCGAAAGTTCTAAACGCGTTCCTTTGGGTGTTGGTGGCCCCTAGTAGCGCCGAAATGATTAATAATCTGTCGTGAAGGCAAGAATCCCCATAGGACTTGGTTAGAGAACGCCACGGCATCTTCATCATCTCATTCTCTTGCGCCCAACTTTTCCAAATTTGCACCGCAGGGAAACGTAAAAGAGCGAAGATCCGGCCGTAGTTTTCAAGGTTCGTTTGCGGCCTCATTTCGTACTGAAATTGCCGCCATTCGGCATGTCAGCCAGCGTTTCGTGCGTTTTTAATGATGATTTACAATCGTTGGCCTATCCTCTGGTCAATCCATTTTCGCCAATTTCAAGATGTGTCGAAATCGCCTGACTCGATTTCAAATATAATTTGATATGCTTGTTAGTGTGATATTTGTGCAGGATACTTCTTTCTCGTTGAAATAATTTGGAAATCTATGAAAGTATTTTTTATTTCTTTATACTGTTGGACAGTCGCTCTCGAATTATATTGCAAGAAATACTTTCGATATAATTTTTAAATATATTCACATCTTAATGTGATTGTTTACGATCATTCTATCATCTCGCCTCAAAAAACTTAGAAAGTAAAAATTCAAAGAAAGCGCGGATACTTTTCGACTTTCAATCGCATTTAAATTTTTTCATAATCCTCGTGCTTTAAAATTAATTTATATTTTCCAATCTACACAGGCTCACGTTCAAATCCATTTTGCAACACGATAACTGCAATGTATTTCGCATTTCCGCGCGAACTTTCTCATCTGACAAGATTCGCGTCGGTGCCGTGAGTGTATAAACTGTAAGTTTTCCGTTTTCCACCGGAAGTTTACCGCACCGATCGCACCCGTGTGTGTTAGGTCGTATATTTATTCCGGCGACACTGCGATATTTCCTCTAGCGAGCACCTCTCTACCCCCCTCTTCGACCTGCTCCACTATATATTTACTTCTCGCGTTTAGCGGTTTGTAAATAAGCCAAACTGTTTGAGGATCATTGCCAGAAAGTTTTGGGAGATCTCTAGCGAGCGAACTTGAGCGGCACGTATTCGGATCGGCGCAAGAGGAAATCGTTTATCCTCAACTTTCCCCGTGTTTTGGGCTGCGATCGCTCCGGGCTTTCGAATTTAATTGCAGCTTATCCGATTGATTTGGACCGGTGATAAAGAATTTTTGTTTTTTCTTCTTTAGAAAAGAATCGAAGATAACAAAAGTTCAATACAATATATATTCAATCTAGATATATAGCAAGGCAATAAGTAGCTTATATTTGCATATAACAGAAATAAATAAAATTGAAATTTAATATTAGTTTTATCGAAAATAAATTTACAATTGCAAACATAGTGCAATGTTCCATGGGATTAAGAAGATAAATCTCATAATACGAATAAGTTTATCTTTGGAACAGCGTTTAATTTCATTGGTAATCAATGAATTTCGGAAAGGATGCAATTCAAGTCGTAAATAATTGGCATTCTTTGACCTGGAAAACTTGCAATCATGGTTATATATGTCGTTCGATGAATGAAACATTTCTCTGGTGTAGGTGGATCACTGGTGAGAAGGAAATTCACGAAGTTTTAGAATTTGAATTTCTTAACACTTGGAAAGATACCACAAAATTGACTTTCGATTCTGAACGTATCTATGGAATCCATTTTACATAAGAGCGATAAGCAATATTTTTGCTTGGATTTTTTTTTGCTCTGGTTTCATATTTTAAACCCCTTCCTCGATTCAATCATTTTTCTTTTTTATCTTGGAAAATTTATCGGTGAATTCTTTATACGATATTACATTTTCATGATTGGATGGAAAATTTTGTAATTGAACTGTTCCAATCAATATGATTTTATCTCAAAGTACAATCTGCGGTTTTAACGGATTTGCAATGTCACTGACTAGTTAAATAGTAAGCTTCAGTCCTTGAAATTGCCATTAATCCTTGTCCGTTTCCATTAAATACGAAGTAATCGGACGTGTATTCTGCAAATTCTGTCCTTTGGACTACTGGCGATCAAAGCGATCTCAGGCAATTTCATGCAAATGCTAAAGAAGCTTACACCGTAGCGCAACGACAAAGCCAGTTACATATTTAATTGTATCCTGAATAAAATTATAGATCTAGCCATTCAATACGTTCATCGAATATCTAATTAATGGAACGTAAAGAAAGAAAATTAGCAATTTTAATGTTATTCTTCATAAATTTAATATTAAACTATCGGTTATTCAAAATTAAAATAAAATAGAGAAATAAAAAATAATGTTTTATAATTGACTGTTTAAATATTTAATATGATTTTTATTAAATATTCGGATTTATTGAATATTTATTTAATATTTAAAATAAAATTTATAATGATTTCAAAGAATATCACATTATTATTATTTTTTATATAAAAAATTTCGACATTTATGGGGTTTTCTTTTTTTTTTAAATGGATATACCTTTGTATACATATTATTGTTTTATTAAAATTAAAAGAGTATTAAAATAAGAACAAAAAAATATTAATCACAAAGTTAATTTCAAAATATAAAAATGATCTTCCAATCGTGATGTATAATCTGTTTTATGGAATACGTCGATTGTTTGTGATACAGAATATTGAAAAAATTTTAATAATAAGCTATCAGCAATATTAACAATACTACGTATATTTTTTTTTATAAAAATATTTATTGCTAGGAGATCTGAATTAAGATAATTTCATTTAAACTATAATTAAAAAATACATTTTATTAATAATCATTAATAATCATGTATTTTTTACCAATTATTAATTTATTTTTAGTTATTATTTTTAGTTATTATAGTAATTAATTTTTAGTTATTAATTTAAATAATTAAATTATTTAATTCGATACTATTAGGCGTTATTAAATTCATATCCGTAGTATAATTTAACAACAGATATATTATAAAAATCTTACCTATATTACATGTTATTCGTTTATTAAGAAAAGGGAAAATGTTCACACCTAATTGAATACCTTATATTCTTCCAAAACTATGATATTACATTAAAAAAAAACAGAAATCTATTAAAATATCCTAATAATTTCTCATTGATCGGAAAATTGATGCATGTTTCAATACCTAATATCGATATTCCGTCCCCCAATCCTCTCATACATAAAATTCCCTATTGAGCCATGTCATTTGTTAGGTCTTCCACCAGCGTACACGTATGCAGCCATCGATATTAGCTCAATTTTCATGCAAAGGCCTGGGGTATTAGCGTTGAACGGTAAACCAGATCACCGTTGCCCGATACATCATAATCGGTCAAGACCGGTAGACAGGTACGCAGCTGTAGTTCTCGCTATGGGACTCTAACTTCCTTTTTTTCTCTTTTTTTTCTTTTTTCCCCTCCCTTATACTCGAGCATGGCCGTCGAAGTTGTAAAGGGGAAGCAATAGAGCGTCGGAAATAGGCTGACAAAGAGAGAGAAGCGGAAAGATCCCTTTTATAATTAGGCCCACGGGCGACGCGTTGCTCCTCTAATTACCCGTCCAACAATCCGGCAACGAATGAGTAAGTGGGTTCAGCCTCGAGATCCAGAGCAACCTTCGTTGTTGCAAAGGTTATTCAGTTATTCAGTCATATAGTAGCAAGATCCAGTAAGTAACCTGTCTCTTTTTCTTCGACGAGTGACCAATTTCTAAATTTCGACGGAAACATTCGAAATCGAAGAATTCGGACGATATTGGCGAATGAAAGATGTACGAGCTAAAAAAGATGGAAACTTGTAAGGGTTTAGAAGCGTTGTAGAAGTGGCTGGTGGTTGAGATTGACTGTGAAAATTCGGAACAAGTTGGATACATTTAGCTGAAGTGTAGTTCTCTCTTGAGAAAAGTGATGGAGAAGTGTGGGAAGTGGGAATGGAATCGTAAATTGTACTTCAATTGTTGGGTTTAAGGTTCCATTCGAAGGATAGGTTGCTAAATTCGAGCATGGAGGAAGTTACTAACGATAAGCAGTGTAATTTAAAACTTGAACTTTGTTATTTTCAAATTTATTTGGATCATTGATTATCAATTTATACAATAAAATTACAATAAAATTTAGAGTTTTGTTACATAGAAATATTTAAAATTAAAAATTTAATAATATTAAAAATATCGTTGGTATTTAATTATATAATTTTCAGTCGTATTTAATAATTCATATATTCATTAATATTCACAGAATTGATAATTACAATTCCATTGATTTAAATGACATATTTATTGTTCAGTTAGAAAATTTTAACTTTTATTAAAATTGAAAAATCGCAAAAAACGTTAATTTAATCGAAATGAAAAATTATGTTTAAATGAATCTTTAATAACTATGATACATTTAATTATCCGAGAAGCAAATCTTTTATTAAACAGCTGAGACTGAGTGTGTTTTTTTTTCTTTTTTGTTTCTCTTTCCTCCTTTTTTTTTACGATGAACGTTGCCATGCAAAATTGTGCCGAGCTAAACTTCTCGATGCTAGGTAAAAGCTGGTCGTTGAGTCTCAACCATTTACCGACTCGAGAGGAAAGTTTGTGTAATTTAATATGCGAGTACTTCGAATAAATAATGTATAGGGAAAAGAATAAGAGATGCTTATCTTCCTTGTATCCTGTAGCTTTGTTAATACGACACAGTTCGGAAATATGTAAATAATGAAATGGAATTTAGTTATAGGAATAATTAATCAGGATAAAAACGAATTATCTATGTCGGACAAAAAATTCTAATCTTATAAAATCAGTTATGTTATGTCTTTGTTTTTATAAACAGAATAGGAAAATTCTCATAAGGATATATTATAATGAATTCGATTCAGAATATTACTATGAAATGTTCAATCGTAGAAGATCTATATTAATCGAGATCCTATTGTATTGGTTGATTTATGGAATATTATAATTAAAATACGAAGAAACTTAGATTTTTCATTTTACGATATACCAGTTTTGTTTGCATTGCATATTTTATTAGATCATTATTGTGGAGGAAAAATAAATTTGAAATTGTTTTTTTTAATACAATAGTTTATATGATTTCATATAAAGTGTATCAATAAGATATTTTCAAAATCAATTATCACGAGATAATGGCAAACAAGATAGATATTGACTGAGAAACGAAGTAGTTGATACCAACGAAAAGAGAGCCATGTGCTTTTAAAGCCTTCAGATAGGCTTTTAAGTCGTTCTACTACAACTTTCTAATTACTTCGAGCAAGCTGGTTTAATTAGGCCGCTTTAGGAGCGTCACAGACACGTCGCGCAAAACGAGTGGTTTCTTCCATTGTTACTCCCTTTTAAACTTCAACATTAATCATCAAGACGTACTTAAAACTTCATCCACGACGTCCGTCATCATTTTTTTCTCCGCATATTAACGTCGACAAATTAAACTTGGCTTTCGATGCATTAACAATGCTAATTGTTTTAACACGAAAATGCACTTAACTCGATAAACAATGTAAGTTAGGAAACTGTAGAGAATAACATCTCGGCCGTATTCTCTAACCGCGAAACTTATTTGACTGAATACGAAAGATTCGAAGCAAAGACAATGAGAGTCATCATTGTCTTTTCGATTATACGTGAATCAAGGTTGTTACGATAAATTACCACTTGAAATCAACCGACACGAGAATGTTTCGCGCGATTTCAACAAGATCGTTGGCACGCTTTCACGACTGGGTATTCGGTCGAACTACTAGACTGAAAATGCTCGTACAATGTACTCGGAGTATGTGAAGCAGTATGTAGTTATGGTAATACGTGATATAGTTGAAAAGTGTACTCGTGTAAGCATGGAAGTTGAACGTAAAACAGCGAATGCAATGGCTCGTGTGGACTAGTATTCTGAAACGTAGCGAGTGTTAGGAAGCTCGATAATCAATATCAAGCGTTTCAGTTGTGAAACGAGAAGAAATTGATTCAGGGATGAATATTTATTTAGAAACATTTCTTCAAAGAAAAGTTATTTTACGATGATTATAAAATTCCCCTTTTTTCGGATTCTGTTGTTTGAAACGGCTTTCAATCTCGGTCCGTGAGAGACACGAAGTCTTCGAGCAGACGTGTATGCAGAGTAAATTGCCTCTTCTATAGGGGAAGCATTATAGAATAGCAACATCTATTGTTTGCTTCCTGCAGAGCCTGATTTTCTTCATGATTTCGCTACATTTTGCATAGTTGGGATATAGGTATAATTGAACTATTAATTGTGATTTTATCTAAAATTAAAGTATCAGAAAAATTAGGAATTCTTTCTCATCGTGATATAATTCAATCAATGAAGCATCTGACAAGTGTTGCTACGAAATTTTCAAATTAAATATAAATATAAATACTGATTGATTAACTTTGAAATTGAATGAAAAGGAATCAAAATTGTATGAGATAAATAACAATAAAAACTTTCAATATCCAAAAATTTACATATTATCTGGATGTTTCTTTATTTCATTAATATAGATATTAATCATAATATTATTCTTATAAATTTTCTTATTTGTCTATGTTAAAGGAAAAATATACAATCTAATTATTAGATAATTTGAGAACTAAAAATTGTTCAAATTAAAAATTATTTGTATCGATTATAAAAAATATTTGGAAAAATATTTTTTCAATGCACTTTTGTCAGATCCTACATTTTTCATAGTATCGAAAATATAATTAAAAATGTATTTTAATTTATTTAGACTTAGTATATATAATGCTATTACGTGTAAGTTTTGACACAACAACTTTTTTGACTCTATATGTTCTATTTTTGAAATGAATCTTACACGATTCATTTAGAAATATAAAATATAATTTATGTGCGTTTTATAATTCATATGTAGATGATTATAAATATTTGAAACAAAGAGTTTTTATTTATTATTTGAAAACAAAAATCACAAATTCAAATTCTTCGACGTATTTTCGCAAAAATTTCACGGTTTTGTTATCGTTTCTATCATGTATTGATTCTATGATCAAAGTTATTGTTCCCTCGCTTCTACAATCATCAGAGTGACGGCAACAAGACGTTAGAATCGATATAGGAGGAGCACATTGAAAAGCAGTAGCCAAGTGTTTATCCAGGAGCAGTAAGCCTCTGTGATTTGAGTAGCCAAGGCTGCCTCGATATCTACTGCCTCTTAAACGTCGATGTGCATATATCGGTTGACCCAATAAGGATGGAAACCGTTGCTTCAGCCTCTAGCCTTTTCCCTCCGTTAGTCTACTTTAGATCAGGAGGAAGCCACCGTTACAGGGAAGATCGAAATCCTGGGAAGAGGCTGTACGATTCTCGATCCATGCTTGCCTTAATCCTTGTCGAGTAGCAAAATTACTCGGACGTCAAAACTATTTCGCTCGAATGATGCTGTTACTGCACGAGAGATATTGTGCTATGGAGCCAGACATTTATGTATTGGTCACTTTGTACTTCTTTGAAATAATCTGACGACGAGGCTTCAAAAGATACGAGGAAGAGATGGATTGCAATCTTCCATCTGTATATTTTATTCTTTTTTATTTCTCGTTCTTCGTCTTTTGCGTCCATTCAACACGTTGCGATAAGGGTAAAAAAATAGCACATTTTATCTGTACACTGTTTTACGAATAATTCAAATGATCTCTCGAATTTATTCAGAAATTTCATCAAATTTTCAAAAATTTTCAAAATAATTGTAAATTGATTATTAGAACTACAAAGCTTTTTTTTTTTTATTATCGACAGGAGTGCAGAAGCTTTTTTCGTAAAATTGATAGTGATTTTTATTGGAATAGAAAAATATATTAGAGAGATTAATTATTTATGTAATTTTAATCATTTATATTTTAACTTTTATAAAAATTATTTTTTATTATAAAATTGAATAATAAAATTCTAACTTTTAATAATAAAATCTATTAGATATCACGTATTATATCTTATATATCACATATATATCATAATTTTCTTTTTTTTTTTTTTTTTGCTCAAATATAATTCTAATATATGCAATGAAATAATTAATCACTGGACGAATACTTAATTTAGTTAAGTTTTATGTTTCTGCTTTAATTTGAAAATTAATAATCATTATCTTTAAGATAATTAATAATCAATAGAAAATTTAAATAATTCAAGCGGTTAGTTTCTAAATTCATATTCATATCGTATTTTAATAAGAAAAGTTAGAATTTTGCGTGCGATCCCTCATTATTACGAGAATACAACACTAGAGGGATTAATTTACACGGAAAAGTAACAAAAAAAATGTAAACGTAGTTACATTTCAATCACGAACTTATTAGATTACGTAACATAAAGCGCAACAATCTAGCTGATCACGCACTACGAAACGTCTAATGAATCCCGTCGTAAAAGCTACCAGAACGACTCTCTCTAAGCTCGCAATTCAACGAGAAGAAAGAATCGAAAAAATGAACCGCGCGTAACCTTCGTCGTGGAGTGTGCCGGTTGTTTGGCCGCAGTCAGCTTTTCTCACCCTAACGAACCCGATACAACCGCCCTTGCAAGCTCTGCTGCCACGCCACCACTTTTATCGGCTACTCACACACCGATAATCGCCGGTTGAATCGTAGTAGTGGCGTGCATAGGTATGCAGGGGACGAAGGCAAAAGAAGGGAAAGAAGAGAGAGAAAGAAAGAGAGATAGAGAGAAGGGGAGGGGAGAGAGAGAGGTGGCATAGAGTAAGGGGAGGCATAGGCTTGTTGCTGGCGTGGCGGCGGAATGTGGAGCACTGTGTCAGAACGACACCCTTCTGAACCGTTCCCACCGTCACCCAGTCGCTTAGTTCTCCGCGCTTTCCACCCCCTTTCACAAAGACTTCTCCCTCTCTCCTCGACATCCGCGCACAAGCTACGCCTCTATCTCTCTCTCTCTCTCTCTTTCAATATCTCTTCGTCTCCCTTCCTCTCGATCCCTTACTCGCCCTAATCCATCTTCCCTCTTTTGCCTGCGATACTACAATCTACGCAGGCACCGAGTTTCTTACTTCTCTCCCCAGCTATCCGGCCAGCCTTGCTCGATTGTTTTTGCGCCTTCTCCTCATCCTCGCCTTATCTTCTAACGCGAACCCCTTCTTCCAATTACCCTCTGAACTCTCCACATCCGGCGCAGACTCGTCACCCTTTTTACCCCACCGAGGTTACTCCACTCCGTAGTGTACTTCTTCGTCAGGGTTTTCTTCGAAACTGATATTGTTTCTACTCAGACAGTTTCCACTTTAACTCTCTCGCCCTCTTTGGACCCCTCCGTCGGCTTATTTGCGATGGACCTCAAACTTCGTGCACTTCTTACACGTCGATGCTACTCCATTTCGCCCGCGTTTAATCTTATCTCTCCTTTGACCAATTCCTTCCGACCCTTGCGCTTCGTTTCGCTTCGTTTCTAATACTTTCACGGATGTATTTTTTCGCTTCGGTTTCTTGACTTCCTTTTCTTTTCTGCCAATGGCTTTTAGAATATTGCCGATTTTAATTTTGGGATACTTTTTGAAATTATTTGGATTAATCATGGGGATGTAAGATAATAGTAACTTTCGTTTCGTAAAATTTATCAGATTTTATGAAATCGAGAAATGAAAATGTGTTGTAGTCTTTGCAATTGTTTTAAAATTTGATTGATTTGATTGACGTGAAAAAAGGGAAATTGGATAAAAATATTAATTAATTATTTTAAGCTATGTACTTTTTAGAAAAATGAAAGTAAAACAATGAACAAGAAAGTCACAAGCACAAAAGAATAAAACAATAATAGCGAAAATATGAAAGTTTATTTTAATTTTTATTTTGCTATATAAGAAAAATCATATTTTGGTTAATCATTAAAATTGTCTCTAACTGATACGCCTTTATTTTATCAAATTTTAGATTTTATTTTGCATTTCATATTCTATGTTTCATATTTTCACTATAATTTAACATTACTGGTTCATTAAATAATAAAATTTAATTAACTTTGAAATATGAATAAAAACAGCATTAATAGATGCATTCATAAAAAGCGAAAATTTATCAATTTAATTATAGCTTGTTGACAATTGATAATTTTGTTATTATTATAATCATTAACATATCAAGTATAATCAAAAAATATATCTAATTTTCTTTTAAAGTTGTTATTAAAATAATTATGATCATTAATCAAACATTAATGGGCAAAATTATTGATAAAATTATATACATCTGTCTATGACAATCGTGCGTATATATAGCGTATCCTATTTCATGGAATTATTATATCATTAGTATACCAAATTACCGTGATCAACAAGTAACAGTGCTGAAATGAGCTACATTAGGGATGCTGGGGAAGTTAACGAAGAAATGATTAATTCGTACTCAGATGTACATTCCGCTCGGTATATACTGTTTTACATGATGTTTCTTCAACGATTTCTTTCTGGCTATTATATAAATAATTGATTCAACTAATATCGAGTATTCATTATTAAAGATAGATTTATTTTCTATAATTTTTACTTTTCTATAAAACAAGAGATGTTCTGCATATTAATTGAACAATGTTCAATTGAACTAATTGTTCAATGAATTTATTTCTTGGAATTATTTGTATTTTTAGTACTTTAATTAAAGGAGCAAAAATACATTTATAAATAAGAAGGATACAGAATATTTAAATATTCGATTAAATTCTCTCTGGAGAACATTTTTTCGTTTTTTTAATAAATAGAGACAATATAATACATGTACCAGACATATTATATACCTTATAGATTATTAATAATTCGATAGTAAATTTGATATAACGAGCTTATTCGATCTTCAGTTTCACTTTAAAGATATTTGTTATATCAAATAAAATAATATTTAAACAAAATATATTATATTGAATGAATAATATTTTTCTTATGCAAAGCATAAATCAACATTTCGTGACTCGAATGCGAAATTTGTATTAAAAGTTATTTGACGATGACGTATACATCAAGTGCATTTCGTTGCAAAGAACGTGGCGCGATCGTTAATTAAGAAACACGATCAAAATTTTACGAACATTTTACTACACGCTACATCGCTTTAAAATGTTGCGGTCGTTTTCATCAACAAACGACCATACTTTTTTATATCTTGCGAGTAAAATAAAGTCGTTTGTTTAATAAATGACTTGCGTGTTTTTGCAATGTAATGTAAAATAGGAAAAAATATGGAGAATGGAGAATATGTAAAATTCAATTTAATAAAACAATGATATTTAAAGTATATCCGAAAAATAAATTCGTATCATTTACAAAATATAATTCATGGAAATTTAAATGTTTCTGTTATTATTATATGACGATGATTTTAGATAGAATGTAAAAATTATAAATTTTTGATAGAAAAAAATTTCATCTTTTTATTAAGGTTAATAATATATAAGTGATACGTGAAACTAATTAATGAAAAATTTTTTATAGGATACATGTTAAAACACATCTCATTGGAAAATTTGGTTGTAAATTGAAAAGCAAGAGAAAGAGGAAATTGAACAATGATATATTTACAAAAGAGTTATTTTTCAGCAGATAAATAACAACAATTTTATATAATCAAATTCGATTGAACAAATGTAATTAATGTAAGAAATGTTTGATTATGTAAAGCGTGTTTTACTATATTTTACATTATATGTTACATTTAATAGTCACAATTTGTGACTCTCAAAAAAATATCGTTTAATTAAATGAATATATTCATTGTAATGTATTATTACAATAAATAAAAAAGTAGCATTGTAACTAAAATATTATTAAATTCACGAAAACAAGTGAATTTACAAATTTACAATAATTTATTACAATCAGTAAAAAAATTTTTAATCAAGTATTTTTTTTTATTTCAATCTATTTTCATGTTACATCGATCATTTTTTACTTTAATTTTTGAGAAAAATAAAAATAATAATTTTTCTCAAATTATGGATTTACAATTTAAAATAAAATATTTTAAAAAATCTGACTATTTAATAATAAATATAGATCATCACTATTTATAGTATTAATAAAAATAGATAGTTTTCAATAAAAATGAAATCTTTTAAGAATTAAATTAATTTAAATTAACAGGAACGATATATTGTACATGACAAGAATCATTCGATTGAACGATTTGCAATAGTTAGAGATACAATTAATTGTAAGCAGAAATAAATAATATAAAATTATAAAAAAATAACAATCAATCAATTTATCGTTTAATTTGAATTAAAAAAGAAGAAAAGCAAAACTAATTTTAACGATATTTTCATTTCGTAACAATTTAATAATATAAATAGCTGTATTATTACTTACTCAAGTAACATATATAATCGAAATTGTGAGAAACGCATATCTTTCCTTTCAGTGACACGGACGTTTGTTCAAAACATCCGTTTTACTTGGATTTATTGCAGAATGCGACATAGTCGTATTTCGGTGGAAAATGCATTTTTAGATGGCATAGTCGGAATTACGCATTGCTAGGAGTAGAAAAGCAAGGAGGCAAAAGGAATGGCGAAAGAAAAATGAACGTTCAAAGAATGATCATTGAGAAAAAAAATAACGAAACGATTTTTATATTTGATGTAAAAGATCTATCTATTCAACAATTCTTTCGTTGAAATAGTAGCATTATATGAAAGTGCAAATAAATATATTTTCTATTTTCAAAGAATAATTGTAAACATTTTACATATGATATAATGAAATTAAAGATTAGTTATTTTTATCGTCATTTTTATTACATTATTTTATTCATTATTTCAATTTAAAAAGAGAAGAGAAAATAATAGTGATCTATTACATTTTTCGGACAACCTCTTTTCAATTTATTGTGACAATGAAAATCGTTCATAGTCGATTCTCTTTGTGCCTATCTATATATTACAATTTATTAACCATGGAATTACTTGTTCATTCAGGCAATCATTGTATAGTTTCTAATTTATATGAAAATTACAAAATATGATATATCATATTTTTTATTCTTGTTGAAATAAATGATGACTATATAAATATTATTAATAAAAACAAAAGAATATTAAAGAAAAAAAATATAGAAAAATACAATATAGTCTGCACGGATATATAATACAAAAAATATGATATATTTTTTAAATAATGATCATCAAATATTCCTAATTGACACGTTAAGTTACAATTAGACGTTTGAAATATAAATCAAACGATTCTCCGTAATGTTTTGTCAGTATGAAAGATAATAGTAGTTACAAAAAAAAAAAAGATGTTTATTTCGATACTGAATAATAAGCAATAAATACGAATAAAAAGAGCAGTAATTATATCATTTCTTAAAATGTTAATTTATCAATTTATCACGAATAATTTCTCCAATATATATTACCTTATATGTAGTACATACCGCGTTTTTTTAATTGAATTCAAAATTTGGAAACGACACAAAGATGTAGTGGCACGCAACGAGCATTGGTCGTTGAAATATTTTCTGTACAAAGGGGAGAACAAAAATGACGCTTTAAACAGACACATCGAAGACGAGAAAAGGGGAATGTTGGTGGAAAAGGCGGCGGTAAACGGAAAGCTGGAAAGAGAGAGTGAGAGAGAGAGAGAGAGAGAGAAGGAGAGAAAGAGAGAGAAAGAAAAAGAAAAAAAAATATTTCAGCGACACTGACTGCAACGGAAAAGCAATCGAGGCAATTTCGTTCTCCCTGCAACTGCAGCTGCTCGGTGTATTTCCTCTTGCGCGCGCCTCCAAAGAAAACGCTTTACCCGCCTCTGGAGGGTAATTGCTATCTACGGACGGTGAACCTTGTCGTAATTACTCGCCGTTTAATCTCGCGTCGCTTTTTCCATCACTACTGATATCTCAAGCTTTGCTATCTTTTGCTCTGTGTATTTATGGAACCACTATGGACACGTATAGATATAAATATGTACGTATCTTTTTTTATATTTGATATGCATATATGATACGTTTGTGCTGTATGTACTATTCATAAAGTATAGAGTAGTTTTCGTTTTAGTGTCGGTAAAAATGTTGCTTAAATGATTGATTATATTATAGATATAAAATTTATATCTATAGTATATTTTTTCGTTTACTTTGAACTGAGATCTTTTTTAAACCATAATGTCCATGCTTTTCTCTTTTCTTTTTGATTGAGTAAGAAATATTTGATGGCTTTTATAAGTATTTATTTCTTAATCATTTTTAATGATACGTAATTTGTGTAATGATATGTATGTATATATAAATCTTCTAAAATTTGATTTTTTAATGAATGTTTGATTAAGAGGTAATATTGAATGTTTATAAATTTAGAAAGCCAATAAAAATGAATTTAAAAAGTTAGCCACGTATATTATCAATCTATTTATCTCGATATTAAGATTGTTATACAATTTCCATCTTTGAGACAATATATAAAGTATTCAATTAAATAAGTCTATCAATATCATTAGACACGCAAGAAAATTTAATTGCCAGTAGAACTTTCACAATTACTTACGCACGAGATTGTGAAAATTAGAACACCAGCTGCTTCGAGCATAAACTTATATGTTTATATACTTATGTGCTTATATACTTATGTACGTACTATGTACGATCACGTATATAATATTTCTTAAATATATATGCACATATATCTTCTATTATCGATCTTATCTTGACGATAGAATAAAGACAAAAGAAGGGCAAAAAGGAAGACAAAAGGGATGGAATTTTATTATATGCCAAAGTGTCCTTTAAAAGCACTATAAACTAAATAGCAAGGAGCAAATTTTTTTTACGCGTATTTTGTATTTAATCTTGAATATTTTCCGTTAATATTGTGTACAAACTCGGAGCATGTGTCTGTCGGCATTGTGAAAAATCCAACCGGTAGGAACTGAATATTTATAGATGATATCAAAGGAAGACATTGAAGATCGATTTTATATTCATGCCCGATATTGATTGCAGCAAAAAATAGCGTCTCATTAAAGCGTAATCTTAAATGTTTTAATAATTACGTAACGTTCAAACTTTTGCATGCATTTGCGATTAATTTTCTCTTTGAAATTTAAAAGAATTTTTTAATTAAATTTTGTCACGTTGTAGTTGTCTTTGACAATTGATTTAAAATATTTATTATAAAATTATTCTCCACTGTATAATATTTTTTTTTTTTTTTTTTATATAAATGATGAAGGTACGATAACTTATATCTGAATTTTGATAAAACTTCGTATATAAATCATATTTGATAAAAACATATATAAAAATTTTCTTGTTTAACATTTTGGATATGTTTTTATGTTTCGTTATTCATTAATAAAATAAAATATAATCCAAAAGTGCAATATAACATTCAAATCATCTTTAGGGAACTCTCAATATACGTTCTGAAAGAATAGATGCACTACTATTTAAATTAAATAAAAATTGTATTGATATTTGTAGTGATTTAGGAGATAATAATACTTTACATAAGATATTGTTTGTTTTAATTTCATATATGAACAAAAGATTGTATAATATTGTGTACATAATATTTTGAATATAGATAGATAGTTATATATTTTATCTCAATTTAATTTGTGAATATTTGACATCATATCCAGATTATTCAATAACTGGGGTTGGAATATTATGTTATATTATATATGCAATATTACAATATTGTACTAATGACACAAAATAGTTAGAAACAAAATTCGACAATTCAGAGTAACAATTCCGTAACAAATCTCTTTTGATAAACACTTTAATATAGCAGAAAGTAATAACCAAATGGTTGTCGGATTTTTAGAATTTGTTATAAAAGTGACGACTTCAAATACATTTATTTTTACCCTGACATATTATAAGAAATTTTTCCTCTAAAAATTTTATATGGAATTTTTTGAAATAGACACTTCAATTTGTATATCGCAAACTTTGTAAAAAAAGAGAATAAAATATAACTGGATTCCTAAAACTTTTTATCGATAAAAAAAAATGACTAACTGATACTATGGAAACATTGTATTGCTTGCAATATTCTCTGTTTTCTGGAAGGACTCATCAAAATTCCGAAGAGTTCTCATTGTGCATCTTGTTTGAAAAGGAATCATTTTAAAGACTAGTATAACGTATCTAGAAACGTTTCAGAAAATAAAGTGCAATCGATCTGAGTATTCTTTCATCTTTTTTCTAGTCGAATTGTGTGTATGTTTCCTCATAACTCTTTCCCTTATGATTTACAGATAGATAAAATAAAAATAAGATTCTTCAGTTTGCTTTCCTTTTTGTATTTATTTTATTGCCTAAAAAATCACTTTGTAGAATTTTTTGAAAAAGTGCTCTGTGATATCTTTATTTTTATGTTATATTTTAATTCTTAGTTTTATAGAGAAATATATAATACATTTGGCATCTTATCTAGCAATAAAAATTTTTGTAATTTTATATAAAATAATATTTTTAAAAAAATATTATTTTTTCATTTGTGTAATTTTCTTAATCAATTTACAATTTTTTTTATTGAAATTTACTTTTTTATACTTACTTTTTTAGTTTGATAAGTATTATATCTTTTAATATATACATAATAATAATATGTATTAAGAGTGTAATTAAATGTATAATGATAGATTAAAAAAGATATATGATATTCTATAATTTTTCCTTACAATAAAAATAATTAATAAGTGTCAACTATACGTTATAATTACAATATTATTAAATGTACGGTGATTTATATGAATAACGCGAAATATGTTATTAATAACATATTGACAAATTAGATTGAAGTTTTCATTTTGTATTATTTTAGATTATATTTATTATTCATTATTCAAACATATACTATTTAAAAACACGATGATATGAAGAAACATCGATTTCTATATTTTCGTCATAATGAAATTGAAAAGAGGCTCGGAGAAAATTAAGAATCAACGACTATGGTCATTAGGTTATCTGCTGGTAAATATCTGCGTTTACAACGCCTTCCTCTCTACTTAGGTTCTAACTGTGTAGCATGGTTAGCGATAATGCAACTGACAGACGAGATTTAAGATAATTGGATTTCAGTCCCAGCTTAAAATGCGGTTTCCAGAAACCGTTTAAAAATGTCGCCGAGACAAGACAGGTTAAATTTTTTGTGAAAATTTAGAGATTTCATTTAGAAATTTTTCAGAAGCAACTTTCGAAAATTAGTTTGTAAAGTGAAGATTTAAATAAATTGAAATAAGGATAAAATAATTTTTGATTGCAGTATTAATATAAATAGATTTGATTAATTCACAAAAATTAAATATTATATTAGTTTATAGCTAATAATAGTTCATATATAGTTCTGATGGATTAAAAACATAAATTTAATCAATTAGTTTTATTGGTTAATTTTGTTTAATGAAACTTTTTAATTCAGAATATACAAAACTTAAATATTGATAAAGTATTTTAATTTTCTTCTAGGATATTCTGTATTTTAATATAAATATATCGAAGAAAATTTCAATCATACTCATTGATAAATATGAAAATGAAAATTCTTCTCAAACAAAATGATTTTTCAATAATAGAAAAAATGAATTTTTTATATTTACATGAATCTCAATAAAATTTGTCACATAAAATGATGTAACTAAAATAATTTCACGATCGTAAAATCTCGCGTTTCTCATTCTCCTTCTTCAATCTATAAAATAAGATTCGGTTGTAAACAAAGGAAGAGAAATAGAAAGAGAATCCATTGGAATCATAGGTATAGTCTATAAAGAGATACGTGTGGTACGGGTTGGAAACAGGTTCCTTGGATCGTTTACGCACCCCTAGTGGCAAGACTACAGGAAAAATATGCTTGGATCGAATATACGATGGCGTAACCTATCTATCCTGTCGAGCGAATAATGTGGTGCATCCATGATACAAGTGACGAGCTCACCAACGATACGTGTACACTCGTGTTTGAAAAATACACTTTTTTTTTTCAAAAGTGGCTATGTTGCGTTAAATCTGAACATGCCTATGTACACGTACTACTTCTATAATCGAATCTGTTTTTCCTGTTTGCTATTTATGTCGAAAAGATCATAAGAAATTTATTCATATTGTACTTTAATTTTACTCCTAGATTTTCCTTGCATTTGTTAGCATTTTTCTCGAGATAAAATATGTTTAAATATTCGTTTAAATATTGTATATGTTTAAATATTTATACGTAGAATATATCATGTCATATAAGGTATATTTGTTTAGTATAATTTGCATTATTTTTCGAAAATGTAGGATATAATTTTTTTTCACGTGAGATATGAAAATTTCTAATACATGATCAAATATTAAGAATCTTTTTTAAAATTTAATACTATTAGTTATAAACATTCTTATTTTTTACTTTTTTTATTATATGGTAGTATAGAAAAATGATAGATAAAATATAGATGAATATAGATAAATATAATATTTATATAAAGAAATATTATTTGTTAAAATATTATATATTCACAGGAAACATTAATTATATGTTAAATCACTTAATTAAATTTCTAAATATCGAGATTAAAGTTCATATTGTTTAATTTTTCTTATTCCTATGGTCACGCTATTCTTTCAATCACAGGTTCAATCGTAGATTAATTGAATTGCTGTCAAGCACCACTTTTATTTTAAATACCGTTTTTAAGAAATGAAATCAAGAGCGCTCGTTTACTTCATTATTTTTCTCCATTTATTAACATCAATTATTTTCTACAATTAATCAAGAAAAATAATTTCTTAATTTTATTATATTTTGACATAGACTTTTTGTATTACTATTATTATAATTATTTTGTGAAAAAATATTTAAAATTCAATTAAAAATATTTTTTTAACAATTTTAAGGTAATATGAACAGTTTGAGATCTCTTGCTAGTTAACAATTAAACATCATATCATATAATTTACATGATTATTTATATAACAGATCTTAAAAGCAAAAAAAAAAAAAAATGTAAACGAAGGAAACATCTCTTTTACTATACATAAAAAAAATTATCCCACTTTTATAAATTTATCTTATATGATAAACTAAATTTTAAAGAATGATACGAAACATCTTTATCTTGACAACTTTGCAACATGTCACAACTTGCAAAGTAACACGTCTTTGCAAAGTTCACAGGGTGGTATTCAAGCAACAACGAACTGTATTCAAATATCAAATTATTCGAACAGCCTTAGCCCTACTTGGAAGTATAGCAAAGCACTTTGAAAACAAGTTCACGAATATTAAGAGTGACCCAGTTACGCTTAGCTTAGACAGGGGTTAATTAGTCCGAGCAACAAGCATTATGTCAACGTCGTTTCAATGGGACTTAAGTTCGACGTGAAAATGAAGTGGACGTCTCTTTTCCACTGGATTGCATTATTCCGCCCAGGAAACGTTCAATTTACGTTAGTTGTAATCGCGTTCCGTATATTCGTCTTCTCCTCCATCTTTGTAATTCCTCCAACTTTCAAAAGTAAGTTCCACCAAAGTCTTCACCTTATTAACGTCAACCAAACTTTTTGCTTCCCTCTATAAGGATCGACAGGTTTATATCGGCAAATATTTGCCATGAAAATAACTCGTTCAGTTTCTTGAGAAATGAAATAGTTGAAATCTATAGTTCGACGGTCATTTTTTTTTTCTTAATTTCATTCTCTTAATTCGAACGTCCATTTTCAAGCAACCGTGTCTATGAATTAGCAGCAGGTAAATTAGGATTATCGTGGATGTGGCCTGCTTTCGATGAGAAAAATGGCTGAACGTTTAAAAGATTAAACCATCGTTTCTCGAATTCATTCTGTTGAATTAAATGGTCTTGTCAGCAGAATTTTTTTCTTTTCCTTAGTTTTTGTTCCCCTTCTTTTGTGGCAATAAAATTAGAAGGAAAACTAATTGATAAGAGTATATGTTGTTGGAAGAAAAAGGGATAGATGTTTTTGAACGTGATTTTTACGTTTACGTTGATTGCATTTTGATATATGTTATTCTAACAGTGGTTAAATAATAAACTTTTATAAACATATTGAATAATTTTCATGATTTCTTTAAAATAATAATTAGAAATATAAATATTTAATTTAATTATAAAATTTTGTTTCTTAATATTTGGAGAAAAAGAAAATATAGTGCATATACATGAATTCAAATGAAAATATCAAATAATGAAAAATATATAAGTCACTATCAGTTACTATTGTTACTATTTTCTTCTTATTGTTACTTGTTTCTTAATTATTTTTTACTTTCTTTAATTTTAAAATGTTGAGTTACATGTACTTGTTTATATGTAACCACTAGTATTATATATTTCATTTTTTTAAAATTATTTTTGCAAAAAGGTAAATATGAACAAATTCGATTGACAAAATTTCCCAATCAAATACGAGATATAATTACTGCAGATCTGATCCTTTTTCGTTTTCCATAGTAGTTCGAAGTAAATGTTGATGTTGCGAATAATTTTGTGGTACGACGGTCAGTCAAATGCTACTTCCGTTTCCGTCAAAAAAACTCAGTTATCCCAGTTCGATAACATGTGGATGGCTGAGTAGTGTGACGAACACTCTCCAAGATCGAATTTCTAGGGATGCAGTTTCAAAGGCATCCAAAAGGAGAGCGTATCTTGAACGATGTCGCTTTTCATGTCTTTCCTGTCGTGTCACGGCGTCCCTCGTTGTTGCTATGACGACGACATCGGAGGTGGATGAAAGACGAACGTTTCCTGAGAGCTTCAAGATTCTCAAAAATATTTTCTATTTTGTTAGAGGCGAATCTTTCGATTGATCTCAAACTTTTGTTTATAAGCTTTTAACTTTGAATTGCGTTTAACCAATTAATATTTATTATTATTACTATTATTATTATTATCATCAAATAATGCATCGTATCTTTTCGATTCTGAAGATGTTAATTTTCGTGTGAATTCACGATAATACGATTATAGTATTTTTATATTGTAGTCATTTTCTTTTCTACCGATTTTGAGGGGAAAGAAATGAAAATTTCTATTTTTTAATTTTTCGGCGAATAAATTCACATTTATTGATCACAACAAATCGAATGAGTTATAGCTGAGGTTATAGCTTCGTAGACGATCGAGAAGCTGGATAAACATACCAGTAAATATATCTTCATCTATCAATATAAAGAATTTTATATCTTGATATCTGGAGATAAATATTATAGAAAAATTTGTACAAAAGTGAAAAAATTAATAAAAAATGTGTCGATATTAATTATATAAAATGTCAATTTGAAAAGATATATTTTTATCAAAGGGGATTTTTCAAAATAATTCTTCAAAAAGAAATCGAAATGTTTGATAAAAATATCTTTCTATTCGCATAGTATATAAAATGTTCCTATAGTGGTACAAATTGAAAGGGATCGCATCTACATGGGAAAGAAAGTCGAAAAGTGACATTCGAAGCTTTAGTTCTGAATATATCGATATTGAAAATTCGTCGAGCATGTATGCAGAGCACTTACGATATGATCTCGCTTATATTTATATATGCACATCATATCATTATAATATTTCTATTTATTTCTATTTAAATTTGTTATATATGATATTTGATTATGATAAACGATTAAATATTTATATACATAAAAATATTTTTTATGTAAGAATATCTTTTGTTAGCCAATTGTTAGAAATGATTTTTTTCTTTTTTTTTTATTACAACATATTCTACGTATTAAACTATTTTAATACGTTTTAACGTATTACGTGTATATTAATATATACTTTTTATATACACTTTTAATATAATATCAAGTACAGTATAATTTCAAATATACGAATGCTTGATGCATATTTAACATCGATTTATATTCATAAATATTCAAAAATGAAACTTTCTACAAATAAATGTCATTCAAAATTTTTATAATTTTTTCTTATTACATTTTCTTATTACGTAAATTCATTTCTTTCTATCTATCATTATTTTTTGGAAAAATTATTATAACATAATATATTATGTTGTAGCAAAAAATTTCTCTTTTTAAATACTTTGATTTTCTCCTGAAGAAAGTTATTACAAAATATATTTTTCAACGAAAGAAAATCTTTCTAAATTGGTATTTCAGAGGCTAAAAAAAATTAATTGTATTACAATATAATGTAATATCGAAGAAATTTAATCTCATATGATAATGTAATATAATTATTACATTCAGTACATTTCGAAAGCAAGTATATTCAGAGAATATTCATTTCTTCAAATCCAAACTTTGGTAAGGAACAATATTTTTCTCATTCTAAATTTATCGTTATCTCGTATCTAAAAAAAAAGTCATTTGTGTTGTCATTTATGTGGTGAGGTTCGTCTCAAATATTCTCAAAGCTATTTCGACGGAGGCGTCGTTGTAATGAAATAAGAAGGAAAGTAATCCAGGAAACGAGTTTGTGTCCCGCCAAGTTCTTCTGATTATATCCGTAAGAGGCGGCAAAGAAAATAAAAAGAAAAAACGAAAGAAAACGGTAAAGAAAAAGAAAAAAGAAGGAAAAACGTTCTCGTTTGCGCCTTGGCAACCATGTTTTTCCTTCATTTACTTTTAATCGATAAGTTTATTTCACGGGAAAATTTCTTTCGTAGAGATCCGTGGAAATGTTCCCACGATTATCGATAATCAATAACGGCCGCGGTTAATTATGGGAAGGGGAAATAATTTTGGACGTGTCCGGTTTTAATCTTCGCTTGAAATTTTCATAAGGATCGGTTCGAACGGATGAAATGGTCGAGTTCGATCCACTTAGAGAGAAATTATTTACTTGGAAAGAAATTCCGGATAATTTGTATTCGAGGAAGTGTTGTCTGAGAAAAGTTTTCGTCGCTCGTTTATCTCGAAATGGTGCCTCCGAAGGAAATTGATGAAATAATTAGTCACAGAAAGTGTTTCGTGAATTACGAATAAAAGAAATTTATTGCAAAGAAAATGAAAATGATTTTTACATACTTTTACATCATTCATAGATTCAATAAATGTATACATTTTCAAAAAAAATTAAATCATTTGCATATGATAATATTATATTTGAATGTTATAACAATTCTGCAATACAGCATTTTATTCATCAGATTCCTTACAATTAGAATTCCTTTTCCTATATCCAGTTTAAAATAAAATTACCCTTAAAAGTAGAACATTGCAGCAATATTCGATGCATTAACATTTTCTATGCCAAGAGAAAAGCAAAAATTACATTTTTAGATCCTTCAAATGTAAGTGGAATAGTTTTATTAAAATAGCATTTGTATTTAATTTACGATGCTTTAATTTTAATATATTAAATAAATAATAAATTATAAATATAGAACCGTATTTCAATCCAGGCTTTATTTGTAAAAAAAAACCTATTTTTAAATATTTACTGACTTCGCAGGCAATATATTTGACAATTATTTATTTATGTGTACACAATAACATTTATTTATAAGTATTCGATATTTGCAATTGTTAAGATACAATGAAAAGCAATATACATTGTATCCAGCGAATTGTAAAAACAATTGATTTTCTCGAAACAATTTTATTCGATACGTTTCACTTGTTTGACACAAAAAATCAATCTTTTTAAAATGTAAGCTTTGATGAATTCTACGTATGTTTTAAAAATAATTTTAAAAATACGATACATAAATGAATATTATCAAACTAAAAAAATAATGATAAAAACAAATAAACATTTAGAAATTTTCAAATGGATTAAAATTAAAAAACTTATAAAGCAAAAATAATAAAAGAAAAATAATAATTTCTCAGTTGAGTTTAATAGTTTCGTTTCAAACTAACCGTATATTGTTGTAAAATTATTAGTTGAATAAGAAAGGAAAAATATGATTAATTTTTATTTACTTATTTCAAATTCTTTTTGCTATTTTGTTATTGTTTTTAAATTATTCTATTAGTGTCATTTTATTAAATAGAATTAAATAGAGGTTGTGAAATGATTTAAATAAAAAATTTCCATACGTTAAGTATAAATTCGTGCAGAAAGATTGAAGTAATTTTATTATTACCGCACACGCATTATGCTGCATATTTGAAACACGTCGATTGCTATTAATGATGTCAAGCTAGGGTCCAGTGCTAAAATTTCATATAATCGACAATAATGCAAGAGCTTTATGCTCATAAAATAACATCTACATTCTGATTAATCTTATTGAAGTTCTCATTGAAATTTGCTCAAATATATCTAGGTATTTTAATTGTGTATAAATCAATTATCTTTCTATTGTATATAAATATGTTGATGCATTTGTAAATTCTATCCTTTCATAGCGTGATCCCAAGAGATCTCAGGCAATCTATACAAGTTTCATATTTTAAATGTTACTGTACGAATCCAATTGGTACAATTTATGTTGAAAGTATGCTTTCTGTATGTAATATTAAAATTTTAAAAAATTTTTCATGATAAAAAAATGATTCAGTTTTTAATTCAGTTATCTGAATGTCCAATAGAAATATATTTTCTTTTAGAAAAGGAATATTAATGTTCTAACAATATTATCTAAAAAATACAAATAATTTAAAATTCACAATATATACGAAAAATTAAAATTTAATCAAAAAATTATCTCAAGATCTTTTAATGGAAAGTTTAACTAGAATAACAATAGAAACTTGTTCGGTTACAATTCAGTTAATCAACCGCTTTAAATTCTATCTACATATATATGTATATATAAATAGACTTTGTACAGTTGAAGTTCTATTATCTTTCTAAACGAACAAGTCGAACTAATCATAATAAAAACGTTTTTATTATTTACATTCGTAACATGGAAAAAATTCTTGTATTCAATATACTCTTCGCAGCACGATCGTAAATTAGGAGAAGAAAGAATATAAATAATAGAATGAACTAGGTCGAAAACAGCGATCAATGGGTTAAGAAACTTCGTCCCTTGATTGGATCATCTTTCACGGTAGTTTTACGATTTTACGAAGTCGGCTCTGAGACTGTCTTTCCTGCTCGAGCAGAAATTGTGAAGCCAAATGAGCGTGTCTCTGATAGGGAGAACGTAGGATAAAAGTCGTTGATGATAAAAGAAGAGAAGAAAGAGAGCTTCTGAAACATGATCGAAACGAAGATGAAGAATGAGCGGATCGTTAACGACAAAGAAAACCGAAGAAAAGTAGAAAACGGGATGAAAACAGAAAAGTAGAACTTAGAATCATGAATCGAAGTTTCTCTTTGCTCCGTTGATTCCTCCTTTCGAATCGAAAGATCCTTCTCCTTCCTTGCTTTTGTCCTTACACCACCCACCACCTCCCTCTTAACTCGTCCCTATTTATCTCTTTTCCTCGATTTTCCCCCATGGCGAGCAGAGAATTCGCAGGGGAGTGGAACGGTCACCAGAGAAACGTGGACAAATGGCGGTTAACGGAAAAGGATGGGCGGAAAGGTATCGTTGAAACAGCAGAGAAATTGCGCCTGGCTGACAGCGAGAAATGTTGACACTAGAGGCAAGGATGCACGCGGATGTTTCGCGGTTGATGAAGAAATTGAGATGGTTCGAGAAGGAGGAACGAGTTCTCAGAAGCGAAAATGTCGAGGGTTGGAGATGGGGATCTTCCTCCTCTGAGAACCTCAACTTCTGAGAAATTATGAGACGAGGAGAGATGCGTGTACCGAGTATGATGGAATCGAGTTGGAAGAAGATGGGCCAGGAATGAGACGATGGAGGGGATGGATGGAAGGGACGAGAAGAATTTTCGGGAATGCCTGTTGCTATGACGACCATCCGGGGCTAAACGGGCGACGATAGAGGCATCCGGGCACGATATCGTTATTCACGTGTAAAATGTACGCCGGGGAAATCATATTCGATTTCGCGTCATTTCTTTTCACGCTGGTTGCCTCGGTCTTGGCATCGGTCCGCATCCGGTTTTTCCTTCGACCACGATTCGGATATACACGTACGATCTGGAACCATGCCACGTATCCGTGTGCATTCTTTCCGCCACGGTGTTTTGCGTATCGTATTTGCATGGGATTCGTTGAATGTAAAAGCTGATCAGAATCGCTATGGAATAAGGATTTGTGACGAATCGTTTGAACTAAAGTAATTCCAGTATTTCGTTTATATCGTTTTTTCAATCATTTTTGCGTAATTCATTATTTTTTATTCTTACGTATGGTTTCTTTTTCGAGGATCGTAGAGAGAAAGTGTAGAGATTGTCTATTTCGTCTATTTTTTGAAGAAATTTGAAATTTCAAAATTTGCAAATAGACATGAAAGCATGGTATGAATTGTAAAATAAAATTTTAAAGTAGAAAGTATAAAATATTTATAATTAACGTAAAGTTTTTGAATAGTAGAAATGGAATAATACGTTTATCAATTAACTCTTTGTATATTTGACAAATTTGACTGTTATGCATTTTTGATAACATAGTACATAAGACGAATAATAGATTATAAGTCATTAATCGAATTGAAATAATATTTTTGCAATTTAAAATTGAATAACTTATAATAAATAACAAGCAGTGCACTAATAAAAAATATCCTTCTAAAAAATGTTAAAAAATTTAGAAAAACAATTTTATGATCAAATAATTAAGAGAACAATGTTCTATAGTATATATCATGTATAAAATTATAAATAATTTCAATCATTACAATTGACTTATAATACAATTGTATTATTTTTACAATTTTTATTAATAAATATTCATTAATAAATATGTATAATAAATTTCAAAAATGTATAAAAAATGAAATTATTATCGCATTTATTAATCCGATAGAAATCAATTTATAATCTTATAGTACGATTATTATTAAACTTAATCTTGTTTTTGAGGTATATTTGAAAAATGAGAATTGGTGTAAATAATGGTGTTTTAGAAAATGTATGTATACGAAAGATATTTGTTCAGTGACGAGGACTTTCGGGACGTTTACAGGTCTTTTAACTCCACAACTGCGATTTGCACCCCGTTGAAATTATGGCACGTTTCCAACCGCTTTCCTAAACGTTGACCATTGTACTTTCTACATCTATAGTTTGCTATTATCTTTGACTTTACACATTTTATGTGTTTAACTTTTTGAAAAACGGATAAATAATTTCATATATTTCTTTTAATAAATAACGAATAATAAAGAACTATTGAAAAGAGGAACTAATAAACAACAAATGATTATTTAAATTTGAAAAAAGAAAGAATTAATTAATAAGAATTAATTAATTAATTATATTGTCTTTCATTAAATCATTCATGTAAATAAAAAAATAATAATAAGTAAAATTTTTATTTTACATACAAACCTTTAGATACAAATTCTTTGCAAAAAATTGTTAAAAATTGAGTTATAGAAATAAAAGATATTAGTCATGTATATATACTAACATCATGTAAAAAAATGGAAAACATATTCATAAAGCGTGCTATGAAAATTCGCGTGCCATTCAAATGAGGGCAACTAACGAAAAAGCAGCGCGTACAAAGAATTTCGTACGAATGCACATTTTATGCAAACAAAAATAATTTAGCCTATTCTTCAAAACGGAGAATTATATAAGAAAATGTTAATTTTACTTTTAATTATATAATTTTTACCATTTTGTTATAATCGACGTTTAATAATATAATAGTAAGAATCAATTTAACCATATATATATATAAAATATAAATAAATACATTGATTAGTTTTAACTAATTATAATAGTTTAATATTTCTAAGAATTTTTATTAAAAACGTTGTGCTTCATCAATTAATTCATTAAAAACAAAGTTAATTTTCATATATATTGCAATATGTCCATTTACAAAAATATAATTTTAAGTCATATCTTCCTTTACACCATTTAATTCTTATCTGAAACATTTTATTAATATCATCCAAAGATATTCCAGGTGATCAAATTATTTTATTCATCCTGCATAACACCAAATTGCATTTTGGTCGTATTTGCCACAATACAAGTTGTTTAGAGCATGTATGTATGCATCATTATACGTGCACTTAAGAAAATACTATCTAAGTTCCGTGGTACTTTTATGAAAACGACAGCTTATCTTCTGGACCTCCACTCGTTCGAAACACGTCTACGAAATCATGGCTCGTTTCCAAATATCACCCCTTGTGTTCCGCTTGTCTCTACGGTCGTCGGTGCAATGTCGTCGATGACACTTGTGGCACGATTTAATCTAGCGCCGGATTTAAATAATCATGGTGGAGAAAAAAAAGAATGAATAAAGTAAAAAAAAAAAAAAAGAAAAAGAAAAGAAAAGGAGGAAAGGAGACAATCTAGGAGGTATTTTACATGTTAAATGTAGAATTCTGTTTAGAGGATTACGTTTAGATTTAGCAAGGAATGATATCTCGCGTTGCAGTGCCTAGGAGTTGCATAACTCTTTAAATGTTATTTTTGAAAATTTTATTTATTGGAATTTTAATAACTCTAATTTTATAATTAATACAATACAAATTTTATTACCACATTCATATATTTAATTTCGAAGAGAAAATAGTTACTAGACGAATAAGAAAATAAAACTATGAATTTTCAGTACATTAAACAAATAAATTAAAAAGTAAAGATTTTTGAAATAAAATAATAACATGTACATGATATAGATATCAAAATGAAGAGAATGAAAATATTTCATACTGTTCAATAGATTTGAGGACACGATTTTATATCCATTTTATAAATAATCATCGGAAACTGGATTTACTTCGAGACATCGAGTAAAATTAACGAATAAATATATAGGGAATTTCCGTTTCAGCATTCTCCGAAGATATACACCTTAGAGAATAGGGATCGATTTTCATTAATGAAGTGGGACGAAGGTTTCATCGACTTTGCGAGTAGCTAAAATATTTCCTTATTCTGCCTTGACCCGTTTAAGCGCCCAAGTTTCTGTTTGCTAGGCTTGATGAATTGCTTCCATCTCTGGAAAAATGTATATTTTCTTGCATTATTTTAATCTTTTTCAAACAACACACCGTCACTTAATTGAAAATAATGTAATAAAAAACAAGAATTTAAAAACATTCGGTTTTTAAGAATGTGTACCAAGGAATATGCTTTGTCACTTTTATTAAAATACTAGGGATAGTTTTACGATGTTCATCATTCTTATCTTGTTTCTGTGAGAATTTAATCTTTCATTATTGAATTTATTAATTTTTAATGATCTTCTTTTTAGATTTTTAAAAAAATGTTTTCTAAGTTTTGTTAAAATTAAAAAATAAAAGAAGAACTTAGGATATTAATTTAGGATAACAAGTGATGATTTTAAAGTGTGATTGAAAATTTTTTATTATCAATGAGAAATGTAGATTCAATATTAAAAATATTGTTATAGGATAATTTTATATAAATTTATTGCTTTTATTAGCCATTTATTTACAATAATAATTGAAAAATATTTTTAAAAAGATTTGGAGGAAATTTAGAAGAATTTGAAATATTTAAAATTTTAGGATAAGAACCAAAAGTTAATATAAGATATAAAATTGCTGAATCGTTCCAAATTCAAGAAATACGAAAAACAAACTGCATTTTTGATTTGTAGAAATCAAATTATTAAATGCAAGTAAAAGATACATGTATGTAAGATGAGAAGATATGAAGAACGAGTGAAAATATAGCGGATACGTGTTTCAATTGCAAATGGGATACATTCAAAAATGTGTATCAGCATTGAACATGTTTCGTCTCTGAAAACAATTTTATACAAGAAACGATTTGGAAGATTAAGAGATATTATATTGACAGTTTTCGAAAATTTTTCATTAAAATATATTTTACTTAAAATTAAAGAAAAAAAAGAAAAATTAAAATGTGATGTAATAATTTCTAATTTTCATTAAAATTTCATTAAAATATTAACAATAAGCCTATTAAATCACTGGATTATATTAGAAATAAAATTACACGTTCTGTTTTAGATGAAAATTAAACTTAATCTATTTTTTTTATCTAAGTTATAATATAACATCTATTCATAATTTAATTTATTATATTAAATAATAATAATAATAATAATAATAATAATAATAATAATAATATTGCATCATTCGTTAAAAGAAAAATTAAAAGGCAATAAACGAACAACAAGATTCTTCAAAGCTTCTATCGCTGTTTTATTCATCTAGGTTACAGAACGCTATCTCGTAAATCTAATCTCAAAAGCGAATCTGAAAGCAACAGGACAACGAGTATCAATTTCGCCTCGTTCCCTTTAAGGTTCTAACAATCAAAAGCTACCATTATTGACAGAGTGTCGAAGTTTTACGTCCGTAGGAAGCCATGAGGTACACGTCTATCGATATAAATGTCCAACGGTTTGTATCGGAATTGGTTGTACGTGGCAAGCGACTTCCTGTCGGATTTAAGTCCGAATCATTCCGATTTTGTAATTCAACGATCGCAACGTGACTACTATTTCACCGATGCTCGTTACACTACTGTTATTAATTTACGATTAGATAGTAAATTATTTCACCATGTTGATAAATGTTAATTGAACGTTCAGTTTATTGTTTTGTGCGTTTAAATTGTAACATTTTGCGCGATAACGTTGAAATTACGTTTTAATTTCTGATTTCAGAGTTTCAGAAATATAAATTCATAAATAAAACTGAATAAATTGCAAATTTTTTTATATTATAAATTATTTTATATTACAAATTTTATATTACATAATTGCACAGTTTTATTATAGAATATATTACAAAATAATTTAATATAATACTCTGTTTCGATCAAATCGAAATTCAAGAGGATGTCTCCCAGTTTTCACAAATAATTTTCAAAGCAAATTGGCATTTCATTTTCATTTTTTTATGTGTATTGTTTTTTTTAATTTTCAATCACTTTGGTCACCAAACATACTACGCAGTTTTGTTCCCGTTTCCTCTTGTTTCTCATCCTGTTCTTCAGCTTATTGGCAATTCCGATTGATCGGCCGTTGATAGTGCACAGTTGCAATTCCAATCACCGGTCGCAGAGATCAAAGTTAATGTAACGAACTTTCAAACTAGAAGTTGCCTGTGTGTTCGGAATTTTAAAGAATCGTCAATCGTTCGTTCGTTCCGGTTTAACATTTGCAATTTCGAGTTTTATTTATACGAAGTTTCCTGATAATACTTGTGGCCCTTCGATGAGAGCTTGATGTAGGAAAAGAAGTGAATCGTAACAATGTTCTATATATTTTATTTGTTTGAAATACGAAGTTTTTAGGATAGTTTTTTTTAAAATTTAAATGTTACATAATATTTGAGAATGATGGAATGTTTTAAAGATCAAAATCTGTAATTCCTTTAATCGTTATTCATTTGCCAACGAATATAACTTGTCTGTAAGTTATAATAGAGTATATCGTTACGCTAAATACAAATTATGTTTTATTAATCACAATTTATTCGATATTTGTATTTATGATTATAAATATGTAGTTATTTCTATATCTCTCTAATTTTTAAATGATTTTCATGAGCAATCTTTTTCAAGATTTATTATTTATTTAAAGAAGAAAAATTAGTTTTAAAATATTATTAATTAAAAATATCTATATAGCTAACAAAAGATCAGCATTTTGATTTAGGTGACATTGATAAGAACAATATTCTGTAACTAGTAATAATTTTTGATTGTCATATTGATCGATGTAACATTATTCATAAATATTCATGAATACCGAATATTTTTGTGTTTGATAAAATTTAAAATTTTCGTGACACACGTGACATATCGATTGGTAAACATTTGCATCAGAAAATAGCACTGTTTTATATGATAAAAAAAAAATTTTATAAAATTTTATTTAAAAAATTAAAACATATATCAAATATTAGAGTCTAATTAGAAATAAAAGGCATCCTAAGATTTTTGAACGAAAGTACATTATATTAAATTTAAGTTGTAAATTTAACAATAAATTTATGTTACGTTCAAAGATTCGATTTAATTAAATATTATTGATTTGTTCTAACGTGTGTTATTTGAAGGTAAAATTATGACACTGTTATTAATGTTTGGAGTATTTTATAACAGAATTTCATAAACGATTTTCGACGTAAATACATTGAGAAATTGTTTTATTTATAAACAATATTAAATCAGAATAAATAAAACGATTTCGACAATGATAATATATTTCTTAATAAAATCTATATCTAAAAATGATGATTGATATAGAAAGAAAAAAATTTGATTTAAATTATATATAACAAATGCATCGTGACGTTTTATACGAATAATCGATTTCTTTCATGATCTATTCATATTTATAAATACAAAGATTGTTTTTAAATAGGAAATATTTCTTTTCACGATTATTTCCTTTAAATTTTCCTTTTTTGACTTTTACATTATTCCCAAAATAGTACCATTCTTTCTCTACAAACAAATTCAAGAGTTCGAAAATATAAAGATTAATATTAACTTTAATTACAAAGAGAATAGTTACTCCATTCAACGATTTATCTCGTTCTAATTAAATTTCCAAACGATTCAATTCCCGCTCAGCAATGCGTTCGCCTTGTGCGTGGTATTAATGCTATGAGCGCAGCCAGAGATGTAACGTAGCAGAAAATTTCATGAAATACGTACCAGCTCTTCGTATCTTCTCGAGTTCCGTGGCAAATTCCGGCTGAAATTCGCCGAGCAATGTTTCGTTGGGGTAGCACACGCGTATAAGGGCCAACTATCAATAACAGAAGTCATAAATATTCAATGCGCGTCCGGGAGTCGACTTAAGGTGATCTATTGAAACGTCGATATTCGATCACAGGCCCGGGTGAAGCTCGCGGAAAAGCTGGCTGCCCTCTGTCGACCCTGCCTTCTCATTCCACCTTCAAGCTCCAAGTATCAACAAGTCACCGTACGCTGACAGAAAACCAATGAAAGGGTTGCTTACCGCTTCGATCGGTCCATCGGTCGGCTGCTGGGTTCTTGTTTTAAAAGGGGCTCGCTACTGACCTTTTATCGTGTCCCCCATACCCTCTTCCTGGCATCGTGAGTTCTCTCTCGTCTTGAGCACCCTTCAGCAGACAAAATTTCCATGGACCTCACGGTCGACAAATATTGAAGTGCACTCGGCCGGAGAAATAGAATGGTGGTTAATTAAAGGGGATGCGGTTGTGGATGTTTTGGATTTGGTAGTTTTAAATGCGATTGCTTTTATAATACTTGTATTTTGGAATGGTGGAATCGTGGGATGGTTGATAGAGTGTCTTGAAAAAAAAAAATAGATTTTGCATGTGGAAACAATGATAAAAGATTGTACGAATATGGTGTTTGTGGTATTTATTTTTGTGTTATAGCGAGTTTTTTTGTAGCATACTATTTTTCTTTATAAAAAGTTCGAATTATATATTTTCCATTTTTTTTTATTCTTCTGAATTTGATTTAAATGAATGGATATTCTAGATGTAGTAGATATAGTTTAAAAAAAAACTAAAAACTATAAAATGTTATTCGATGGATTTATTAGGAAAAATATTTTTTGATAAATTATTTTTAATTAAAAATCATAATCTAATATGCTATTATAATTATTATTGTACTTTTACTTTTTTGTTATATTTTATATATATTAAACTATTGGAATTAAAACTTCTATCTCAATTTACTTTTATATTTTTTAAGGAAATTTTTGTTTAGCTTTATATGTTAATTAAAAAGTACAATATGAGTAGTATAATCATGTAAAATAGAAAATTGGAATAAAAATAATTCTCCTGTGTATAAAATAGGAAAAATTTCAAGGAACAAATTAATTTTTAATAAATGGGTACTTGTATTTTTTATAACATTCATGAGAACGAAATGTCTAACGTTTGAGTCAAATTCAGTGATCTACGACATTCATGTCATTTAATGTAGTAGAAGTCATAAAGTAGAGAGATCCAGAAAGTCAGGTGAATCGTGAGTTGTCGGTCAGCTGAATTCTACGTGACTGTACTATCTACTCATATCAACCCATTTGGTTCTTGACCAAATGCTTCCTGATATGGAAAGCATACAAATATTGTAAGAAAAATATTTTCACAAACTAAAACTTATAATTTTAAAGATATTGTTAAATTAATAACATAGAAAAATTCGAATATTTATGTTAGAGATAAAAATATATAAATTATTTGGTTGAGAAAAGATAATAAATATTTTCTTTTCATTTTATAAACTTTAATTATTGAATTATATATCCTTATCTTTGACATAAAAGGATATTATTCCTTAAACAATAAAAAAATTCTAATTTATATAAATGAGAAAAAATATTCTGTTTCTCATTTTTCTTACAATCAGATTAGAGCTTTTCAATCACGATACAATCGTCAAAAAATCATCGCTTCTCGAACAAAAATTCTTGTCGCAAAAATTTAAGTTTCCAATTTGTCGAAAAATTTTGTTAAATTTTTCTGTTTAAGAATAATGATATAAGAATGCATTAAACGAAATTTTCTTAAAAAATGTAAGAAAATATTCGCTAACACGAAATATAACGCATTATTAAACTAGAAAATGATAGCTTTGAAAATTTAAACACTTACCAAATTGACTATTAATCTTGAACTACGATGTTGACGGTGAAAATCCATCTTACTTTTTCCCGGTGGAACGGAATCTTGGGTAATTAAGGGAAGCAAGATCCGCGGTTAACGTAAATGAATTCCATCTAATATCTTTCTCGAAACTCTCGTTCTCTTATCACATCAGGGATAAGCCTCGGTTTCAGCCATTGCGTTTATAATTCGCCACAGATGTCAGAAATATCGTTCCTCTTCTCAAACTTTCAAGATTCCCAAAATTATTGATTAATTGTCTGGATCGTCGTCATCTGACATTCCAAATCCTTCTAATTTTGTAATTAGAAAAGACGTAGATGTAATAAGAGGAAAATAGGAAAGATAATATGAAAGATATGGAAGGAAGAATCATTTCGTTTTGAATCTAATAGTGGATTTACCGAACAAAGCTATATAATAAATTTTTTTCGCAGAATTAGATTTTGGTTATAGTAAATTTGTGCGAATAACATTTAAATGATAAATGAAAAGTTAATGAAGATTTTTGATTAAGTTTATTATTTGAAATTTATGCCATGTTTAGTAAATAAAAACTGTTTTTAATAATAAAATTAGTATGTGATTAGCATTAAATACAGAAATATAAACAGAATAGTAGAGATTATATCGAAGAACATAAGAATAACACAAGAATATTTAATCCTATAATAACGAATGAGGACAAAAAAGCCACCCACGGAATATTCCCTCGAAATCTCATGTTTTGATAAAGCACGTACCTCTAAGACTTAACGAGCTCGTCCAGTATGTATCGGTATATCTTAATTTCAGAGCCTCGCGAAGTAATTATGCTTTCATCAAGGTCCCAGCGCAATCGGTGACAATTAAACTCGGTGTATAGTCCTCCATTATTCTCCGACGGAGTGCGAACTAAGGATGGTTTTCAGAGGCGAAGTTTGGCGTTACAAGGAGTTTAAACTACGTTTAACCTGGTCTCGCAGCCACGAGTCACGGTTTCTCGGTCGGGTTACGTGTTCGATTCGTCGTTGGCGGTAATAGGGCCATGACAAAAGCGCGAAACCAAGCTTCGAGCAGATTTAAGCGCGTGCATGAAGACCGAGATGGATGGAGGGGTTAGAGAGATGGAAGTAAGAGAGAGAGAGAGAGAGAGAGAGAATCGACGGACATCGTGTATTGTTTATGCTTGACGTTGTCATCGCGTTATCCACTATGGTCTCCGTTCTCTTGCATATTTCAGCTTATGTTTCTCTCTCTAACAACGATGCGCTAACGAGATGATAATAAAATATTTGACGACTTGTATCCCTTTATGGAACCAAACCTGACATGCTCTACGTTTCCAGGGGCAACGTGTACACCTGAGAATTATGAATTAGTTGAACGATTGGTACTTGATATAACCTCTATCCGAGGCTATTGCACTCCTGTACAAGTTCCAAGTCCTTTTAACGCTACTGGCTCTATTTTGCGTCCCTCTAGAATGAAAATTATTGAACGATCGAGCGTTTTAAAGTTCGTAAATATTCAGAATTAATTGCATTTATATTTAATATAGATATTTAAGCTCTTTTTGTCACAGAGAATAAAAAAAAAGATATCCAGACTAATTATAATTCATTTCCAAATCCAAATATCTAATTAAAAATTGTTTCTATTGAAAATTATGACTTAATATATTTATTGAAACAAGAAACTCGAATACAATCTATTTCCTACGATTTATCTGATTTTTATTGATTTGATGAGAATGAGAATGTAGAAGATAGTTTTTAATTTGTCAAAAAACAACGATCGAAACATTTTCGAAGTAAGTTATCGAAGTAAGGGGATGATAGATCAAGAATCGAATAGCCTGGGGCAAGAATTATGTAAATAGCAGTTTGATAAAGTATATCTTCCGTCATTTAAGTACGCGTTCATGACGTGACACGTATGCTACGTAACATCACTCGACCTCGAGACTCAGCGAAAGTTCTCGCATGAAATTTCTTACCTTCAAGAGGGTTGCAGTTAACACTCTTGATGCGCCGTGAAAAGACGCGTATAATAAATAAGGCTAGAAGTACTTTAACAGCTCATAAATTTTCATGAATTTAACGGCAACTCGGCTCGTCACTTTGTCGTTGCGAAGAGAATCCTCGTTAGTAAAATCATGGAACGATTAATCTGAGCAACATACGAATTAGAGAGAATCTTATTTTTGTTCAGCATGTTTGAGCTTGTTTCTAATAACTATAGATAATTTTTTTTAATGACAGATAAGTATCCAAAAATTGTTCACTTTTTTGTTTGTTTGAATTTGATTGAATTTTTTAAAAAGTGTATTAGCTACGAAGTAATAATTTCGTTTAACAAAATGTTTAAAATACGCAATGACATTTTGCAGGAAGTAGTCTGTTACTGTTAAAAACATTAATACTGTCTTCAAGTTTTTGAACAATAATATAAATACACGTGCATAATACGTATATGATTATATGGAATTATTCAAAATTATACATTTTTGCATAACGTTCTTAATATTAATGCAATTGTAAATGAAGCTAGCAATTAATTCAATGATCGATACTCATTATTATTATAGGGATTCAAAATAAATTCAATATAAATTAAGAAATCATAATAAATGAAGGAAAATTTCCATATTCCATATTACAATGCATTACAATTCCATACTTATTCCATTGTATGATTTATAAAAAAAATTAAGAATAATCGAGGAGAATAAATTATCCTCGATTATTTCTAAGAAGCGTAATACGATTTTAAAATAATTCCAATTCGAATCGAATCTAATGACAAAATATCAAATATTTTTTTAAACAGTGCTTAAAAAAAAAAAAAAAGAAAAAGAGTATCGAAATATTTCAAAGCAAAACTATTTAAAACTTCCCCCTGAGAGAAGTAAAAATTGCTCTTTTCGCCGAAGTAATAAAAATCGTCGAAAGAAAAATTCCACGTCGGGCTGAAAAAAGCGTAGAAAGATAGCGTCCAACGGTGGCCGTTTAAAGAAAATCATTCCAGGAGAAAAACTTATTGCTCGCGTCTGAACCTCCCTTCGCTAACATTCGACGTCTCATTATCTTGAAAAACGATTCGCTCTGAAATGTTACCGACCAGCAACAGAAAGCTTGGGCCCAGGTTTGCCGGAGAAATTTTCGTGGATATCCCGGCTTTTTACTTATTCCAAGCCTCGAGGCTTTTTCGTAAGCGCTCCGGAGATTTAATATCAACAGGATATTCGACAACCTTGACTGACCCGGCCTGTGCATACGCCGACGAAATACGCCGTGTTTATATCCACGGTCTGGGGAAATTCAGGGTATGATTACCCACGAGGTTTAAATTGCAAATAGAGGTACAGGGAAACCTACCGCGAGACGCGATTGCAACGTCGAAAATCAGCATAAGTCATATTTCCCGCATTAATAACTTTCCTTTCTGATTAACGAATTTGGTCACACGAGGATGCTTCTACATACTATATGATATTATAATGTGGAGGATGTTGAATAAGAGATAAATAAATAAAGTATATAGAGTATACTGTAATATATATTTAGAATGAGTTAAATACGATTTCCAAAATGGAATATATAATTTCACTTGTATTGGATTGCGAATTTTATATTCAAATATTGAACTAATGTACGAAAAATGCGTTGTATTGAAATATTCTTATTATTGTATTCCATATTTTGGTATCGTAACAAAAAATCGTTAAGGCAAAGTCACAAATGAAATTTTCAAAATCCATTGAGAAAATAGAGAAAGAATGTTGAAGTTGTTATTGAAGTTACTTTTATTCTAATATCTAAATCAGTTGTATTGATTTAGAAGAATTTAAAGCGTCTGTAAAAATGTTTAAGCAGAGAAATTTTTACAGTTTCAGAGAATATAAGTTTCGATTCTCAAAATATATCGATCACTGTAATTGTCCTTCGTAATTTTGCCATACGACCAAAGAACTTTTACATGCAACGCAACTATCAGAAAAAATTGACAATACATAGCAAGCATCAAGAATGATATGGAATGATCTATACAATTGGCGATTCATTCGAATAAGTATTTGGAAGTTGGACGATTTCGAGTTGATCGGCGGCGATCGACGAAAAGCCGTATCTCTTCAATTTATTCCGGAGCAACCGGCTTTTGTTGTAAGCGGATTCGAGAGTCCGTCCATTTTTGCCGGTAGAAAAGTCTGCCACGGATAGAATTCATTCTGTTGTGCATACTATCGATTATTCTCGAGTCCCATTCACCGCTCTTACGTGTCGTTTTGACTTTGAAAGCGCGCTGCCGTCTATTCTCTTTATATATATCGCGCCCGTTGATCGATATATACGTATGTACATTATACTTATACGCATGGGACACACGATCAATTGGAAATCACATTTATCGTCCACTGCGATCATTATTATCCGCGACATTGTTGCGGATGATCGTTTTTAATGAAATTTCATTGAAATCTCGTTGGAGATGTATTTTATGTAAACGTAATGAAAACAAATGTATAAATATATTTGTTAAAAAAATTAATTATCAATTGTTCATTTCTAAACGAAAGAAAACGCAGTGCATTAAAAGTAATTAGAAACAATTCGAAATTATTCCTAAATACCGAAACTCTTCCAATAATCTTCAAACCACGCGATCAATGTATGGGGATGTAATTAACAGCTTCACACGATTTGCTTCACAGTTTATGTACACGATTAATGACACTCCGAATTCCTTTTCGTCATGAAATTCCAGAAGTTGCATAATTCAAAGCCACTTTTCGACCAGCGTGCACATGATTCGAACGGATCGGTGGTAACATTTTTGGTTTCAAGATGTCTCGTTATATCTTGTTAACTATCAACATTGTTGCGCATTCAATCATTGTTGTCTTCACCACGAAACGAACTAAATGATTCTTATACATTCAGAGATTTTGCAGAGATGAGCAAAATTCTAACGAAGTTAGAATTGATAAATTATTCAAATAATATTTATTCAAAACATCGAATAATCATAGTTAACTATCATACTTGATAACCAAGTTATTCGAATAGTCAATTATATAAATAAAATCATATTAATATAATGTTCAAACTTGCACAATATTTAATGTATCTAATTTTCGTTGCCATTATCGCTTTCTGATTTCCTACGTACTCTCAACTGGTGGACTCGTTTGTGATCGAGCATATCTGCATATATGGAGGAGTTACGAGATCACAAATCTCTGACTATTCCGCTGGACAGAAAATAATGATAACTCGGGTGTAATTACGGGTCATGGTCGCATAGGGAGGCAATTTCACGCGTATCATCGTGCATGTCCTAAATTCCCGACAGTGGTGGAAACCAATCCAATCACACGGAATTCCAGTGGTGACCGATCTGGTAATACCGGGGGCAGCTCTTCCAGTACAGATGCTCATTATTCCTTCCTCCTTCTGCTTAATGCCACACGCATATTTCTCATCGACCGATGAAACCAGAAATTCCATCGACAAACCGACGATGAGTTGATAACACATGTTCATAAATTTATTTTTAATTAAAAATAAAATTATTTACACTGCACTTGTGTACGTATGTTAGATATCATTGGAACGTAGTTGATGAGATCATTGAACTGCGTGTTCGATGCTTTGTTTTTAGGGAAAGAGTTTGAATATTTTAATTCTAATTTCTGTGAAATTTAGAAATTTCATTAATTTCTCTCGTAAAAAATAAAATCTTAGAGGCTGTTACTAAAGGATTTTTAGATAAAATTATAGTATATTGAAAATATAAATATATTTTAGTATTTTGGATATTCTACATAAATTAGAAATAATTAGAAATGTATTGTTATAAATAGAAAAAAGATTTTTTTTAATTTATTGGAGTTATATAATTATATAAACGATTTTGCAATCTACTAACAAGCTTAAAACAGTTAACATTATACTACATTCTCTCCTCTTATTCACCTATTCATATTCACTCATCAACCAATCAAATCTGATACTCAATTGTCTTCTAATTACGAAATCACATTAACGTATCAACTAAGTCTCATTTTCGCTCTATGAGCTTTCATGATAAATCAATGATAGTTTCAACTATCAATCGTGCATAATTTTCGTCCAGTTCATTATCTGAACGAACGTTAATGCTATTTATCTCTACATGGAAAGAAAATAGAACAATATTTCATTACTCAAAACTGTAGGGATTCGTAATTACAAATCGAAACTTCAAATGGATCCAATTTTGTATGTTAGTACGTTATTATATTCGAAATTTCATGAAACGTTCGTGACCAGTCCAATTTGAATAGAATAGTATTATCGATAATCAATTCGATAACCAGAAAAGCTTATGGAAGGGGATCCGGAAGATTCTTCTTCCGGTTCTGGGCACAATACCGACAGTTTCATCGATTTTTTCTCTTTTTTAATTCTAATCTTAACCAATGTTCCGTTAAAAATCGAAATTGCTAAAATGAAATCTCAAGTGAACTGTGCAGCTACTCGATCTCCTGTGCATGAAGTAATAAATTGCTACCGTGATACGATAAGTCACGTTGGAAGATTTATGCAACAAATTGGTATACGTATAACATCGGATTCTACTATCGTAAAATATATTCTGAGCAAAAAAAAAAAGGGGGACAAAGATTTTTAGGACGGCCATGTTTTAGTGGGCGGCTTTGAATCAAACGAATTTATCGCATCGTCTTGAAAATAAATAAATAGGAATCTTACTACTATTCGAATATATATTGAGAAATGGAGAAGAATAGTGTATTTTATAACCTCTATTAAACAAAATTATACGAATAATTATTTGGATGATGTAATAATACGTAAATTTTTGTCACCACATACAATATTATACTATATTGGCATTAATAACAATTGGTCAAAAAGAAATGATGGAAAATATGAAGCAGATTATTTGGGATGAAAGTTAAAAGTATATAATAAGGGTAATTTTCGATTATAAAAAATAATGAATAAATTCTAATTATTAATATTAATAATTATTTCTTTAAAATATTTATACTAATTAATATTTTCTTGTAGTGTATTTTTATATATTTATTTACATTATGAGAGGTTTGGTAGAAAAGTGAAATTAATTGGATATTAAGTGAAAAAGTCTATAATTTAAAAAAAGATAAATTTCAACAAAAACTTACGTATAAATGTGTATTTTCCAAGATTTTATTTTTTTCTAAAAATATCTCTTAACATTTAGCATTATACTGTAAATGCAATAATGTGCAAAACTAAATATCCATTAATTATTGACGAAACTTAAATAAAATCCAATACATTTCCTCGCACCAAAAAATTTTTGTTCGTACCTCTCACAAAAATTCTGAAAATTCGTAACAGAATTTTCATTTAACGATGTTTGCTCCAAATTTTTTTTTTTTTTTTTTTTTATACAACTGTGGGCTGTTTAAAATCCACACATAGTATTCGAATAAACGAATGCCTGGACATAGTGCATGCATATTTAGTATCAGTGTACGGACATCAACGTAGATGTGTTCCTCTATACAAGGTATTCCTATTCCGCTTCCGGGCTTCGGAACACAAGGCCAGGTGACAGAAGGATTTCTATTCGACGCAGATATAGTGCATCTTGTGTCAAGAAAGCGATAGAGCATTTCCGTATTTTCAAGGTTGATAGGAATTCAATGGCTCGTTAACAATCGAAGCAATTCGTTCTTTTTTCTCAAACATTTTCCAGAAGGAAAATGCAAATCCCGAATTCGCACCATCGCAGAATCTTCCTTGAATTTTCTTCATCGTTTAAATATAGAAGAGAGATAATTTTATGAATAATTCTTATTCATGAATAAATTAGTTCGATTTTATATCGTACTTTTCTAATAATAGATCATGACTTTGATGATTATAAAAAACTGGAATTTAATTCGTGATGCTATTAATTTGAGAATGCAATGATTTAATTGGGATTTGTAAATGAGTTTAATGGTTTTTCTTAATCCTTTGGCAGAATTGTATTTTTAAATATTGGCGTGTAATTATTTCAAATATATTTGTAATTCTTGTTTATTGCAAAATTTTTTGGCAATAAAAGAAATTTAGAAGGAAAAAGTGCAGTTCTTTCTTTGAAATATTCAATTCTTGTAATTCAAAATAATTATTTCTTTTGAATAATTGCAAGTAAAAAAAAACAGATTCTTAAAAGATACATTTAATAATTGGACTATTTAACTTTAAAAAATGCATTCAGTGAGCATATTAACATATATTTGACCATTACATAAAATTTTACGGGCCACATGAAATGCTTATAAAAGTAGTTGTAATTAACAGATACAATTTTATATAAAGGCAGTTTCTGAGTTAAAGAAATACATAGTTACAGGAAATGAGTTCTAACATATATACCTGTAATTGCATATTCCCTAAATTGCACATATTTCTAGAATAAACCTGTTCCTTCTTAAATTAATTTCGTTAACGTGTAAATCACGTATAAATCGATTTAAAAAATCAAGAAAATTATATTATTATAAATCATATTCGAATTTACATTTTGCAATTAAATAACAGTATTAGGTGAAAATTAACTTCACAATCAATTGATTCAAACAGACTTATAATTTTATATTATAAACAAGAATGAAATTGTAACAAAATATGAAAGAAAAAAAACCTACATACAATGCAGACACTTAATATACCATCTGCAAAGATAATCTTTTCCAAAAGCCAACAACAACACGTAGTACTTTTATCGCGCTGCAGAAAGTTATCTAATCTCCTTCCAATCATTCATCAACCTATTCAGTAACCAGAGACGATGTTCCCGACATCTCGACAAAGTTCAATATAACAAAACACGGAACAAAAAGGTTCTCCAATAATTGATTTGAACTGCAGAAACTTCCCCACTATGGCGTAAACGTCTTTAACCCCTAAATCGAGTAGTTCGCGATCGTATCGCGAAAACTTGGCGCGTCTGATACCTCGGCCGCCATTGTTCAACCAATGGCGGAAGTATATAAAGCAGTTAGCAGTTCATTTACTGACAAAAGGATGATAGCAGCAGTGAGACACGCAACGAGAGCGCGTATCGGTCGATGCGCGTGGTTACAATCGCATTTGCAGCCCAGATTCGTTGGTGTCGGGTCAATTAAAGCCGTAGACAATGCCGGCCCCTTCTCGTGCACGCACAAACTTTGGAACAAAGCTCGAAGTGTGACCAGAGACACAAACTATATATTATTCGCCGATGGGTAACGTAATCCTTTGCGAGTTGTATAACGCTCGAAGGTTTAAGACGGAGAACAAAAGAGCTATGAAGTTCAAAGACTTACGCGTGATTTAAGTTTGATAAGGGGAATCGCGTTTCAATCAATTTATTCGGCTGGAATTAACGTTCGATCGATATAATAGAAATATGGGTGAAGATGGATCGGATCGTGAGATGAATTTGTGATTAAAACTTAGAAGTTGTATACGCTGTGCCGCCTTGGGTTATTTCGTGAAGTTAGATTACGGCAGGGAATAGGTTGGAAATATTACGCGTTATGTATTAAGACGAAACGGGATGGATTTAATGATTATTTCTAATGGAATTAGTATCTCTTTGATTTGTACATAATGATGATAGTATTGTTAATTATATAATGTTTCTTGTAATTGTGATATTTTTTGTAACTTTATCTTTTTATTCTTTTTTCTTTAATAGAGAACTCCATATAGAGTGATTTAAATTTCGTGAAATATTTATTTTAATGTTTGTGTTAGTCGTAAATAAAGGAAACTGTTATCCAGTTAGTTTCGATACTACATTTGAGATAAAACAAATTTGTATAACTGTGATACATTTTAACAAAGAATCAATTTGATAACTTTAACAGAAAAAAATATCAGAAAAAAAATGATAATGATTTATATATATTTTCTTATGGTATTCTAAATCCATAAAAAGATTAACAAAATCAGATTCGTTTTATGTATATTGAAAAATTTTAAGCAATTAATAATATATTCACATACATATTCACATACACCAAAAATAATTTATAAATAAAGGTATAATTTAATTTTTAGTATAAGGCAATTCAAAATTGCAAATAATCGATTGAAAAATATCTATTTCCCAAATTTTTTTAAATGATTCTTTTACAATTGTGTTTACGAAATGCGCACGAGTATAAACAAACATCGAATTTCTTTCGATGCGTCGATAGTGTTCTGAAAGCTTGCAAATACTCGTTCACGATTGTTTGTCATTCGTGCATGTTTCGTGACTCTACAAAAAACAAATTCAGGTTAGCGAATGTTATCAAACTATTTGTGTTGGCGATGGATACTCGATTAATAGATTCTATTTTCCTAAAAGTAAAAAATAATAAAAAAAAAAGATTTATGTTTAAATCACACAATGAATAAATTTTTGTTGTTACGTAAAATGTTGAAATTCGTGATTGATTTTTTTTATCTAACAATAAGATTCAAATTACATCTCCGAAATATTTTTCTTCTATTTTGCAAATTACAAAAGATAATATCAAATGTTAAAATTAACGTTGTAATTGTAATTGTTAGGTTAAATGATATAATTTGTTATTAATAGGAAAATAATATTATCTATTTATACATTCAATTTATTAATTATTGTTTGTAAGAATTATTTCTTGTTTGAAATAATCCACACAAATTTTTCCAAACCTTTTATGCATTTTATATATAATTGACTACTACCTATGATCTAAAATCTCTACTACGATTATACATTTATATAAATATATGAATTTTAATCAAATATTATTAAATGATGATTAATTTCCATACGATATACAAATAAATCTAATTCTCAAAAATAGCGTTTTTCTCATCTCATCATAAACTTGGATTAATATATTAAGAATATCGATCGACGAAACAGAACGAAACAGGACTTGGTATTGTATTTTCCATTTATTAGATCTTGAGGGGCAAAAAATGAAAAAGAAAAGTAATGAGTAATATGGCGAAGGTAGAAATCGCGCGATATTAGACATGGCTTGAAAAACTAGAATTTTCCTGCCGCGTTCTGGCAGTTTAATCTGAAATTTGATGTATTAAGGTGCTGGGGAAATTGTCGATACGCGGGATCATGGTAGATATAAAAGGGATCGCGTGTACACGCGTATTAAAGTTGATAATGCAGCGGGTGAAAATTGATTCCTCTCCGTGTTATCTTGTTTCGCCGTATTGAGAGCTGTTGGGCCGGAAAGATAGCATAAAATTGGATATTTTCTCTTTTTCTTGTTTTATCGTGTCAGAATCGGTTGGAACAAGAAAATGATACAATGTGCTATTATTAGCCCTGAGCTTGCTTTACGATTCTTTTTAGCAGGTACTTTGGTGAGCCACGACATAGGCTAGGGTACTTTGTTACATGCAAGATATCGAGGAATATTATAACTACAGATGCTTATTTAAAATACGACAATATTTATTTATTGTGAATTAAAATTATGAGAGTTAGAGCGATATTATTTGAACAGAATTGTTATATTTTTTATCTTTAATTGCTGGAATGCGATAGATTGATAATGTAGATAAAATTTGGAAATCTTCTAATTAGATAATAGTCATATTGTCATATTGAATAAATTTTAGCACAAATTATAATCCACATAACAATTTTCTATGTACATTAATTTATATAATAACAATATGAAATTAAAGAAAGCATGTATAAGAAAATCTAATTTAATATTTGTTAATAATAAAATTATTTTATTTTGTTATTAAAATCAATCAGTTTTTAAATAATGTTCTTAAAATAGAAATATAATAGAATCAAAAAATTAGGAAAACAATTCCTGGAAACATTTAATACAAATAAAACAATAAATGGTTAAAAAAAAATTAATTCACAAGAAATAATATCTAATTATTTTCGTACCCAAGTCAACATAATGATACATTTTATCTTTATTAAAATGAAACCGTAATACGCTTTACAAGTGTGACTCGTATCGTACGACAAGGAGCCAAAAAATAATAGCTAACCAACTTGCTTTATAATACCTCATTTTCCGGTTGAACGTTCTGTTCTAACCCAAAGAAATAAAGACAATGTAGACGAGACAGTAAGTTGCAGTCCCACATCTTACACCCGAAGTCACTGAGCGCAATAAGCAGCCACATACCCCGTGTATACCGAATATGAGTTTCCCGGTTACAAGCGCCAACCACTTCCATATTCTAGGCAACGTAATATCAGTGGAGAGTAACAGAAGTAATAGAAGTAGCGGTGAGATAACATAGGGGTTGGAAGATGCGCTCGTATAAACTTTAATAAAATCAATTGTTTGATTTTTGGAAAGAAGAAGATGGATATGGAGGAAACGAATCGTGGAATTTATTCTTTTTTTTTTTTTTTACTTTTCTGGCATATTCACATTTTAAGTCAACAAATATTTAACTGAAGTGGCGTGATGCAAAAGAGAGAGTATCTTATTTTTTATTTTTCAAGAGATTTTATTTCAGAATAAAAAAAAATGTTTCATATTTTCTATTTAAAAAAAATATTAATAAATATTGATAGTAGAGATTTGTCTTCAGGCAACTCTTGTTAAGTATTTCCACTCTTCTTTAATAAAGCTTGTGATTTGAATTATGAGGAATAAGAAATTATCGTTAAGTATGAATTGTTAATTTTGAAGGAATGAATGTACGATGAAATTTTTGAAAAATTATTTGATAAAATATCGATAAAAATATGAACAGTAATATTTTTAAACTTTTTAAAAAATGTGGTACGAAAGAATAATTTTTTTTAGTAGAATAACAATGTTAAAAGGATATTCAATCAAATTATCAGATTTCATTTGATAAAAAGGTTAGACATATAAATTTATATAAAAATAAAAATTGTCAAATTTTCATGATAAGATATCCCTTTTTCCCCTTTTTTCCATTTTCAATAAAACATTGATGGCTAGTAATAAATGACGTCCATAAATTACATAATATCAAATAATATTGCCAATCTGATAAAAATATTATGTGATTAATTTATGACTAGTTTATTCATAAGAGTATATCTCCAATAATTAATCGTTTTATATTTGATGAAAATATTTATTTGATATTGCACGCTTGTACAATATACGTAAAATAGTATTAAAACAATATTAAAAATCGATGTTAACTCAGTAGTTTTGTTATGCATTTTTAAAAAATTTACATGAAAAATATTGTAAAAACTTCACATGCATATTCAAAATTGTAGTTAAGATTAAGGTATGAAAATTCATGCAAAAATCAACATTTTCACAGCTGGAGATACTGTGAAATTCTTCACTAAATACCATACATAATCCAAAAATCTATAGTTGAATACTATAGAGATCTAATATTAAAGTATGCAAATAAAAAAATAGAAATAAATACCACTTTATAATATCATCATTTTTGCAATCATTTATATTTTAAAATTAAAAAAAATATATATTACAAATTCAAATTGTAAAAATTCCACTTTCTATGAAATAAGCATGATTATTTCAAATGAAGTCATCTTTATTCATAAATTAAGAATCAAAAAACAAAACAACAAAATCTTATTTGTATTCCTGATACTATTTATTAGGAATTACAATTTTTTAATTGTTAACATATATAGAAGGAACAATTTTTTTCTTCAATTATTTTCTAATAAAGTTTTATAAACGAGCTTTTAAATATTTTAATTTTGAATTTCAATAAAATATTCTTATAGGAATTGAAAACATGTTCTTATAAGAATTCAAAACTCGTTTCTCAAAGATTATGATTTAAATGAGCAATATGTATATTGCATAAAGTTATATTTTAGAAAATGTGTATTAATAAATAATAAATACGAAGTTCAAATAACTTTAAACTTCATTTTCATTGAAGAAGAAAATATTTCAAGAATAGCATCTTGCTATCTATTGTTAATGCATGTTCGAAAAATGTCCAATACTAAATCGTACAAATATTTTGTCCATGTTAAATAAAATATAAAAAAAATTAGATTTTATTTTGGTATCAAGATTATATTTATATCTAGCAACAAGTACACGTTAAAAGAATATTTGTTCTCGCTATATGTAACTTGTTTTCCTGTATATTTCCTAATTTTCTTTGATATTTACCGTCTCATAGAAACAGACAACAAGTAGAAACTTTTGTTATTGGTAACTGGAAAGTGGAGAAACGTGGAAAAATATTCGACAACGATCGGCTTTTTAAAAAACATGAAATATCAACAAATATCAAAAAGTTTCTCGTTGTTGTTCAGTGTTGTTGTTTCAGTGAGGATGCAGCATTGAAAATGACGTATAGTCATAAATTTTCAAAATGACGTAAAAATATACAGTTCACTAACACAGTTCTATATCATAATTAGTTTTACATTTTTAAATTGACGTGAAACTACCGCGTATGCAAATAAGTTATTAAAACAATTCTTCTTCATAATACAAACTTCAATATTTTAAAATACATATACAACTAATAATTCAACCAATTATTACATAAATAATGTTGCAGAATCTCAGAGAATCTTTTTTCCTCTAAAAAATTCAATATTACATATTACAAGTTTAAATTTGTTTTTAATATAATTTGGCATTAAAAATGTCTTTGTTATATATATATAAGAAGATACTTTTCTATATTGTATTCAAAGATATTAAAGATAATCTTAATTACTTATGAAATTACTATTATCATTTCTTTACATGCAATTTAATTTTTATTATTTTTAAAAAACTAGACAAATTCATGATTCATAAATCATACAAGTTTAAAACTTATACTTGTAAAAAATCAAACAAGTGTTCAGATAATCTTACAAGTTAATATTAATATTTCTTCTTCCGATTTAGCTTCAAAATTACGTAGAAACTTGTTTGCAAAATTATATCGAAATCAATGACAAACTAATTAACGAAACGTCTGTTTCTTAATTCGTGTCTCTTGTTGGTCGATGAAAGATTTCAGCATTGTCTTTCGAAATGTAATTGCGCTGAAAGCTGGAAAATCACGTAGAAGCTTCGCGCATACTTCATTCGCGACTCTGCAGGAACAGTCATCTCTATCTGCTTCACAATTTCCTTTACGTAACCAGCTTCAGAGTTGTAAAAGCGTAAGTACACGGATGCACAACATTCGCGGCAAGCTTGGGTCATTGACCCATATATACTTTGCATCATTTATACGTGTATACGGATCTAGTGTTAACTTTCTAATAAAAAAGTAAAAACCACCTTATATTTCCACGCTTTTCTACGTTTTGTTTTTCGATGCTTTAGTTCCGCCAAGTTGCTGTGGAAAATTATGTGCACCAGTCGTGCTTCCTTTCACTGTAGTTTCGTTGTTAATGCTCTCGCGAAGAAATACGATTCGACGATGCAGCAGTATTCGAAAAATTAATATCACCACCTCCGTTGATAATTTGGAATCGTCGTTGTTGAAATTTCAGTTTTTGCTAAAGGCAAGTTTTATTCTCGTTTTCGATTTTTTGATGGAAATCAATCTCATTTTTATCGAAGAAATATTAACTTGAGAATTGTATGTAATGTATATTAATATTTGTTGATTAGCTTTATAATATATTTTTTTTATATCTTTTTATGTTAATTTTTTTCTTTTCATTAAAGTTTAAAGTGTATATCAATATAAGTAATATTTATATATCAATATAAGTTATATGGGCTGACAACTTTAGTTATTTATATATTAAGGATTTTTTAAGGAAAATGTTCTTTATTAATATTTGTTATATCAAAAAAGAAGAGAAATATCTTCTTTAATAAAATAAAATAGGTCTAAATCTTTTTTAAAAGAAATATTCATTATTATTTATTATAATTATTAGTTATTGCTAATAGACATTATCTGAAATTATATTGTGAAAAATTTCAATTCTTAGAAACGAATTAATATATGGAGAAAATATTATTTTGTTATTATTGAAGAAAATAATCTACATAAGGCAGGAAAATTAAAAAATTGTACACAAATTTAATTCTTGTAATACGCAATAATAATATTTTACTGATGAACAAAAAGCAAAAACAAATAAAGAAGATAAAACAAAAGCGCACAATATTTACAATTTTCCAATTTCAATGTTGATTACAAATTTGTACGAATTAACAAGATGATCACAATCGAATTATTCTTAAACAAAAAAAAAACAATAACAAGACAATACTTCTTTCATATATTTCTTTTTTCTTGAACAATGGTATTAAATCAAATCATTCGTCTTCTAATTAAATCAATCGATCTCATCTCTCTCGTATACAAAATTTTTCTAATCGTTCAGAGCTTCGATATTATTCATAACAGGAAACAAACGCTTAACGGCATTCGAAATTTCCATGAGTGCACTTATATTCGCGAAAGATTCATTTAAAGTCAAGTGCATCTTTTCAAAGAGCATTAGACTTCGCGCAATATTTGAAAGAGAGAGAGAGAGAGAGAGAGAGAGAGAGAGAGAGAGAGAGAGAGAGAGAGAAAGAGAGAGGAAACGACTATAACAGGGGCGCATTATAGGATATGCGATACAGCATCCATGATGCATAGTTACAAAGGGAAAAGGCGTCTATAGGTTATTCAGATATTCCATCTGGCATGGAATTCTCTGTACATCTTCCTATATCCAGCTACGTGTGTACACACGTGTCTGCAACCCTTTAAGCGCAACCAGTCGCGAGTCTTACTCAAATACTACGAGCTTCCACGGATATTTGACTTAGCCAAGTATATTCGATTGTGACCGAATACTTAGGGGTCACGTTCAATTTGACAATGAGTTTATCTTGTGTTACCAAGACCCTTCATTAAATATCCCTTGCTCGACATGCCATCTGCAATTCATCTGCATCTTTTGGGATAAGTGTAAACTCATAAATATGGTTTAATAATGTTTATTGATATGAAAATTTTAATAGGAAAGTTGATTTAAACTCTATTTTTAGAGATAATAGAGATATTATAATTGAATGAATTTTATATAATATTTTGAGAATCAATGCACTATAAAGAATAGTGGAAAGGATACGGAGTGATGGGAAACAATAAATTTAGTCAAATTAACATGATGTAATAGAATGAATTAAAAATGAATTCAGGTCAGAAAGTGTATATTCCATTCTTTTTTTCTTTTATTTTTCCAGAATATCGATGAGATCAGAGTTGTATTTAATTATTTTCCTTATTGTTTGTACATCGAATGTAGAGATTCAGCATTGAAATCCATGAAAGAGATATGCAGTTTGATCAATATTGGCTTTAATGAATGTATCTTTAATCCATCTATCTACGTAATACGTATGCATGTAATTCTGTGATTAAGGTTTTAGGTATTAATCTGTAAAACAAATTGTGTAATTAGAAATTCATTATTATACTATTGATCTAAAACGTTTTAATACAAAAGAAGAAATATTAATTCTTCATAATTATATTTATTATTTTATTTTTCACTAATAGGCTAATTGTTCAAAAAGACATAATATAAGCTAACAAAAAAAAAATGGGATATTTACATATAATATTTTTTTCTTCTTCATAATTTCATGATTTTTCTAAACTTTATAAAACAATCCATTAAAAATCATTTTATCAAATTATTCAACGTGAATTATACGATAAATTAGCATTTAATAAACGGTTGAAATTGACGAATTGAGCACGGAAATTGTGAAGCATCGTCAGCTCCTTTCTTTGATTTTCATCGAGCATTGGCATTACTTCGGTTATAACGATCTCATTGTGAGAAACTTCGAGAATAATTATCGAAGTAAGGGTCTGTCGTAAATCGGAGACTCTTTTACGAGACACCTCCCTTTCGTGCTTCAACTTTTCCTCGAATTCCATCAAGTTTCTCTCGGTAAAATTCAAAGGGAAACACGAACTATACTACTTTCTGGATTCACGGACATTATTCTGCGGGCGGTCTATCTATGTACGATGAAATGTACGATGTGATCGAAATAATTCAATGAATGGAAAATCCTGGTGTAATCTACGATTCAATCTTGAATGGTTTTTGAGTGGATTCGTAGAATATACATTTCAATTTTCCTGTTCACCGTTGTGATATTACGTTTGTGCAGATAAATGGAAAGCAGTGGAGAGATTAGATCATAAAGCTTCGTAATCGAGATAGAATCACGTGTGAAAGATATATTTCTCTGATTAAATTATAAGTATTATACTATATAAGTATAAGTATACTATATAAGTATTAAAGTGTTAATATTTGCAAGATCGATTTTGAAGGCTAAAAAAAGAGTGCAAAAATGTTGGTTTAAATTCATTTATTATAAGTTGTAAACAGTTGAAGTTTGGATTAAATAAAAAAACGAGATAGATACAATAATACAATTTTATATCTGTTAACGAAAATCAATAATTGCTTATAATTCAATAAACAAGTCTTAAATTAAAATTTTTATGTTAGGTAAGTGAAGACAGTGAATTGAAAAAAATTAAATTGCTCTTCCTTCGATTATGATAATACATAAAAATAATATTTATTGTTTATACATAACTTATATAGAGATACATAGTACTGTAATACACAATATTTATAATATATATGAAACAGAAAATGCAGATATGTATCTCTTAATATATTTTAAATTTTTTATTACAATAGATTTTGCAAAAACAATACATTATATTTTATTATACAAATATTAATATTATACTGTCTACATATAAACGAACCTGCATTATTAATTATTAATGTTTAATTTAGCTTTGAAATAAATTCATTCTATAACTTTGAATTTTTCAAAATGGAGAATACTTTTAATTACATTTGTAATATTATAATAAAGATACAAGTCTTGAACAAAATATTTATAAATATTTCCAACAGTCTTTATATAGAAAATAGGATAGTCACGACTCTTATTTTTCAACGAAATATTATTGTTAAAGACAAAGATTATATACAAAAATATGCTGGAGAAACAAGAATTACCGCAACGTAATCTTTTCTCTTGCTTCTTTTTATTGCAAACAATCGCACCGACCGCCACGGTGATTTCACAGAAAAACATAAAATTTCTTCCCTTGCGGCTTTCCGCGTATATCCTAGAGCTTTTCTCATAACGAGATTTCGATTCCTGCCAATTTCCCGTGTCCTGCCGGCAGAATAGCACTTGCTTGCCAGTGAACGACACCCATGAAAGGGTTTGATGCGATTCTCGACGTTTGCCACGATCTTCTTGAACCCATTGAGAAACGAATCTCTCTAGCTTGGTGAAGTTTCTCGAGAAATTGGCTTCATTCTGTCTGAATCTGACATAAATCCACAGATTCCATTTTGAAGGATTTTATAGATTTTCTTGCGTTTGATTTATGTATCTTTAACAACTTTATATTGATAATGTTTAATAATCTTATATCGATGACTTACTGAAAAAAGTTAAGAAACAAATTAATCTTTTGCGAATATACTTATATATATATATATTTTTTCATCTTTTGAAATGGATAGATTGAAATTAAATAATAAAATAGGAAGATAGCAGTCCATATATAAATATAATAAATAACTGATAAAATTCTATTTGTCAATAACCATTCCTTTTTTATTACCGTTAATCAATAATAAAGGCAAAAATATTTTCTGAACAATTGATCATTTAATCAGAAAAAAATTTTTACTTTGTCAATACTGACTCGTATTGATAAAACAGAATTTCAATTATCGATAATTAAAAAAAGAAAAAAGTTCCATCATTGATAATTCATCATTGATAATAATTATCTTTTAATAATATATATTAATTTTCACATCATAATTTTTAAATTACAGTAATTATGATTTTTCTAGTTCTTTGATAATTATGATCAATTATGAATCATCGAAATCAATCAAAAGTTAAATGAAATCCTCACCCAAAAATTATCGCAATTTCTCTGATTCACTCTCGAATAAGAAGAATAACTCAAAGTTTCGTGCTCATTTTTACGATATCAGATCAAACATTGAAATTAAATGAATTCACACCTGAAAATCGAAAATTTATCGCTTTCTTCGAACTCGTACCACATCGAAGCAATTTCCTTAGCAGAAATGATAGTTCGATCGAGTGATCGGCAAAGGAGCTAAATGCGCAATGAAAACTCGTCAACGTTTATCGATATTTATATTTACCAAGTATCCATTCGTTGTTGCGCGATAGGTACTTACTCGATTCGGTCGAGGTAGGAAGGCGCCTCGTTGAGTTTCGTTTTCTCGATTTATCGTTTGAAACGTCAAGAGTGACAAACGATATCGGCAGCTCGCTTCTTCGAGAAACGCATTGTCGAGGAAACGATCTTGATCTCGAGAATCCTTCTTACTAGACGCCACTCTCGCATCCCATTCTGACCGACTTCTCGTCACAGCTTTGACCACTTTATTCGACCATTTCACGCTAATTTATTCATAACGGAGAGTTATTATCTATTTCGATTGATCTATTAATACGATTGTAGAAGATTTGTTATTTACGAAAGAACCTTGCAAGAGAGAGAGAGATCCATTTTTGAAGCAATACAAATACAAGGCAATATTAATTTTGGTTCTTCTATAAAAAAAATATATAAATATTCCCTTCTTATTTTTGATTCATTAAACAGAAATATATCAATAAATTGTTGTTCAATACAAAACATTTTTTTGATATATGATAATGGATACAATTAAAAATTTACCAAAAATTGAAATAAAAACTTATCGATTCGATAATATGAAAAAAATTTTAATTAATGTTTTCTTTTCAATGTTAGATCTAAGTAAAAAATTTTAATTTTCCTAAAGTTGGTGAAAATGGAGATTCTGTATTCTGTTATATTTATGATGTACGGTGTACGTCGTAGTCACATTGTCAAAGTGATACTTGGCATGATTTATGTGCACTATAAAAGTTTCAGAATGGTTACGAGATAGCGGATACTAAGTTTGATAAAAGCACAGTGATAAACCGAAACTTAAACTCCCACGCGGAAAATGTTTTCCAAATCTTTGAAACTTGGTGAATTAGAACAAAGATGTTATTGTTAATGCAAAATGGTATATCGATTAAGATATATCTTAAATTCAAATACAGATAAAACTTTAGCAAAAGTTATATTGCAAAAGTTTAGAAAGATACGTAAAAATTAACAATATATCTTCGTAATGAAGAAACTCTTATTAGCTTTGCGAATATTTAGAGAAACTAGATATTGATCTATAATTGGTTAATTTTTATTATTTACTAATTTAAATTATTGTGAATACAATGCGAATCATACTATATGATATAGTAAAAAATTTATTTGTGAATTTTAAATCCTAAAAATTAAAATTAAAAATAAATTTTACTAATAAACAATTTTTAAATATATTTTATTTGAATTCTATTCTTATTTAAATTGGAGATATTTCAATAAAATTAAAAATTTTAAATTATTAAAGTTATAGAAAATTTTACGATTTAAAAAATAATGTCTCTTACTTTATTAAATTTATAAATATTTAGTAAATAATTCAATAATAAATATTTCTTTATATTAATATTTTATTTTATTTCAGACTCTTTTAAGTTTATTTACACTGCTCGAAATTAAATATATCGATAAAATATTTCAAAATTTAACATCAATTAAAAAAAGAATGTGAAAACGAATGTATAAAAATGTATAATTAACATACAATAAAATTTACTATCTTCATGTAGGTATTCACAATTTATTCAAATTTCATTCGTAGAAGAAAAAAATTTGACAATGATCGTAAAATATATTATTGCTAATGTTTCATCTTATTGTCGAATATTCGTAATTTGATATTCATTTTTCTCTAAAAAATTCTATAACTAGGATATCCATCGTTTGAAATTGTTTTTCCATGATATATTCGTTTCAGTTCGATCAAATTTGTTCCATTATTTTCATATTAAACAGATACCAATAGTTATCGTTCGTTTCAAAATTAATATCCTCTTTTAACGGTGGCTCTTATCGATTATTATAATCAGTGGTTAACGCAAACAAAAATCGAATACAAATGTTCACGATCTCGCGTATAATGCGAATTAAGTTGATCACATATTGGTTCGAAACGAAAACTTTTGGCCTGCGGATGTTTTTCCCTCCATCTCTTCCCGTGTGATTTTCGATCAAACGTTTCCTCTTTCGGATTGACCCAATTTCGAATTCCTAAACATTCTTGTAAAAAAAAAAAAAAAAAAAAAGTAGGTTATCCGTCAAAATATCGATATTCTACGTTTTGTTGCGCGTTTTTGGAAAAAAAGAAATCAACCATACATATGTGTGATCGTTCTGTCCGAAATCTGAAAACTATCGTGTTAATAATAGTTTGAATTGAGTGAGAATCGCACTGCAATTTATTACTGTTATTCGATTTTTATTTTCTTTTATGCATATTTTTGTTTTTGTTTTTTATTCTCTATTCCAACTATTCTCAATAATTATTCGTATAAATGAAATTTTCCATAAATGAACAAGGAAAAAGAAAATCCAAGCAAATTTGTTAGAGAACATAGGATGTGTTTAAAGTCATAAAGTACAAAGCAAGCCACATATACTGTTTACGGTCAACTCGAGGTTCTCCGTGTTCTGGAAATCAGGCGCTGCATTACCTCTGATTTGTTAAATCAGTCACGGATAATGGACGTGACTACCGCAGAAACAATGCATATGAAACACACCCTATAAAACGATCCTATCTCGTCCGCACTGTGAAAATTACCTCTGAATCGAACGGTTCATTTCACTTTGTGCATATGCGGCGTGTCTGAAGGTAGATTACAGTGATTTCTGTGTCGATATTGAAAAGATTACGTGAAAGATAGTATAATATCGAATAAAATGCATTTAATTCTATTTAATTATATATTTTAATTTGAAATTTTTGTTTAAATAAATTAAAAATAATGAAAATTATATTTTAGAATAATAAAGAGGACATTGTTAATTTGTACAAATTATTTTTTATATAATTACTTTATAATATTACTACTTGATTATATTTTTTTTTTATATTTTTTTCAAGTATAGTTAAATTTTAGTTTATTTATATCATTAGGCATTAATTTTATCTGTATCTTAAATATTATGCTGTTGAAATTCTTTTATTAAAAGGATACATCGCATGAACAATTCTATTTATTAATTTGAAAAGTTAGTGTAATATTTTTATGTAATATAATCTAACATAGAAATTGGTACGTCCTAGTATTTACCAATTATCGAAAAATATATCTTCTGAAATATTCTATATGCATAAAATATTATAATAACCAATTAATTTTTAATCCCAAATAATTAAACTTTCCTTAATCAACAAAATTGTAAACAAGAAATTTTTATATTCAACTCAAATAGAATTGCTTACATGTTTGCACACAAGATTAACAATTTGATTAAATAAATGCTACTTTATACAAGAACTTGTATAAAAAACTAAAATAAATCAATCATTGTAACTCGAAATAGATATTTCAGAAATTATCTAACAATAAGTACTTATAATTCGTTGCACTTAGAAGATTTATTTTTCTCAAATTTATCTTAATCGATTCTTGATCGATTAAACGTAACAATTTCTTGTTCACGAAAATCTCCATGGATCAATACCTACACGACAATGACCGGTGTATTTGCCGAAACGCGGAAAACACGCGTCGGGAACGTTGTGATTGGTCGCTTTGGTTATGTGAGTTATGACAATCGATGCCTGCTATGGCGTATTCGAGGATCGATCTTCGATAAGTTGTCAACACACCCCGCCATAATCCGTACGTGCATATAAACGTAAGTACGTATCTGGCGGAGTACCCAGGCAAGTGACCCGAATGCCTAAAGCGGTATTTGATTGAACTGAATAATATGGGACGAAGAGCATCGATTCTCTCTCGGTTATAATCACCTTGAAATTCCGCTGCGTTCATTTGGCGCAAGTACTCACGATGAATTTTCTCAAACGTAAAGGATTCTTTTGAAAAGAAGAATTGTGGAAACTTGATTATTCAATGGGATGAAAGATAGTAGGGGATAGTAGATCGTGATAATATTTTAATATGATGCATTTTTTCGTATATTCCTTATTGTATAAAAATGATAATATAGATATTGGTGCTTCGTATTTTCGTGTAAAGAAATATGGAAGTTAATTTTGAAAATGATTCTGAGCAATTTTTATATAATTGAAAGGAGGTATTTTTGCGATTAATAAAATGTATTTGTGATTCTTTATGAATTTTTTATATTTGGGTAATAATTTCTATTTAATTTGTTTAAACGGATTTGTTACATTCAATATTTGGTATTATTAAATCAAAATAAATGATTTATATTTTTAAAAATGATACTTCGAAAATAAAATCTGAAATTTGAATGAGAAATGATAGGAATTTGATAAAATAACTATTATTTTACTTTAATCTTCAAAGGAGAAAATTAAATTACTATTCTATCATCAAATTATTAAATAATTATCATATTAAACAATTTATTAATATTAAAACTTATAATTGTAAAATTCTATCAATAATATTAATTTAATCGTGTAAAAGGATCCAAATAGGATTATTATCCTATTTTTTTTTATAATTTTCTATAAATATCAGAGAAATGAATATTTTTTTTGCAAAAATAGAACTAGAAATGAATTTTACAATTTTTTATCGAATTTATGATGTCAATAATTTCGCCGACGAAATTTATCACATTCCAGAGTTATCCATTTCAGATGTAAGTAGTATCACGTGCGAGTAGATCGAGAAATCGTTTTACATATATTTGAAAGATATTCGGGTTAATGGTAGAATTCATAATACTTTGTGGCAAAGTTCGCTTTCGAATTTTGGCTTGAAGTTTCTCATGAACGTGCCTCTGCTTGCGTTTACGCGCGAATGCTTTGCATGCAAACGTCTCTTCTTCTCTTTCTTTCTCAAATAGGATCTTATAAAAAGATCTTATAAAACATTTATTGTCATAATGATCGAATTATATATCTCGATATGAAATCATATGTTCCATTTAACCTATTTTCGACGAAATTATTTTATTTTATAGATAATTCATATGTTTTAAATCTTCGTTTTTGTGTGATTCGTTTTGAATTATTTTTGCATAAATTTATGAGAATCTTTTGATACGCTGATCTCATAATGATTTATAAGAGATAATGATATTTTAATATTATTAAAGTTTCTTTTTGATTTCGTTTCGATGGGATCTTTTGATGATGACAATATTTTCTTATAAAATTAATCGAGGTAATCTGTCTCAATTAGTTTGAATCTCATCTCTTTTTGAATAATGGAAATATATTACTATAAAAAGGCAAATGATATGAAAATGTATACGGTGATTTATTCACATATCATTTGATTGTGAATTATTAAAAGTCATGGTCGTTTATAAGTTATAGATTATTTTTGAATAATGGAAATATATGTTAATGAAAAATTGTAATTAATATGTAAATATTTAAAATAATTGAAATTGTAATATTTATACATCATATTATTTTTTAATTTTTAAAATTATAAATGTCAGATAAAATATACATTATTTATGAATTTCAAAAATAAATTTTAATTTATTCTCATATATATTATAGAGTAGAATATTAAAAAAACATAATAATAATATTAAATTTTTGAAAATCTGCAAATACAAATAACAAAAAAATTTTTTAATTTAATCATATTCTGTTAATAATTTAAACGAATAGCCTTTTCGATATTATATTCACAAATTATTTCAACAAAAAATCTAACCCAATAGCTTTTTCATAATACCTTTTAATAATAAGATAAATGTTCTCCATTTATCCAAATTAATGTCGATCAATAAACATTAGCCCAATTTAAGAAAAATTTTCAATCGGGTGCAGTAAGTCACTTGGTAATAAAGAGTATTAAGGAGTCAGAACTTTAGTTGAAGAGCAATTACCCAAGCTTAAGTTTCCTCGCATAAAATAAAACGAAAAATATCGATTTTCTACATTCTTTATTTTTCATCCCAAAATAGCCTGATATCCATTATTGTTATTATGAGCTTGCAACAGAAATTCACTTTATTATTTTACATTTATTTTTCAATTTGTTCGCATATTATAACTCAAATATAGATACATATACAGAATGTATGAAAAGAAAAATTAGAAATATATATTATAATTTTAAAAAGAAAGGAAAAATGTTTTATAATGTCCATTAATTCTTTTAGCAATGTCTTATATTTGAAGGACGAAATGTTTATTTATTTAAATAACTATAGAAAATATATCATTATCAATATATATCAATGTGAATTTATTATAGAGTTTAAATTATTAGAAATAGTTTGATATTAGAGTACAAAAAGAAAATGCATCGTTATTCATGGTTGTAAATTGACGTAACTGAACATTTGCAAAATTTATTACGAATTACGTAAGGGAGGCAGAAGTGAAAGGGAAAATGTGTGGGTGTAAAGATAAATGTCACAGAATATGCGTGTATACGTCATATTCTCGTTAATCTAGAAGGGGCAGAACAGTAAATGAGAATTAGTTGCGTTGGTGTATTGTGAACCATAAATAAATCTCTTTACATACATATATGCAAGTAGATATATTTATGTAAAGAAATATATTAAATCTGTATACATACAGAAAGATTTACATTAATATTATATTAAAATATATATTATATTTTCACGATTCAAGGAATTAGAGCTTGAAATTATGTTAGCAATCAAAAGTTATAATTGATTTATCGTGTATTATACACGATATTTAATTTTATATAGTTATTTTTATATTTATAAAATAACTCACCTATATCATAACGATATTAAGATAAAATGTTTCATTAACTTTCATATTTGTGAATATTTCCTGAATTTCTCTATAAGAAATGAGAAATTATTTACTATAATACAAATAAAATTCGTTCTCAAATTTCCTACAACTCTTAATATAAAATGTTGAAATGTTGGTTCGTTTCAAAGCAAATCTTTATTTCTTTTTTTCTTAAATAAATTTAGATTGATTTCAATCGTACGCTGTGTCCAATCAACAGAAATCACAAGTGCTGTCATAAATTTCTTTCTCATTATATTGCTCCCCATTTATTATCCTCATTTTGGGATATTTATTTAAATATTATTGATATCTTATTTTCTATCTTGTTTTATCTCCCTCTCCTCTTTTATTATAGTCTGTATAATCAAAATGCACGAAGCGTTTCTTTTTCTTGTTTATAAAAAGTATATAATCACGATGCTTCTTACATCTGGATGGGAAATTTCGAATATCTTGTCGTCGTAAGGTATTTGACTAACCAGGTGCGTGACACCGGTACATGCAAATCGCGAATGCACCGTTCCTCCTACGGGATTCGTTGGACCGGTAAGAACAGAATTGATCCCTGAAGCGTGGATATGGAACTGGTTGGTCACAGACGTCGCAGTATATCGGAATACAAGGGTTTATGATACCTGCTTGCTGGCACGTTGCCCGTAAATCGGTCTGACCTAGCCCCCGGGCCGTTGGGAGGCTCGTCCGCGTTCCCGTCACGGATCCAATGGTTTCCTGCCATCCACACGTGCTTCCAGACACCTGTAATCTGAGAAGCGTAGTCAGAACGTGAAACTTCCTTGAATCTTATTCCTTTTCTTTTCGAGCCCGAGTCGTGACGATTTTCTACGATGCGTGCATCGTGCATTCGTTGCAACGTTTGGGAGGAAAAATTATTGGTACTTCTTGTTGGTAAAATTTTGCGAGTGCAATTTTTTAAATTGTGAATTTGACATTTTGATTCGATGGAAATTTTTTTATAGACTTGAAATATTTGAGGTTTTGCTTAATTGTAATTTTTTAGTTGTTGTGCTATTCAATGAATTATTGATATTTAAAGAAACTAAATATCAGGAGATATAGGAAAAATCGTCAAATTTAACAAGTAAACAATTTCACAGAAGTTGTTTATAATAAATTATTTAATTGACTTAATGATTGACTAATTTGTTTAAATTCTGGTTACTTTTAGAAAGTATCTCGTGTAGTGATTTATTGTCTTTGAGATCATTAATTATTCTGTGAATAATTATTTAAATTCTAAATGTTTATTTTTCAATTATTATCTAATAATCAATCTCATTATAATTCTCAAAATTAATTTTCTTGGAAGTTTCGAGTAATATTCATTCAATAATCAAGCAAATTATCATCGAATGAGTAGTATAGAACCATTATAATGAAACAAGTGATATAGAATGTTTAGGATCAGACAAATAGATATCTTATAATTAGCATAGCTGACTTCGTTATCAATATGCGCTCGTATTTTTCAATATTATTGAAGAAACAAAAATAGTTTGAAATGTTAAATGGATCCAATTTACTAGTTAAAGACTTTATTTATATATTTAGGCACAGAGAAAAGATTTGTCCAGGTGAAAGGTGCGTCGAAAAATATCGAGAGGTTGGAGAGGTGTTTTGTTGGTTCGCTAGTCCTTTGATCACGATGGATTTGTAAATTGATACAGGAATCACATTGAACGAACCACTCGAGGGAGTTTGTTGCGTTTTGAACGTTTCGCGTTTGTTGGGTGGGGATCGATGCTCAACAAGTAGCTTGAGTTACGACTGACCGCTTTAAAATCGCTTCGTTTTGAATCACTTCAGAAATTCCTATGATTTTTAGTTTTTTTTTTTTTTTTGAAGTTAAACTTTCTAATACATATGAAGGTCCGTTAAAAGTAATGCAACATTTATACTTTCATATCGATTAATTAAATATTACATATTTAACAAAAAAGAATACAAAAACTCAAACACTTATTACTTATTTAAAATATCTAGTGAATAAAAATCATTTGAATATCAACTATATTAAATAAATAAAATTCAATATACTGTACTCTAAGAAAATCGATTTTCTTCATCTTCTGAGAAACGACTCCTTTTGTGCTCTCCAGATATATACTTTTTCATAGAAGTATATGAAAAGCTCGAGAACAGTAAAATATTTATAGATTTCATTATAGGATTTATGGAAATGGTGCACAAGACGAATGCGTTATAAGAATGATAGCCGAGTAATACCTTGAAAAGGAAGAAAGTTTCCAAAATTAATTTTGTAACAGACTGCAGCGTGCGAATTCGAAACTTTTTATTCGAGGTAGTTTCGTGCTCTCGTGTTAAAAAATCTCATTCGTTGCTCTATTTTACGTTCAATTTTGAATCAAGCTCAATATACGACTGCAGACTCTGATTTAGTGATGATTTTTTCATAGATCTGCAAACCTCGTTTTTTTCAGAATCTCTATGCGCTTTTTTTTTATGAAACATGTGAAATCTGTGTTCCTCAGAATGGAAAAATCTATGTCCTTTCAGATTAATAAAAATCATGATATTTTATACAAGTAATAAAGATAAAAAGAAGATATTTGAATTTTAATAGTTATGGGCATATCTTAATTTATATATATTTTGTAATATTAAAATATAAACTAAAAAAAAAAATAAAATAAAATAAATGGAAAATTGTTGTTGTAGATTTATTTTTTTTTATAAATATTATACATTTGTTAACAATCTTTTAAAATTCACTATAATAGAATATAATAATTTGTTGCATTATCTTTTATATTATAAATGTCAAAACAGCTTTTAAACTAAAAATTAAATAACATATAACTATAACTAATTTACTATTAATTAAATACTCTAACAAACTAATTAATAAGTATAAATTTAACTGATTAAAAATAATCAAATACTTAAAAAATTATCAACTTATTCAAATTAATAATATTTTCATTTTCATCATTAATTAAGATTGAATTGAAATTCTTCATAGAAAAATCGTAAAATATAATTGCTGTCAAATATGTTTTACATTTTCGATGAAATTGAATATCCAACTGCCTATCTCTCTGGCTGAAGCACTGTGACCAGGAAGTCAATATAAATAGCAAAAAAAGACTTAATTGCAATATTCCGTTAATATTTATGAGAGACTGCGAAGCAATAAGTTTAAAATAGATGATACAGGTATAGCTAATTCGTCCTTGATGTTAAATTTAATCTTTTAAGATGTAAGGAATTATTGGCGCGAAATGAGAAAACCCTAGAAATCTGCTTCGCCTCATAATGAAAAACTCGAGTGTTCCGTGAATTTCATCGTTTCATTCAGACTTTTTAGGAAATAGAGTTTATACATAAAGTTACGTTTTAATGGGAGCAAGTTTCCTTCATTGCGGAGCAATCCTTTTATATGTACAGAGTATATGAAGTTTCCTGGAGATATTGCTTGAAGAAATTTCATAATCGATGTAAATTTCACAAAGGAAACATCGTTACATTGAATTTTAAATATCATTGAAAAAAAAATATATATATATATATAAAATATAAAATAATAAATTATATTGTGTTGATGGAAAGAGATTGAAAATAAAATGTTTTGGAATAAAAAAATATGATCATAAAATAATAGATACATATTATGAAAGAAATTTTGTTAAATAATTATTCAAATTTAGTCAGAAAAATTAACAATAATAATAAATGAGATATCTTTTTAAATATAAGATTATTGAATGCAGTAAAACTCATATCATATGAATTTAATATAATATTAAAATATAAATTTAATAATATTTGAAAAATAAATATAAATACTTTGTATTTGTATATAATATTTAAATATGAAGCATATTTAAAATATTTTGTATATGCACAAAAAAATGTTCATTTTATTTCATAAACGATAATCTAACATCTCATTTACGTCTAACCAATTATTAGCTATTACTACTTAATGAATTAGAATATTATTACTTTGTTAACAAAATAATCAATTTGAATATTATATTTAATTTAAAATATAAAATTATATATGCACATGTCGTTTCGTGATTATATTTCAATATAAAGGAATAAAACTATATATTTATAAAACTATAAAAACTACAATAATAAGAGTTATCTAAGGTTGACTTAATTCTAATATATTTTACTGTGTGTAGAATTATTTTTATCATAAATTACAATCCTCATAAAAGTTATTATTTATTTAAAGGAGAGTTTTTATTTAAATATAGTTCAGAATTGATTACACAGAACGAATTCAAACTCAAATTTGATCTACAAAATTGCTATATTACACGTAAGAACTCTCAACACTTTTTACATCTTTATGATAATTTTAATTCTTGTTTAATACAAATTTTAAATTCCCAAAAATCATAAATTTAATCATTTGATTTTTTTATGAAAATGTCAAATATTATTCCTTTTAATTTTCATGAATATTCTTTTAATATTAACATTAGAAACGAACAATCTGCAACAATACTTTTGATTGTTCTCCAAATTTTGCACGACTGTGATCGGCGTTCCAGAAATTTCGTAACAAAATCAGATGAAATAGCTATTCAAATTAGGCAAGAAATGCATAAATTCGACAAAAAGTTTCAAGTCTGTTATAATCATGGTACGATTTAAAATGTGCGATGTAAACTGGGACAAAGAAAGTGCGGAACAATCCAATGTTCTTTCCAGCCCGCTTTGATTTCTTTTGAAACCGATGAATATTCAATTTCATTGCGATATTCGTGACAACTGTCTCGGTTCCTCTCTTGTTGCTTTCCACATTCCTTTCTTCGTTCTCATCCAGCCCACGTATATTTCAGCCTTGTCTGCCTTTTCTTCTACTGTTATTGGACCCCCGCAAAGAAAATCTAATTTAAGTTCGCTCGTGCCACTTTCGATTTTCCGCTCGTTACAAAACTCGAACAATGGACTCATCGATAATCCATTCAGGATTGTTCAAACGAAATTTCGCGGTTTTTTAAACAGTTCTGTTGTAAAGTTACAACGAAATTTTATCAATTCTGGTCTATCTAGTTTTCTTTGTATCGATTGTATTGGGCGATAATATATTCTTCTAGTGTGGATTTTAGAAATCAAAACAAACAATTTTCTATTCTATTTAATTATTTCAAATTGTTCTACGTTTAAAATTTCACAATTTAATAATTACTTGGAGCCGTATCGTTTGAAAAATGGTGGATAGATATTCTTTTCTTTATTTATTCAATATTTAATGTTATCTTTGTAATATTTTATGTTAAATTTTATATTTTATTAAATTTCAAGCAAATATCATGTATTTTATTTTATTACTGTTTTTACATTTAGTATTTCAATAATTTCTTTTAATCAAATATCTGAACATTTTTTATCTTTATCATAGAACATTTTAATTCAATCGAATTCTCTCCTTTATTTATTATCAATTTATCCTTCAAAATTAATAAATCGAATAAATAGAATAAATAAGAATTTAGAAAATAGTGAATAGAAAATTGTGAAATTATGAGAAAGTAAGAAAAATTATTAATTTAATAAATAACTCATACACAAAGCACGTAAAATTAATTTCAGAACTTTTCGTATTTATGAATAAATATCTATGTTTAAAAAAATTGATGGACCAGTGAACGAAATATTATTCCTTAAAGTCTAGCATGATAAATGTGTAAGATCGATTTAAAATTAAAATTTCTATCACATCGTATATCGATACGAAAATATGATTCAGAATCGATATGGAAAATCTACAAGAGATGGACTGGTCAATGGAAACCTTCTGTTTCCAGAAACCCAATTAGAGCTTTTGATTAGTCCGAGTCGAAACTTGAACTCACGCTTGCTGGTTACCTTCCGGTTATGTAATTATATTGTATCGTGCCGCTAAGCATGACGTACAAATTATAATAACAATTGTATAACAGCATGGGCTAGCTGTGTGAATAGCCACGGAACTGATTTATTCGAATATCGAACGTATCTCGGTAAACTGGCATTAGAACAAATGCATTGCTCCAACCGTATCGTGATTTTCTTGAAAATCATAAATCAATCCTTGAGAAAATATTATTATTACTATATATACTACTATGTAGTATTGTAATTTTGAATTATTATCAGTTATTCGTAATATCGTAATTTCGATCTTGATCCAGTTTATGTACAATTACGTAACAATTGTCTTCATTTATCTTTTCGCATTCATTATCATTAAAATTCATATTTATTTTTTTTGGAAACAGATACTTTTTTTAATTAAATAGCTTATGTTTATTCCCAAACTATGAAGAAATAATATCTTTTCCTATAGCTTTTGATTAGTTTAATTCTTAATCAACATTAAATAATTAATGATTAAAAAAGGAAACAAAAGCATAAATCAGTTACAACATTTAATAATAACTTTCCTATAATTTGTTCCAAAATTTTAATTACAACTGTAAATTACAATTACAGCTTTCTCATTCATTCATTCAAGAATGGAAAACGAGCAATCACGTGAAAAACTAGCCAAAAATTAGCCAGAGTGAAAATAACGAATAATAATCGCACTCTGTTCCCAATCGACTCGGAATAATCAAATTCTCAATGAAAATACTTTGGAAAATCGTCACGGGAATAAATGGAGGGTGACAACGTCAGATTTCCTCCGGCAGAAACCCAATTAAAGCTTTTGATCAGTCGAAACCGAACTCTCCTCCTGTACGTCGCATGCCTTCCGGTGTCGTACTTCCGTTTCCACGACCGCACAACTACTCCACGCGGTCACTAAGTACACAGAGATACGTTCAGCCCGCGTTAGTTTCGCTAAATTTCTCCCTCGTCCCAAGTTTTGTCACTCCTGCGTTGCTTACGTGTTTACAATCCGGTTGCTTGAGCGCGGGATCTGTTTCCGGCCACGCGAATTTCCGGCTTGAATTCATTCGTGGCGACGTTTGATATTGATATCGCGATGAAAGCAATGATGATGAGGCCGAGTTTCGAGATATTGCAGGGAAAATAATGGTGGATTGCGTGCAAAATTTAATTCAAAATTTGAATAATTTGTTTGTGGATTTGAAAGAAGGGGCCATCATTATTTTTGTTTTGATTTAGAACCCTGTTGATGAGTTTCCAAATTACGAATTTTCGATTTGGTATTTTCATGTGTTTTTATATTTGATTTATTGAATCGATTTTAAGAATGATATGGGAATAGAGATAAAAAAAATTAAGAAAAATGAATTTTTCAATATCTCGGAAATAATGATTATTGCTATCGCGTTTTATATGAAAAGGAGCTATCGATTAGAATTATCAAAAAATTGCAAAATAACAATTTTAATATAAAATGTCTATTAATTAAAAATAGAGAACATGTTTGATACAAAATATTATAATTATTTTATTCAATTATTTTTTTTAATAACAATGAAAGTAAACATTTATTTTTTGCTTCGGTATTTTATAATATGCAATTTGAAAAACGAATTGAAATAATATGAAAAATACTTTTTAATTCATATTTTTCATTCTTGTTAATAAATACAAAGAATAATTCATTTTTAACAATTAACATAATTGCTAAAATATTATTATAATATTTCGTTATTCATGCAACGATATATTACAAAAATCTGTATTTATTTTATATTATAATAATGAAACATTTGCTTTAATATAATAAAAATTATTGAAGATTTTAAATAATTTCCTTATTAAAATCGCGACAACATTTCTGCAAATTATAGTTTAGAATCTTGATTTATAAATTTACCGATTATAGATATTTTTACTGCTATAAATTAATATTTGCGTATAAAAAAGTAAATTCATATTTACATAATTATTATTAAGTATCAAGATTTCGTTTTTAACGAAACGACTACGTTATATATATATCACGTTGATGTGTGAATACGATGCAGGCGGTATGTCGAAATTCAGGGAATCACGACGCTCGTTATCGACGATGAACACTATTCAATATAACACGCATATACACACATGTACACACATATAACAACGCCAATACATATTATGTTATTGAATATCCATATAGATAATTGAATTGGTAATATCTTCGTAATATTGATTTACATGGTTACGTAAAGGGAAGATGGTAAATCCGCGATTAATAAATATACCACAAGATAATACGATATATCTAAATTACTTTTGCAATAATTCGCTGTGATTATTTTAAATTTTATTAAATATCGTTGTTTGCTAGAAACTTTTCACTGGTTAATGAACACAGAGCGAATATCTAAACTCTGTGTTAATCTACCACCATTACTATTATCAAATAAAAAAAATTATTTTAACAAATTACAATTTAAATTTATTTTTCATCAATATAAAAAATATCTTTAAGATTCAATTTTTCTATGCAAAACAATAATACTAAATAAAATCACACGAGGAAGCGCATAGCCATAACAACATACCCTCAAAATCAAAATCTCAGCAAAGATTATCTATTTGATATTCATCACTTATATAAGATTTAGATTTCAACGCGTGATCCACACGTTCGCCACCGTTCTCGTATCAGCTTGCAGCCTGCAAATAGAATTTCTAAGAGAGTCAATATTTAGAAGGGCGGGTAAATGTGTAAGTGAGGGACACTTGGACGCCCGTATACGTAACATTCTGCAACTGTCGATGGAAACAAAAGTTGGAAGGGACGAGAGAGGATAGGGATATTCTGTTTACGCGATCAAAGTACGATGTAGACGGCGTATATTCCTCCTGCGGATCAATGATGGGTTCGAGTCGCTCCTCTCTGCTTTCCCTCTTTCCTATTTTTGGCTTCACACCACTCTTCACCCTTCTGCTTCCGCTTACTTTATTCCTCCTCGGGTCACCTGTGTTTCTATGCGCGAAAGAGAAGATAGAGGTAGAGTAGAAATACGAGATACCAAGATTTCTATCTGTATGTAACAAGGAATATTTATATCAAAAGTTTTGTACATCTGTATTTAAATGAAATTTATTATAATTTATTTCGTGATTTTTAAAAAACCAAAGAATGTAAATTATTGTACAATAATTATGGATTTATAATATTAATTAGACGTTAAAAGTCTATATTTTATTTTTGAGGAAAAGTGAAAATAGGAAGTTGAAGTTAAAATTCGTTATTTATAATTTTTAATCTCTGATTTGGATGCCAAGAACGAATTTAAAAAAGAAAAGAAAAATCTAAAAAAAATTACCATCTGAAATTATGTATAAATGCTTGAAATATATTAATATTATTGGAATGTATTGATTAATACAATCATTCAAAAAGTAACGTTGTGTTAGTATTCAAATTTCTATTTGTTCAATTTTATCTTAATTTTAATTGAAATTAGAAATTCACAAGTTTTTTAAGAATTGCAACATTTATATTACAAATCATTATTAAATCATTACACTACAGATCTTATAGAACTGATACATGTCGTTAACATCTGTCTCTCTCTTGAGAACGTATATTTAGAGTATCGTAAATTGAACAAGCCGTCCACTCGAGAACTTTTTAGTTCCAAGAGATTCATTGGAAGTCGCGGCCATATTGCTAGAGGCAATGTTAACAATGGAGAACACGAGGAATTTATTCGAATTTAACGATGCAGGGAATTGTTGTTGATTAAATTTGTCTACTTTTTCGATATTTCGTTTCACGAACTTTCGAACTGTTACGTTTCGGCAGGGATTATGTATTTAATTATGCAGATTGACAACAGTGTTTGTAATTCAAGTTACAAGTTGCTGTACTTGGTGCACAAGTGTAATTGGATCAGTGAATAAGTTTTAAAATTGTGTTTCATCATTTGATTAATGGATTTTTTCTTTCGTATATAGCAATTGATACTATTTCTTCTATTTATGCTTTCTATAAATGCATTGAACTATAATTGTGAAAGCTAACAATTTCTCTTAGTTTTGCGATCTTTGCTCTACGAATGCATTTGCCACAACACGAATTTCTAAAATTTCATAATTTAAGAGCACGTTTAATCCGGGTTAGGCACGAATTGCGAAACATTTTCGTGGAAACGCATAGTTGAATGATAACAAAACAAGCTAGTTGGAACAACAAACAATTTCAGTTTATACACGAGTCGCTTATACAGGGTGATGATTCATAATACAAATGAGAGACTCTATATTTCGTTTAAAAGAAAACTAAAATACAGAATAAAAATTTTTGTAATGCTTCGTTTTCGAATAAATTGATTCATTCGAAGCATTTCGAGTCATAGAATTTCTCTGAATTCTATCTTCGTATCATGAGTTTTTTGGACCACTCTGTATATTCTTAGGTAAACGTAATTATACGAATGTATTAGTGTATGCAAATTTCTTGTATTAAAATCGTTTGTCTTTGTTAACGGGCAGTGAGACCACGCCTTCGAGCATTCTCACCGTTCACTGATAATCCTTTGCATGTTCTGATATCGGACCCACGTTCCTCGATAGGATTTCGCGTTCTACACGTAGTGCAAAGCCGTTGCGTTTCTGCAATAATAATTTTCACCACCGATGCTTCGTGAAATGTAAACCACGCGACGTAGAGATAGGCTCGGTAGCCGGCGATTCATTCGATGGTGGCCATGAACAATGGAAATGTGCATTGTGTGAATAGATGGCGCGATACAGAAGCTTTAGCGAGTTATCGCCCGCTTTTGTTAGCTAAGATGCAAGCTACGTGGCCGGATTCGAGAATCGTTGGATACGTGCGCGTGAAATTTTGTTTCTTAGAATTATGGGATTACAATTAGGAGGCCAAGAATACTTGAATTCTTACTTTTAATTAGAAAATGAAAAATTATCGTTTTTTTATTCGTCATGGAAAGTAATGTAGAGAAGAGAAACAGTTATAAATACGAATCAATTTTGTAAAAATCATTATTTCTTCTTTCAACATTCTTTAATTTTTCGAAATGATTGAATTAATGTCTTAATCTTAAGAAAATTGATGATTCCTGGAAATGCTTTCTGAATTTTAAGTTTCAACAATCATTTGCGATTGTTTGCAGAACAATGTTTTTACAAACACTGATTTCATAGATGTATTACTATAGTACATTTTTCTATTATAAAAAAAAACGACAAGAATTTTTTTCATTATCTAGTTTTATTAACTGTCTTATATTATATTATATTTATATGGAATGACTTAGTTTAATTGAGATTATTTGATAATAAAGATCCAAGAGAAAAACTCTGCGAATAGATGAGCCCTGTGTTGGATTTTTCTTCTGAATGGGAATAGAATTTATGTAACTCGATAAAGCAGGAAATGTCATATGTTCAAAGTGACAATGCGAGAACTCCGAGAATAGAATATGAGGTGGAATATAGAATTTTCCCTATTTTCTTGATTTTACACTCACGCATTTTTATTTTTCCTAAACTGATGGACTATTTATCGATAGTCCATATTAAAATAAAGAAACTAAAAAGAAATGCTTCAATCCTGCAGTTATAATGGTATATAAGAAGTGTATTTGATAAATTAACGAATCCATTAATTTTATTCGATCAAATTATTCGATAAAATAATTTTAAAAGATTAAAACGTGAATTTTTCCATTCCAGAAAGTTAAATGTTTTATAAGCATTAACAAAATAATATTAAATGATGATTTAATGATTTTTTGCTAACTAGCTAGTTAAGCGAATTAAATTTTTTAATAGATTATCGATTTAAAATCGATAAAAAAAATTTATCAAACTAAAATTAAGTATTAAAATAAAAAAATATACATAATAAAACTAAACTTATTAAAACTCTGAGAGCATTTTCAAGCTAAGTAATAAATTCCTCGATAATTCAATAAGACGCAAGAGACGTAGAGACTCGTCAATAACGAACGCTATTACTTTTTCTTTAACAATATTATTCTTTAATACTATCAGTAGTACATTTATACGGTAACGTAACTGATAATAGCGTACCACTAACACCGGCACAAAACTTTAAACCAAATTTCGTGGCGAAGACAGTTTCACAGTGGAACCCTGACGCGAACTTCCCTAGGATTCAGAATTAGGTCTCACGACAGTCAATTTACTACTAGTCTGTAGTTTGTACCAACTATAGTAGCTCGATAGACAGGATAACAGGAATAGTATATTCGAGTTAAGCTGGCGAAACAGCGTGACTCGTGGATCATCAGCTTATGAATGCAATTTCATCAAGCACCACGTGTCAACCTACACGTGTATACGCGTCGATGGACCAATTAACGTTTGTATTTACCAAGGTCGTCATTCATAATGAACATCTTCCGTCCTAATCATCCGTATTAATAGAATTACGCGTAGAAATCCCTCATTGGTGTCGAATACGGATTAATTGAGACAATCGATGGTTGGAGTAAGAGTATTCCTAATTATTTCAGTTACGATATATTATTTTAATTATCTAAGTATTTTAGACAAAGGAGGGTATTATATTTTTGCAATATTTAAAGATGAATGTGTATCTATTTAGGGAATTGTTTAGTATAGTTATTATTTGTATGTATTTATGAATAAGATTATCTGAAGTTTGGAATTCGAACAATCAAATGATATATGATTATTCATGCATTAATGTTATTATATGTCAATTTTATATCAAAGAATAACATCTTAATTGTAATCTTTTCAAAAATGTTGAATGTATCCTAATTATTTATATTTTATTGCATTCTTTGTGGAAAAATACAGTATACAAAAAGTATCTTAAAGAAATCTTATTCAAATAAACGTGTAAATCACTCGTTTAACCCAAACAAAAATTATTCATAACATTAAAAATATCAATCTTTTCATTCATGTTTATTAGAAGTTTCCCTCTTTTCTTTCCTGAGCAAATACTATCCACTTTAAAGGTTACGAATCTTTTTCTTTTCATCATCCTGTAGAAATATCATAACTGCGACCAAAAGGTCGTAACTTTATATATATTTTAAAGATTTTAATAAAAGATTCCAAAGGATTAGCCTTTATTTTAATTTATCTCCTGCATCAAGTTACTTTTATTAGAGACAGAATTTATGGCACTGCTATTTAATTAAACGAGAAACGGATAACACGGATGCTTTATCGTATTTTTTAAAGTATCGTGTATTATTATAGTCCTCGTTCCATCAGACAGGAACTGGTAAGTTTACGAGGCGTTTGTCCACGATAATCAGGTGCACGTGATCCGCTGCATTCTACGCTCGCTCGAGCATGCATATGCGTGCAGGCGCGTATGTAATGCCCACGCGTGAAAATTACGTGGGCGAGCTGACGTTCCCATAGAAAGAGACAGCATGCTATTCTCTCTCCTATTCTCTCTCCCCCCCCCTCTCTCTCTCTCTCTCGTACTTCGACGAGAAGTATGGTTGTTAGCTCGAATCAATATTAACGACTTCTTTTTAACGTGAAAAAATATACGCTTGAACTTCCTTTGCCACTTTTTCTGTATCACCAATCTATTTTCTTTCTTTTCTTTCCTTCCTTCCTGTTGCTATAAAAAAAGAATCTTCCTTCTTTTTCTAAGTAATGCGACAAATATGAAAATAAAATGGAAAATGTTGATAGAAATGTATTTAAGAACAATTCGAATCTCATAAATGTCGAATAATCTTTTTTGTCATAAAATGACAATATACCTATTATACAATAATAAAATTATCAGTCATTGTTATCGTTAATCTCGGACAAGGCAATTTTTCAAAATTTATAAACCAGATCCTCCAACGATCCATAAATTCCATCATATCTGCCATTATTCCATTACTCTCGATCTCCGTTTACTTTTACTCGAAGAACTCTTTCGCTTGTAGACCACGATCTACGCGATCTTCTGTACATAGAATATCGCACGTGCGAATATTCGGAAGAGCAGGATCGTGTTTTCATTCGCGGCGAGCACCATTCATGCCGGTTCCCGCAGGCAGCTTCGAGAAGAACGTTGACGTCGAAGCTGCGAAAAAGAGACCAACCAGCCATTCACGTTGACACCCGTTAACACACATATTTCGTCAAAGGGTGTAGCGCTTCGTCTAACCAGTCTGTAAGCGACGTTTCCCTACTATTTATCATCTCTCTCTTCTTCCTTATTTACCACATCCTCTTTCTCCCTTCCTCACGGGTTTCCTTGTTCCCTCTGCGCACACTTCCAACGACTTTTTCAACCCCTCGCCAAGTCATTTTCATTAATCTAAATCGACGTTGACAACGTTCGTTTGAATGAAAAGCAGATCTTTTCCAGCTTCCCTTTGTGGCCAACTATTAAAAGGCTCATCCACCGTCTGGTTCCACCAAGGAGCTACGTCTATTTGCGAATATGGCCGCGGGCAGAATTATTATGAACGATTATTTACGTTTCGATGTGATATTGATTGTAGGTGTATAGGGGATGGTGAATATTTCGAGATGGAAATTCTTCGAATGGAATTTTATCGATATATATATGTTCTAGTTTTTGAATAATTTATGGTTTCGTTATGGTATCGTTTTTTTGAATCGTTGGGGAAATATGTTTGAATATTATTATTACTGAATTTTGTGAAATGTTATTTTTCTATTCATCGAGTCGAAAAGTACTATTTAACGATGTAATATGAATTGAGAAAATGCGTATTCAAGGATTATTTAAATTTTATGTTTTATGTTTCAAACTTAAAGATCATGTGAATATTTTCATTTTAATACAACGTGTTAATAATTTTAAAGAAATTGGATGGTTTTGAGTGTTTTTATACAATATTTCTAAATGTGTAGAATATAATATTGAATTTATAGATAGAGAATTGAAAAAGCATTAAAAAATATTTTAATAAAAGATATTCCAGATGAAAAGTGATCAAAGAAAATATATTCAAACAAGTACATTGTTTTTCTCCAACAATAAACATAAAATATATTTATTTTCAAGCATATATTTTTCATTTAAGACTTCTTTTCAATAAAATTTTGCAAAAAATATCTCTATTTCCAATAAATTTAGATTTTAAATAAATTTCTACATTTTAATGATTTATACAAATTATACAAATCAATCAATCAAAGTATTCACGTATCCTTATCAATTTTATTTTTCTAAAATAATTTCCATTAAAATCCAAAGATAAGGTATTACTCAGATATTGGTATTTAAAAAAAATTTTATTTGCGTTTTCAATCTTAAAATAACAATTTTCTTGTCTCATATCAAAAGAGATCTTCGTCCATTTATCAATGATAGAACACGCGTATTGTCTGTTACATGGTTTCTTAATTCGCGTATCATTTGTTATCGTTCGATTCGATAACGTATATAAATCACTCTCTGAAATACTCTTTGAAAAATACACTGTTCTACTTTCTACGTTATTCGCAGTTCATCAATTATAAGGATTGTCTTTTGAGCAATATTGAAATTGAAATATGGTTATTGTAGAAGTTCTTCCTCCTCCATTGGTCCATCGAAGGTTTTGGGAGTGCTTTGAATCGAACTAATCTCGAGAGAAGGATCGTTTAGAGTGACCTAGAATTAATCGATCGTATCATTTTTATTTATAGCTACACTTTTACCTTGATGGAAAATAAGACTAGCTTGTCATCGTGTGTATATTCAGAATGCATGGATCTTGCGAAATATGATAAAATTTGGAGAAACGATGTTTGTCGATGGGACACATACATAGCTTGGTTTCTCAATATTCTCAATATGATCGAATTCAAGTTTCAAGTTTTGAATTTGAAACGATTAAAATCAGTATTTGAAATCTTGAGGAAAGAAATAAAGAAAATGAAAGATGAAAGATTTAAAAAATATAAATTATATAATTAAAAAATTTAAAAGTATTAAAAATTATGTAATATATGTAGTATATTATAATAATGTCTAGATGGTAAGCAGTATTTTTGATGTTAACATTAAAGATTTTTTTCTAAAATATAATATTTTTGTAAAATATTAGTCAAAATGTATTATTATAGAATTATAATTTTTAGTTTAACGGATACGAGAAATTTTACTTTTAAATATCTCGTTTTTCATTTAGATTATTACTGAAAATTTGTTTTAAAAATTAATCCAATGGACATAAAAGAATGTAAAGAATGCAGAGGACTATAAAAGATTAAATATCTTCAATTGCATATTAATGATACTATTATAAAATGATATAAAAGATCTACTTTTACTAAATTCGAAAGTTTCCAACTTCTTCAATATTAAATATATGGACAAAATATTCTTAGTTTTACAAGCGTTGAAACATTTAGTAGTTAAATCTCATAAATTAACTTTTAAGAACAATCTTATAGAATATTTTGTCTTCTGAATGAATTAATATTTCATCCGTCAATTAACTTGCAAAGTAGTTGTTCCTTCTAAAATTCATCGTATATTATAATGGAAATAGGAATAAAAATTAATTAATTATCATAAGCTGTTTAATAGTAAACAATACATTTTAAATATACAGAATTTAATTCATATTATTAGCTTTAAAATTTTATATTACAAGATTTTTGTTACATAAAAAATTAAAAAATTTTTAAATTATAAAGAAGTATAATGAAAATTGTCATGCTATGACTTTATAAATAAAATATAACAAGAAATTAATACCATTTAAAATATTTTATTTTAAAACATTCTTATTCTAAAATTTCTTAATTATAAGTGGAATAATTATATAACAAATATTTTTTTTTCACTTGAATAAGAATAAATATAAGTTAAAGAGCAAAAAAGCAAAAGCACACGCTTATATAAATTACATCAATTCCTTTATTGTCTGAAATCGACCAGAAATCGAGAAAATAGAAGGATTTACATTCGACTAATTCTTGATATTTACCATCGACAACAATCGAGATCGTGGCACGTGTTCTGCCCGTAATATTACAAAGGTGATTAATCAGTACAATGCAATATGTCGGTACTATATAAACTCTAGTTCAACATTAGATCAATAGCACGTAATACATTTGCTTAATCTGATTAACGATGACATTGATTTCGTTCGAACGATGAAGATTCATTTTAATACCCGCATCGGCCGAATCATTTCTCATGGAAAGAAATATCTGTAAATAACAAAAAGAATATAGTCAAATTTACGTTTAGTTTATGCAACAAACTTGTTTGTTTTACACATAGAGGAACGATAAAGAATCTTTATGATCAAGAAATCACATGCAATGTTGTTCTTGATCTTAAAACAACTTTTTTAAATTAAATTTATAACACATATGCTTAAAAACATATGCTTAGATTAATTTAAGCGAATGGATGGAATAAAATCTAAAGTTTTTCATGCAATGTTGTCTCTCTAAAATTTTTAAATATGAATTTATGTAGAATTTTTATTTATAAAATATATACAATATCTTTACTACTTTTTTCATATAGAAGTATACATTTTTATATTTTTATATCATTTATTTATAATAATTCCTTATCTTTTTTAATATTCTATGAAGTATTAAAAATGTAAAAGATTGTTATTCTATATAATGTCAGTTTCAAAACAGTATTATTTATTTAAGTTTAAACATAGTTGAAAATTTACATAGTTTGAGGGAATTATTAGAAAAGTGATCGTATGAGTATTATAATAAAAAAAAAAAAATTTGTAGAGCGATTGATAGGATAAAAGTTTTGAAAGTTTCGACAGTTTTGCCCGAAAGTTTGAAAACTCCACAGTGGTAGCGAAAGCGCCAGAATGTCAATGTGGTTGGAGAAGCGAATCAAGAGAAATCGATATATCGATGTGAAAACTAGAAGGAATAAAATAAAATAAAAAAAAAAAAAATAAGAAAGAATTAGATTTGTGCGAATACAACACTTTCAATGATTTTATTTTGATACGTATATATATTACAAGAGAAGATGAAACTAAATAATAAGAAAAAATAATAATAAAAATAACTAAATAATAATAAGAAAGTGGAAAATCAATAGTACATAAATATTTGAAATATTTAAATATTATTGAAATATTTAAATTAAAGATAATATTTGAGAAAAAAGTATTTAAAATTAATTACATTTTTTATTGAAAAATCTTTATTTTTAAAAAAGAAATCTTTCCTTCTTACACATTTTATATTTTATTTAAATATTACGTGTATCATAGACATCTTATATTTTTGAATCCCCTTAATTTATACGAAATATCAATAAAAAATTCTCTTTAATATCAACGAATTCGTTACGATTTATCGAAAGTATCCCTGATTTCTTTACAAACTCGCAATATTCACATTCGTACGTCCCATTTCCAGTGACATTGAGTTCTCTCGCACACGTTTTAACCAAGTTCGAAATCCGGGCACGGTGGCAGGACCGAATGCGAAATGCAACAGGATTGTGTCTACAGGGAGAATAATGGCTATAGCCAGAATCGAATTCGGCGCACGTGCATCCATTAAAGACAGATCGAAATATTGCGGGGTTACGACAAATACACTTGTTCGTGGACTAACCCCTTGCTACGTCCAACAACAGCCAGGATTCAATACTCCCTCTCACTTTTTTTTATCCCTCCTACCTTCCTTTCTTTCACCACCTCCATCGCCATTTCCTCCATACTTTTTGTCAAACGTCTTCTTTTTGTTTTCCATGGTATATTCACAATCCCTATGTTGCGTCTCGCTTGATCGTAACCATTGACGTAACGTTTTGTGTGAGAATTACTCGCTTTTTGTTCTTTTCTTTCCCATATTTTAAGCGAGATATAGTTCGCTTTCATAATTGAATATGTATAATCTAGGGGATTTAATCGAAGGATATTGAATGCATGAGCAATTTGCGAAATATTCTGAAAAGGTTTTTCGATAATATTATACGATTTACTATATTTAAAGACATATATAAAGACATATTTACTATATTTTTAATTTATGTTTAATTTGTGATTGCATTGTGCAAAAATACCAAAATGAATTTCTAGAAAAATGCGTATAAATGGTAAGAAGATATCTGTTTAGTAATTTCTATAAAAAACTTTTAATATTTATTATTATAATTAATTGAATAATAATATGGCATGTTAAAAAATATATGTAGAAATAAATAGGAAAATTTATGTTTTACATAAAAAGAGCTTAAATCCGAAAAATATTATTAAAAAATAGAATTTTATTGTGAATATTGTTAAAGTTCTTTCACATAGAATAGAATAGAATATTTTTATCTATTTTAAGTTTAGTATCAGAAATCACATTATAAAATCATGTAAAAACTACCTTAAATTATGATACATAAAACACACTAGCTTCTACCGCAAAATCTAATTACTCCAACGTAAAAGAAAAGAGATGTCGACGCTAATGAACTAGCACTAGGAGCTACTTAGAACCTGTGATAAAAAAAAAAAAAATATTAAAGAATAATAACATACAAAATTAAAAACAAAATATTTATTTTTTTAAATTAAATTATTAAAACTTGTTCTATTTTATTGCTTTTTTTCTTTCTATAAATTAAATAGATAAACTTTAATTTTACAATTTTCAGAGATATAATTATTTTTAAATCTTTAAAGAATTCAAGAAATTATATTTATTTTCAATAATAAAGATTAGTTAGAAAACCAATTATAAAGCTACGTTATTATAATTTTTAAATATTTTAGAATTAGATACATTTTCCATTTTCTGATGGTGAAATTAAATTTTCAATTACTGTATAGAAATAAACTTCATGATATTCATGAATAATAAATATTTATGCATGTAAAATAGAATAAAATAAAAAAAAATAGAATGGAGAATGGAGAACGAAGATCTGCTTGATACTTGGTATGCAGAGATTTGTTTTGTTTTTATAAAATATGTTTGTGAATAAATTAAAGGAAACATATATAAAATTTCGTACATAAAAGGAACGTAATATTTCTATGATGTATTTTCTAAGTTCAGAATAAATTTTTAAAAAATAAATGTAACAAGTTTTTAAAGTTAAAACTAAGTATTTATAATTATTTAATTATTATATATTTTGAGAAAGTTTTAAATCATTGATTCTATAACTTAATTAACATAGATTTGTAATGTTAATATATTGCAAAGAAAAATATTTTATTATTGAAATATTACAATCAGTTTTGCAATATTGCAATTTAAAATAAAATTTGATACTAAAAAATATTATAGATTATTAAATTTAATTTTACATACTTTTATATTTTTATTTTTTTATTTATCGTTGCATTCAAAAAATAAATATCTTTTTCATATATTTAAAAGAAGTCATAGATTTATGAAATTCAATAAAAAAAAAATCATACTTTTTTATTTTATTTTAACTTTAATAAATATCTTTGATAAATTTCGTTTTATAAAACTTGTATAATAATATATTATTGTTTAATATAAAATATTAAAAGTTATGCACATTTGAAAATAATATTTATACTATTTCTTTTTTCAAAAATATATTAATATTAAATAACAATAATATTAATATTAATGATTATTTAAAAATTTCATTCTCATATCTGTAGATATACATATGTTCAAATATCGCGGCAATAGAAGCGTTCAAATTCCTTCGGATCGGATCCTTTCGTGTAAACTCGGATACTTTCGTGTAGACTCGGAAGCGCGCGCAGCAAGCGACGCAGAAGCGAATGCGCGCGAGTAGTGTATTACAAAGTGAGAGTGGGGTGTCATCGTGCGTTATTTTTGGTGTATTATTTGTGTTATTTTTCTTTCTGAGGACACGTACGAAGCTCTAAACTACGTATTTTCATCATACTCACATCATACATCGTACGTATATTATAATTTCTTATTTAATTCTTGTTTATTTCTCATTTAATAAGCACGAAATTTTTTTTCCGTAATATTCGTTCATAACGATACGAACTACGTCGTAGTTACAAATAAATAGTTTCTTTTATGCTTATAAAGTAAATAATTGATCATAAATCAAGCATTAAGCAATATTTCGTGTTTTATTTTAAGAACGACAATTGTTATAAAGCGATATTCGTTATAATATTTTACTTGGTTGTCTCAATCATTTCACCACGTTAGAGACAAGTGACGCATGCGTAATGGCGGTTTCCTATTTTATGGCGGTAAATGTATACAATCGCATACGATCTTCTTTCAAGAAAGATTTTTCCACATATTCGACTTCTTTGTTTCATATTTAATATAAACGTTATCACAAATATATATAACTATTTTAGATTTTGTTGGATTTTTCTCTGTTTTAAATATTATTTTTTGTATTTATTTAAATTCAATATCCAGTATCGGAAATAAATTTCCTTTGATTTTTAGTAATACAATCTCAATAAATGTATTAATGATATACTTTTCCTTATTATTAAATAAAATATACGTAGTCATATTAGATGCGGATTGAAACAATTTTTGTCAGATTTAATCAGATATTTAAGTCAGATATTTGTAAAATATTTTAAGCATTTTGAATTGTTAATAATTAAAGTAATAATTCAGTTTTCTTCAAAATTTTATGATGCAATTTTATATGTATTTTACGGAAAATGTTTATGGAAAATTTCATTATTGCATAAATTTTTCTTAAATAATATATAAGGAAAAGAAACAAAGACTGTAATTATAGATATGAATTTCTAATGTAGATTCGAGTGATTAAAAATTCGCGTAATTTCAATTCTGGGTCAAATATGTACAAAGCTTAGCAGGTTTGTTAAGGGATTACAATGGTTTACTCGCAATCGTTGCTCTGTAATATATCGAATCCTCGTACTTGCAACACGATCTATAATGTTCATCTGAAAAGAATTTTCGAACAAACTTTTGCTGAAAGTGGAATTTTATGGAACAATGGAAGTTAATATCTAGCTTGCATGCGATTAATATTGCAATTGTCACTGAAAATTGAAAAATGCTTCCATCAAATATACTTTCTCGCGTTTAGAATCTTAATGGATTGAGCAATGATTAATATTGCAATTGTCACTGAAAACTGAAAAATGCTTCCGTCAAATATATTTTCTCGCGTTTAGAATCTTAATGGATTGAGCAATGATTGATGATAAAATAGAATATTTTACAATATGTTAAAATTATGTTTCATATTCATATACAAATTCTTATAATTTGAAATTATAAAATGCATTGATTTATTAATCTGTGAAACTTTGCTATTTTAAATTTTGATAAATAAAATAGTTATATTTTTTTAGATAAATATTATTAAGAATAAAATAAAATTTCAACTATTATTTCATTAAATTAAAATATAATAATGCTTGATATGCAAATATTCAATATAGAGATTTATTATTAGAAATATTAGATTTGAATTTTATATTCTATTCTAATTTGAGTTATGAGAGATCCTAATAGTAAAAAAAAGGACATAAAATCGTTGCATATAATTACAGTTAAATATATAATAAAAATAATATTTTGAAAAATTATATATGCTTAAAATTCGAGGAAACATTATATGCATCGATTAATAAAGCAATTTATATCCAGACATTATTATAATATTTAAAACTCTATTAAATCATTAGAATTTAAAAATATTCATCTTTTCAAAGTCCACATGATATCAAAGTGGAAAAAAGATTTTCCACGCTATTTTCTTGCAAAGTCATTAAATCTTTTGCAAGTAGAATATACTTTGAAACAGTGTATACGAAAAATTCTTTTGTATTTTTTTAAACAACGGAAGAAGAAAAGAATATACATAACAAACGTAAAAAACTCTACTATGTGGACAGGAAGTATATCACAACGAAAGAAAATTTCAAATATACGTATGTACATAACAAAAATGTCTGACAGTGTAACAACACGAGGATGAAACACATCTATCGTTTATTGTTAGACACGTATACTTTTCATGAAAACACCAAACTTCGCGCTTTGTAAAACAATGGTTTCGGAAAATGCTCGTTTCCTCGTATTTTAAGCCACTTCTCTGGCGCAATACTACTCTATTAAATAATTATTTTTACCTTCTCTATCGACTAACTAAAGTACAGTCATTCGCTACAATAACTCACGACAAAATTTATATTTATGGAAATTAACTGTCGACCCATACTAGCTGTTGTGGAATGTTTCACACAGATTTAAACAACAACTTGTTTCTGTTGCAGAAAGCCTGTGCGGACGTCACGAGAAACGTTTGTTGAACGAGCTGTTGTCGTCATACAACACTTTGGAGCGGCCCGTCGCCAATGAGAGCGAGCCTCTCGAAGTAAAATTTGGCATCACGCTGCAGCAGATCATAGATGTGGTAAGTTATTTCTCTCGTATTTTCAACATTGTTAATTGTTACGCGTCAATGAGTTATAAAGAATAAAAACTGAAGTTAATTCTTTCTGACGGAAATTGGAAATTGACTAATGCAACCGAGTTTCTTTTCATTCTGAAATTGGCACGTAGACTTTAACTTCTAATATGAGATTGTGATTTAATTGGAAGGGATTTTAGATTTATTTTGATAAACGGTGTAATGGTTTTGGAATAAAATTGATTTAGAATAAAATTATTATATTAATTTATTATATTAGAATATTATTATATAATTTTATTATATTATATTCCAATTAATTGGAATTGATATTTTGTATTGAGTATTGAATTTTTAATTTAGAACTCGGTAGAAATTAATCTAGAAGTTAGATAATTATTTCTTTCTCGTATAAATAAGATTCAAGATGATAGTTTTCCATACGTTTATTTTCTGTTTTGCAATTGAAATTTATTTAAATGTGGGACTCTAAATAATTACAATTTAATGAATATATTTACGAAGCTTGAAATTTACATTAGAATTAAACGGAATTGTCAGTAATATATACTACTGGAAAGATTAAGAAAAAAGAAAGGAAAATAAATTAATATCAAATTATATAGGAGTATATAAGGTAATATACACTAGTATTTACAACTAGAACTATAGTATCTATTAGAAAAATTAATATCTTTTTAAATAAAATTACGAGCTTTCCAATTTATAAATCGAACTAATGACGCGCTCATACGTACTATTGAAATTTCCAATAACTCTAGAAGAAAAAGAAAATAAATTGGAACAGCCTTACCGTATATATGTTTCATCTTCAGATTTTAATATCTCGAGCCATCATTCATATTATTTTCCATTCGAATACTTCCTTTAACAGTCAGATCGGATTGAAATCCGTCATAGCCGAAACGATTCCGCGTTCTTCTAATTTGATCCCCGTGTAATCGCATTTACATTAAGGGAATTACCGAGCCGGGTGCATTTCGCCAGGTTTTCTCCCTTTCTTAAGAAAATCGCATTAGAGAGGATTTACGACGGAAGGCGGAATTGGCGGCAAACTGCACAATGGTTACTCGCATATGCTCGCACCCTATACTTATATCTATACACAGATAGCGTTCCCATCGATAGAAACTTGCCTATGAAAGATTTCCATTATGACCCCTCTCCTTTCTCTCGCCATATATGAGAAGTTATCCGAATCGTATATGAATACCGTCTGCTCGATCGGATTTCTTTTTTCGTGCATTCATCGCTCGCTTATCATCCATCCTCCGCCACGCGTTTATTCCGTAGTCAAAGTAAATTGAAGCGATGCCAGGAACGGATACAATGAGAACACCGGCATTTCAGCGAATAATGGCACGAAAGTGTGATAAAAGATCTTATTCTCGGTAGCGGGGAAGGTTTTAAGGATATCGTTCTCGTTCGAGATTAACGAGCTTAGGATATATTTGCACGATGAATCCGTTCTTATGCGAGTGGTCGTTGAGTAAGGAAGAAATAAATTGTTCGTAAAATATCAGAAATTTGTGGGGATGGAAAGGTTATTTTATCGGGAGATTGTATAAATTTATTATACTGTGGAATTGTATATTCTTGTGTTAATAAATTAACTGATCAAATATTAATATTTTATTTATTATTCGTGCTGTAACAAAATTTTGGAAATCGATAATAGTTATGAAGGGTTGAGAAGTTTCTGTCTATAGTTAATTACTTTCGTTTTAATACCTCGATTAAACGACAAGTGGTTACATATGAACATGACATATTGATGGAAGTTTTTTATTTGTTAGTTGCTCACTTTTATAATTGACCTTTATCCTTATACACGTATATACTTCCATCCATGTTTCAGATTGAAAAACAAGTTCATTTTTATAAAATTAAACAATATAATATAAAACTAATCGTGATTATAATATATTTTGGAAAAGTAAATAAATTTACATTTATTTTACAAAAATATTGTCTTATAAGATCTACACATCAACATATTATTGATTATTTATATTCAGAATTTTATAATAGGCTGATTACGTCAACGAATAATAAAGGATATTAATATTTTTCAATTTTTAATTCGTATTAATATAATTTAACAATTTTTACATTCTAATTTTTCTTCTATTGCTAGTATCATTGCAAACTATCGTTAGCTTCAATTCTTTTAAAAAATTGTTTCTTCGTATAATTATTTACAACAATTTATTACAAGCATTCTTCCAATTTCTCATCTTTATTTTTCACCATAAAATCATCGCATATTTATTATTAGATTTACTCCCTCTCTTCCCTTGCTTTCAACTAAACCCAGTATCATTGCGTCATGTAATTGAACGGTAAGCAAAAGTGGGTCGAGTATAAAAGATTCAATAACGACTCATCAAATATTCAGTGTCAATGGCCGCGTAATACTTTCTGAGATTACCTTGGAATGGAAGATTGCGAAACTCGTGGCGGCGAGGCGCAATTTTCGCCTGATGCGCCCAACAAAGCTGTCGTTTCGTAATCTTTGCGTGAATTGCAAAGATAAGAAGGGCCAAGATTAGCTGGGCTAGTTTTTGCACGTCAAAATATCGGCCTTATCTAAATGAAACCATGGTTAACGGCTGAGGGGTGGAAACGAACGAGGATGGAGGCAATGGACGAGGCAGATCGCATTATGCTCTCCATCTTGGCCACCCCCGCCTCGGTCATTTACTTTATGCACCCTTCCTCTCGGCCACCCTCGCGCTAAACACCGAGTACATGAACTTGCTTGATAATCGGATATGTTAGCACAAACTGGGCATATCTCCTATGAAAAAGCGTAATCGTCGCGCGTTCACGTTTCTTTTCGAGTATTTTTATTGGCCATTGGCAACAACTGTTTATCCGATTGCTTTGTTCTGTTTTTCGTATTAGATATTTGGAAGGATTATAGAGTATATGAAGTTTCAACAAGAAAGTTAGATATAATATATTTTATTATTTATTCTCTGTTATGTATTGACTATAATTTTGAGGATTTTTTAAGAATTTCTCAAGTTGAATAAGTTTTAATTATTTCTGTTGCTTAGAAAAAGTTGTAATTTCAAAATATTGATGAAAAAGATTGTCAAGATTGTTATTACTTTTATGTCATTATTTATGGTTATTATCATTTTTATATTTGTTCTTTAACAATGAATATTATTAGGAATTCGAAATAGGTAGTAAATTTATCGTTAAAGTTTTTAAAATTTTTTGATTCAATGGAAAATATTTTATATATTCAGTTTTTCAATGAATTTTGATATTTACGTAAAATAACTCATTTCATAGAAGTTTATTGAGTTTGTGTCAATTAATCACAAATTGTTTGAGTCTTTTTCGAAATATATGTGCTTTTTATAGTATAATATCATAATTGATAAGAATTTATTAGATTATAAGAATGTATAAAAGATCATAAAAAGTAATAAACGAGTATCATTTTATTACAACAATAACACCATGAACAAAAAATAGCATTAATCATGTATGAGAACAAAGTAGAAAGTATTAAACAAGTACTAAACTGATACTAAACTTTTAATCAATACAATATATAGAAAAAAGAATTTGATTTTACAGATTTCAGAGAGATATTAATAATAATTAATTTCTATAAAAGAAATAAAATGAAAAAAAATAGAATATAACGAGATTTTAAGAGCATATATTTCTATATGATTATGTTAATTTTTGTTCATGTGTATAAGTACAACATGAAATGATTAATCTTTAGTTATTTTGTAGATAAAAAACACATGTAAAAAATGCAAGTTAAAATATAGGGTAGCTATAATTAATTTCAGAAATGACGTAAATGCAAAGGGTAAACAGAGGAAGTATGTTATAAAAATGAATGGGAGCAGTGATTCTTTTTAATACACCATCGTTATTTTAATTATAAATAAAGCAAACTAATGCGAAAACATTTCAATCAGGGGGAAATATTTTAAATTTAGATTTAAAATTCTTTATTCACATTCAAAAAAAAAAAAATAACTTCAAGCATTGGTATTTGTACAATTTGTTAATTACACACTTACTCATAAACATATGAAGTAATTCAAATTATATAACAATATTTTATTAGGATAACATAGGATACCTCAATCTCAAATTCGTTATAACATTTCCATCTCAAATATTATACCATTCGTTATGCCACCAACTAATATTTATCACTATATTTAAGAATACTTGATGTACAAAACATATAATATTCTTACAATATTTAGCAATACCGTTTAGATTACCCTAAAATATCACGTATAGGAAATACTGTACATAGTAATATGTTTCGCCTCGCGGTGTTCTCCTCCTCACCCTTTGTAATACTCAATCCCGCTAATGTCTCAATGCCACATATACTGCTCGAGCATATATGAGGTGTAATTACACTCGACAAGCAAATATTTTCCGGTCTATACAATTTCGCGTGGAACAAAGCGCTCGCGGTGCTTGGAAATTCCGATATAAGACTTACTCGGTATGTAAATACGCGAAACGTAATTATTGCACACCGGCAAACACGCCATTCATATCGGTGTGCACACAGGGGGAAATGCTGATGTGGAATCAGGAAAAGCGACGAAAACTCGGTTTTCAATTGAATTGAAAGTTAGATCCAGGGAACCGTGAAAAACGGGACGCCAAAAGAAAATGTCTTCCTCTCTGAGGGAAAACACAATATCCTTCCCTCACATACGTGAAACCATCGGTTAAAAGTTCACTCAATTTGTTTTGTTACGGACACGTGTATCGTGGATATTAAATTTTTAACCGTTGTTACTTCATAAATCCTTGCTTCCTCTGCTAATATCTATTTATAGCGATGACGATCCAACCGTGGTGAATTTTTCCTGATCATCAATGTCGCTTCCTGCACCACGATCTCTCCCTTTGAAACAAAGGAACTTTGATTTCATTATCGAATCATAGACTATTGTCAGGTATTTTTATTTTCGTAATTGCATTCCACCGCAATGCCGAAAGGAAATTCGATTTTTCCCTCTACCTTTATTGCGAGAGGACGTTTACTTTGAGAGGAACGTATTATTATTCGTGATATTGGGTTAAATCGAACGCGAAATAAATCATACGAGAAATTCGAGATAATAATTGTGGGTGTAAAAGTGTGTTGTTTTTGACGGGATTTTTTTTTTCGTTTTAGAAAATTTTTGTATTTATTTTTTAAATATGTTAATGATGTTACATAAACGAATAATATTTCTATAAAATTTAACACAATAGATTTTCTATGATCTGTCTCTATGAGATTGGATTTCTGATTGGATAAACAAATATCCGGTTAATCCTATAGTATTATTTCTAAATTAAAATTTCTAAAATATATTTTAGAATAAATTTATCAAACATTTTTTATTTCTATATTATTAAATTTATTTCAGGCTGTAATTTATATTTTATCATCATACCACAGTGCTTACTCAACCGATTTACGTGAACATACGATCCATCATTCGTATCGATCAAAGAAAAGGGGATTCGTAAGAGCACTGTTTATGCTTCCGTTATATCGACAGTCAGCAAGAATTTTAATTAGATATTTCGAGTCATAGCTAGACACAACCAGCCAAATCGTAAATATATCGGAAATATAACTGAATCAAAGCAAAATTTGTGACTAAAATGGCGTGAGATCATGAGCAGGGTAGTATAACACATACATAGAATTTCTATTTGTGTTAATACGAATGTTTATATATATATTCTGTTCCGTGAAGTGCAGCAAATTTCTATTATTATAGTATAAAAGATGGTGACTTCGTATACAAATGGAGAAATGCACTACAAGTTTTGACATTTCGTGTCAAAAAAAAAGCGGGATAACACTTTTTTGGTTTTATTTCATTTAGTAGCAAACTTTTTGAATATATGTAGAAAGAAAAAGAAGAAGTTTTGTTTTTAGGTCATGGTGTTGAGTTTCATGTGAACCACACAAAACCCAAAAAGACTAATTATATATTATATGATTTTTGAAGTATTAGATAATAACCATATATTTTGTATTGAAATTAAAAATTTTTAAAATAATTGATCAGTTTAGTTTCCAAATGATAAATTGAATTATTGTAGAAGAATCTGTTTTTATTGAATTAACAATTGTATTAATCTAGTTTTCATAAGGCAAATTATATTAAAAAATATCAATAAGTTTTATCGTTGCTTAATTTTTTAATATTGCTAAATAGTTTAATAATTTCTATTGAATCTGATGTTGCCTGAATTTGAAGTGTTATTTGTCGATACATTTACTTTTGATTTTATAAAATAAAAATTTTTCATCTCGTTAAATATTTGAAACGAATAAATGATAATAGATTTATATTAAACATTTCCTGAATAAAATACTATTTAGATGAATCTATATATTTTATACAATAGATTGATATTGAAATCATTATTAATATTATATTAATTTTAATAGTGTAGTAAGATTTAAAATTCATCAATTCATACTTTATATCACGAAGTTTTTTATTCTTTTCTTATAATTAGATACGTAGAATAATTTTCTAAAATAAATGATCCAAAAAGTAATTAACTTTTCTAACTAAAAAGTAATTTATAAAAAGATAATTTCGATTAAATTAAAAAATCGTTTGTCTCAAATCATTTAATAGTCAATTAACCAATCTCGTTACCATTATCCATTAATTTATTGAATTATGAGAAATATCTCAAATAATATCCTTAATTGGAAGCCACAAATTCACATATATAATATTAAAATTGCTTCATTATTGTTGATTCATCGCTGGAAACGTAATTTGTGATAAATACGTATGATTAAATTTCGAATTTATAACGCTATAGAACAAATTTATTAATCATAGTAAATATAACATATGTATAGATATATATAAATTTTACATAGAAGATTTAAGAAATATAGAGTCTAAGAGTGTTAAGTTTTTTAGATTCAAAACATAATATTTTTAATTTAAAATGCAAAAATTTGTACTTTTAAATAACAAAAATTTCCACTGTCTTAAAAAACTCTTTTTTTTTTATACTAAAGAGAACTTTATTAAACTTTTAAAGATAAGTGCATGATATATATAGATGTGTAAATGAAGTGATATCTTATTACTTCTAAATTTTTGACATTTGAATATGTCAATGTACCTCAAATCAGTATATCAGTAGTCTTTAACCACATCAAACTTTGCACGTAAAATATCCTCAAGTCTTAAGATTCCAAACATTAGAAACTTATATAAAAGATTTATATTATATTACAATATCCTCAAGTCTTTTTTTTTTTAAATAACATTCAGGAAACTTTACATAAGAAAAAATTTTCACCAAGAAAAGTTACTGCTATGTATTCAGAAACTCAAATTACTTGAGTTAAGCTCTTCGAAATCTTAAAAATTAACAATAGGATTATATAGATCAAAAAAAAAGGGAGAAAGCAACAACAATAAAACTGAATCAATAACGAACAGTAAATTCTTTCCAACTGTGAGGTATCATAGTCGATAAATGAAAACGGTAAATCTCGTTTCGACGGTGATGTCATTTGATTCTGAACTCCGTATTTATGGTCGACATAATGGAAATTGCGCACCCCCATTTCTCTACTCTCGTTCGCTGTCAGGTCTTCGCAATCCATCGTGACCTCCTGCCGATTTTTAGTTTCCATCCGCGTTCATTGTCGTTTACTATCGTTCACAATCGTGTTCAAAAACTCGTAGACAGTTACATATAAATGACGAGAAGCTTTTTCATCAGTGTCGCAATTATAAAATGGTAAAGCGAGCTCATCATATTACTCGGCTTTCGCCATTCTGGGTTGAAAGTTGTAGGTGGGATGGGAATAAAGACACTGATCAGCGAAATTTCTCCTCGACGCAACCTTATTTTTTGCCTTTTGTCATCCTTTTTCTTCTTACAGTTTTTATACTTCTTTCTTTTCTCTTTAACATTAACTTCTCCTTGTCTTTTATTTTCTTTCCTCTTTCCTTACTTCATCCATTTTTCTTTCCTTCTTTACTTTTTGATTAATTTCTCCGTTTCGTGCAGAGAACGTGATCTCGAAAACTTTAACGTCTGATAAGAACGTGGTAATAAAATGTTGTTTCTTTGATATTTTGTAAGAAAAAAAATTTGCATTCATTAATTAAAAATTAATAAAACAGACAATTTTCTTCTAATCTTTTTAACTCACTATTTGATTGATTGAAAAACAAGAAGAAAAAGAACGAAATAATTATCTACTGTTAATTATTTTGTCATCGATATTTACTTCGTGGCTACACTCCTCTCCATCAAATAGTGAACATTATTGCATATTAATGGCTAAATTACGGGATTCCCCTGTTGCAGTACAAATTATCGACAATCGATATGGGACAAAAAGTTAATGCACGTTTATTTTCGTTTATCCTCCCGCAAAAACAAAAGAGGAATCCTGTCTAACAACGATATTCAGTTTTAATTCAATTATCGTCCGTTAATTACGCTATTCCCACCGTTTAATATCAAAGTTTTCTATCACTTGATACTTCCTCATCGTGTTTCTTGCTTATTCAATCCGACATTTTACGCGTAAAAACAAGATGTTCCGACCAGTTTCGTACATTAAAGCAAGAGATATTTCTTAAGTGGAGCAGAACATGTTCCATTACTCAGCCCTCCCCTCCCCTTTCACCCTTCTGTTTCCTTAAGTTGTGTTACTCAAGCTGCTTCGAGTTTTTTTCACCCTTCCAACCTCTTGATGCTTCCTGAACGTTCATTGCAAAAGAGAATCGCGAACTCCCCGCTTTTTTTATTTATCCAAGCGGAACGAAGCTTCATATTTTCGCTTCCGTGATTCGAACGATTTTTTTGGTCGTTGATTATTTTTCAGTTGCGACGATATTTTTTTCGACAACCACTAATGGCTTTTCACATCGTGTTTGACCGCTTCTGCTTTCTTCTGAATCGCTTCTCTCAACACGCATTTCAAGTTTAAATAATATTTATTTTATTATGTTATTATGTTCTCTTCTTTGTCGAAAAGGATTAATTTTCGATGACGTTTCGTTTTTCGTTGTTGCATTAATACTTCCTCTTTTTTTTTGTTGTAATATGAAGGTATGGAAATAAGGGGAAACTTTGAGAAGATTCATAGTAAAGGATTTCTTGGTATATATAAATAAATCTGATTCGACATCTATCAAATAATTAAATGAAATAAGTGAAATAAGGAATCAAATTAATATTCGAGAAATATTATTTGTTTATAACTGTGTTCACGAATTGATTATTTTTTAATATACATTTAAATGAATATCGTTGACGACAAAAATTTTGTATTTTTTTTATTCGTTTCATGTTGTAAGTAAATTTGTACATATACAAGAAAAATTTATTTATATAAAGAATATTCGAATAATATAACAAATTGTTGTCATAAACTCTTATTCACTCGTGTAAAGTTAAAGGAAGATATATTCCATTAATGATATCTTATTTCATTTAAAACTTTTAAATTGTCTGAAAACAAGATCACATAAATTATACATCAACTTCTATGGATTTAGGAAATACCATAGTAACGCAAAACTAAAAGTTCAAAAATTTATCTTCCACGAAGAAGCGAACTGGTCGGTAATTTTTCACAGTAAAAGTAGTGTCGCAATACTACGTTTGTCTATAAACTTCCTTTACTTTTGTTCTCCGCTTTCTTTGCATGCGTTCGACCAAATCCCGAGTCACACTACTGGTTGGCTCGTGGCCCATATATTCAGCCAAACCACTGCACACTGCATACCAAAATGATCCACAACCATGATTCTTAACGCTTTGAAACAATCGTTCCATATTTCCACTTGTCATATTTCGAATTTTTAGTAACAATATCAAACAAATAGTATAGAAGGATTTCCATTATCTGAATATATTATTTATTTTACTGTTGGAATGATTTAGCGTCAAAGCATTCTATTGTGAGAATCAATATATTTCTTTAAACCTGCCCCATATTTTCCATTTGTTTTTGTATTTTGAATTCTTGGTTAAGATATTAAAAAAAAGTTTAAAGATTATTCTACACTTATTATATGAAAATGATATTTGATTGAGAAATGTATTTTGTTAGTTTTGAAGATCATTTATATTATTAATTATTTCAACAATATAAATAAATGTGGCAATCTATATTGAAGTAACAAAAATTTTTCACTTTTATTATATTTCTTCTACATGAATGCACAATAAAGATTAAACACGATCATCGAAATTTTTCACTATCGTTTCGTGTATATAGTTTCTTTTCCTGATTCATTTTTCCGCAATTTTTATTGCTCTTTGAATCACGCGCGAGTTATCGCCTGTAAAAGGGTTAAATTGTTTGAAACGCAAATCTTCAAAGAGATTGCTGCGCGTATATAAAAGCGAGTAGCGATGAATCGTATCATGGTTGTTTTCTACATTTTTCACATCGTGGAAAATTAATCATTGTTGCAAAGTTTTTCGTTTAAAAAAAATATAAAAAATTAGAATACTCATATTTACTTATAAAATATCTTTATTAATAAATATTTTCTTAATTAATATACAAAATTATAGTTTTCTTTTTTTTTTTAATACATTTTAATTAAATATTCTTAATTGAAATAATATTATATTAACAATATTAATTATATTAAGATAGAGTTATTAATAAATAACTTTCTTTCCATTTATGTTTAATGCATAATTATTTTTTTATTTTTATTTATTCATTTTGATAATTAATTTATTTCCATGTTAGATAATAATTTAATTGATGTGATTAAAAACAAAAAACAATTAATCATAATGATTGAATGTTTTTATTTATTACAAGTACAAGTAAATAATTTTCTGATTAATGTTACGTAGTTTTAACAATGTTTTTTCATCAATGTGATGCAATGTAATTTTTATCGATACATGAATATCGATTTATATTTATGAATAAATAGCTTTGAATATTTAAATGAAGATTGTAGGTGTGCACTTTACACTTATGTATATTTATGAACGTATATTTTAAACTGATAAGGGTTCGGTGGGTGGACGATTCATCATTCACATCATTGAATTTTATTTTACCATACCATCCTTTTTTATTTGTCAACCTATACATTTTTCTAAATCTTGTAAATCTTCTATAATATATTATAATTCTAATCGTTAAATCGAAGAATATTAATTTTCAAGATTATAATCAATTACAAAATAATAAAAACGATATATTACATATTTTGAAAATACATAATTTAATATAAAATAGCGTATAAAATTATTCGTACAAGATTATATTTATTATAACGTATAAATTTTCTATCTCTATAATTAAACATCCACTCTATACCTTTTTTCACAGTATTGAAATGCAGACAATATATAATTTAAAGAAAAAAAAAAAAATTCGTAATTCTCTTATTTCGTTCAAAGTATTCGATCAAATTTAAAAACGCTAAATTTCTCCACAAAAAAGAAAAAAAATTGAACGAGTTGTTATTTTCGACGAAAAATCCGTGTTTCCCAAGTGTAATGTATCAGTGAGGGAAATTTTAACGTCAAGGGTTGACCCGTGTTCGATTCGACCTTCGATTCGTGTCCGCTTTGAAGTGAATAGGGGTGCAGATTAAGAGGGGTCTGTGCGTAGACCGTGTGACCAAAGGCGTTGTCAACAATTTCGATTAGTTTCGACACCTGCGTCGTAGCCTTCCGCTGTACACATTGTTTCGGTTAAACAGTCACTCGAGTGATGTGTAAACAAACGTTCCTTGTAGTTCGTGGTACGGTTGCTAAAAAGCAACTCTCTGAAAATTGTCTGTTAATTAATTTGCCTTTAAATTAATATTTCAGCTAAGTAGCGAACTATGTCCAATAAGTAAAGAGAAGGAACAGGTTTTTTAAGTTTTATTCTTTCGATTGATTTTAAAGTTTTTATTCGGAATTGGAAAAGAATGGAAATATCGAAAACTTTTTTACATTCATCGTTATAAAAATCTCCATTTAAAAGAAGATTCAGAATGAATCGAATGGTCGAGAAAGAGGAGAAATCCAGATGTTGCAAAACATTTAAATCTTTAATGAAAAATTACTTTCTAATATAATTTCCTTAGTTTCTTAATTTTAATAATTTTCAGTAGAATATATGTATCTTTAAAATTATTGTAGAGAATAGTATTGTCAAATTAAATGATTTATCGCAATAAGAGTTATTGTAAACATAAAATATATTAATTTTTGCTATCATACATTACACACAGACATTTGGAAACAATTCGATTCGATTCGATCATAGATAATAGGATAAATTCATTTTAGATCCTATGATAATTGCAAACATTGTTAGCCATTGAAACGAAGATCGTTACAGCAATAAAAATAATAAAATGGAATGAACTTCACGATTACAGGATTGGAAATAATAAAGCGAATCAATTCTTCTCGTAATTCTCAGTTAAGAACAGTTAGAGAAGAGTTCTAATAATCTAATAACCGGTTCGATTAGCATGGACGTCTCTAGCGTGGTTTGTTTCACTATGATTGATTCGATAATTTGATCGCTTATTGATTTCCGATAATCTGCCGCTCTCTTCCGCCACGAAACATATTAAACAACGATTAATCATGACCGTGTCAAGCGCGGAATTATTTTCGTAATAAAATGGATATGTATTAGCGTTTCGTGCATGCTGAAATTTATTGCACGTGCTAATTAGGGTGTGAGGTATGTGAATATATTTTTCAAGTCGAACGCGTAGCACGTACGAGAAATCGAATTTTTTCTTCGTTCAAAAAAATTATGAGAAATTTACTCGTGTATTACATTTGAGTTTTGTTCGTTTGTAGAATTCATTTGATTTGCCAGAAAAATTTCTTGTTTGTAGAGAGAAGATTTATCAAGAAAAATTGTAGTTGAGTAAATTTGAAATATTACAAATTATTATAAAGTTATTTATTTGTAGTCGAATCGTTCTGTTTTCGCTTTTCAATTATTATATCGCGACTATATCAGTATTTAACAATTTTGCATTCGATCAATTATCATCGAGTTTAAATGCAATAATTTATAAATGTAGCATGTACGTTCAAAATTAATAATATTTTAATAAATTCTTTTATTACAATCATCTAATTTTATATTTTTATGCAATATGTAATAATGAAATATGTTAATGATTTTTTAATTTTTTAATAAATTCTTTTAATTCCTCTCTTGTTGTCGTAATCTTGATAAATTTAAAATTATGAATAATGTATCCTTAAGTGTTTGTATAAATATTCATTGCGGATTTGTTTCAAAATTACTTTACATATATTATCATACACACGTAGATAGCATATATATTTAATCAAATTATTAAAAGATGCTATTAAATTATGATTGTAATAGTTTTATATTTTTGCGTTAACGTGCAAAACGCATATTAAAAAACGTGAAACAAATGGCAATTATAATTTAACATTAAATCTAAAATTTAATATAAATTGGCATAAATCAATACTATTCACAAGCAATGTATTAAATAAAAATAATTATCTCTTCTTCATTCAATTTCTCGACGATCTTTCCAAAAAATATCCATTTTTTTTTATACTTAGGCATATTGAAACGTTATGCACTTAAAGATTGATCTAATATTTTACATTATGTGACGATTTCGTTGTAACTTTCCAAACGAATACTTCATATTTCATTATTCGACTTATTTTTGTTAAATTATAATACAAATAAAATTTTAAAATTGTTCGTGAGACACGCAGAAAATTTTGATTTCGTAGCATGTCTCGGTCACGTGTGTGCTTCTTGACCGGAAAATTTTACGCACCGTCGATCGATCTAATTTCGCTTTGAGCCGAACGGAAAATCGACCTTGGATCTGATTCCACTTTGAAGTGGAAATCAGGCGTTAATTCGATTTCACTTTGAAGCGAAGACAAGTATTTAGCGTGAACCAAGGTTACCAAATACGCTAACGAATCCGCTAATCATGGAAATATCTAAACAATCTAAACGTTACACTGTTAGTAAGATCTGTGCATAGAAATGTTCTTTGGGAAATATCATTATCGAAGAAAGAGAAGTTTCAGGGATATATATTTTAATAAATCATTTGTGGATGCTTTCAGATTTTAACGCAATGTCTTCGTCATTCAAAAAATTTATCAAAAATTTTTGTTTTATCATTTTCTTTTTTATTTTTACTCTCTATTTATGATTTTGCATCTTGAAGATCTAATACAATCCTTTTAGAAAATTTAAATTTGCTAAATAATAATTAAGCGTGTTTTTTTTCCCATAAAAAGATAATAAAATAGAATTATTTTCGATACAAACTTTTCAATTGTTTTTCACATATCTATATTTCACTTTTAAAAAATACTTTTTAATATAAGCATTTTTCCATTCCGTAACAACGATATTCAGGTATTAGAAAAGTTTATGACTATTGGAAAATTTGTAATCAGTTTAATTTCGTTTTAAGCAGTATTAAAACCAACTTTTTATTTCATCTCACTTCCAAGCGAAAAATGATGAGGATCGTGTGGACGGGACACATCCGCGTACTGTTTAAAAATGAAATAATAAGTTCACTTAGCGTCCAGGTTATCCCTTAATTGCATTTTTTATCACTTCCTTACTATCACCACGTTCAAGCCAAGTTTCACAAGATTAACAGACCATTTTTGTCACGAATCGTTAAACTTAAATCGTTTCATACTTGTTGCGCTTTTCTCGCATCCTATACATCCTATGCAACCTGAGGATGCACCATTGACATGCAAATATACTTTCATTCCGCTATTAAACGAGATACGCCTTTGAAATTTATTTCGTTCGTGACAATAATTTTGAAACTCTTGAAGCTTTTATAGGATATTATTTAATAAAGACAGAGAACTTTAATTTTAAGTTTTAGTTAATGACGATATTGAAGATGGATATATCGATGAAATGATAGAAAGGAAAAATTCAAGAAAAATATTGTACTAATATTATTTATTCTTCAATGTTAGTTAAATTTTATTATGCTTATTTTATTATATAATTCATTACTTTTTTTAAACATTTGATATAGTTTTCACTGTGTATTTTTTAGGATCCTTTATATGAACGTGTATTCCACGTATATGCTATTTTAACGGTATAGTGATTAGAAGAAAATTAATCAAGTTAAACTTAAGTTAGTTCTTACGAGTTATCTTTGAATTTTTGGAAAAGAAAATTATTCAGAATCGTGAAAAATTGAAGAATTTTATTATTTGAGAGAGTAATATAAGTGTAATTAAATTTTAATTAAATTTTTTAAAAGACACTTAATAATAATATTAATTATCTGTTACAATTATTTATCTTGAAAATGTAAAATCACTTATTAAACATTTACATGTATTCATTATTTACTTATATTTTTTTCACAAAACATTTACAATTTTTATAAAATACTTTCATCATATATATTTCTGTATGAAATATTTGTAATTCGTTGGATTATACGTGTATCGTAAAAAGCATACTCGCAAAATAGCTTTTTCATCAGTTAATTCAAAGAAAGGTCGAATATAAGAAAAATTTTCCTTACAATTATAAAAGGTATGGTGCTAAGTAGTATTGGTCAACGATTAATTGGTTGGACACGATCGTTTACCAAGTGGTTTGTTCGTTGACACTATCGTTAAAGTGCATCCGTTTTATAAATCACTTTGAAGTTCTGATGAGCCTGTGGTGGAGTGCGGTTCTCTTTAGAGCACTTGGTAAACGAACGATTGCAACAGCAATTTGTGGTTATTGGCTCTCTACTTTTTGGCGTAAATTTTACCATTCGCTATTTATAGAACTCTACTTTTTCCTTTCATTCTCGCGTTTGATCATTGATCCTATATCTTATAAACTTCTCTTTCACCTAATTGTGTAACGAATGATTTCTATCTGATTAGATATTTATCTTTTTGTTTGAGAAAATGAATGTGAATTTGAAAAATGTATCATAATTAAAATAGAAATATTTTTAATTCTTTTTGTAGTATGATTTAGATTGTTATCAAAGTATCATATTGAATTTGTTATTAAAAGTGCAAAGAAATTATACAAATATTTTATATTTCAATTAAATAATAATTTTAATAATATATCAATATGTCGCAATTTTAATATAATATACTGTATTTGACAATAATTAAAATTATTATCAGACGATAATAATATTAATTATCAAAGTAAACAACTTTTAATTTTATAAAACAGTTAAGTTAATTTAAACATGGAAATAAAACTAATAATATATTTCTTTTTTCCAGGATGAGAAGAATCAAATATTAACGACGAACGCGTGGCTCAAGTTGGTAAGTCATTAATTACATATTTACAAAGATCACAAAGGAAGCTTAAGTCTTTTTAATATACAAGATTATGCCAAATTTTTCGCAAGTAGAAAGTTAAAAAAAAGATCTCAAAGTTTCGTGCAATACTATCTTTCAAAACATAAACGAAATAGTAATACGTATAAAAATCGAATAACGATCTTTGAATTATTACAATAATTTCCAATGGTTGAGAAACAATTTGACACAAGGAACGAATCGGCCAGTAATGAGTTCGTGATAAAAAATGAGAAATTTAAAATGCGCTGCTGGTACTACCTTCTTCTTTTTTTCACTTTTTCGTGACACCGGTTCGCTTACAGGAAATCAATATACGGCAACTAATACTCGCCTGTCGGTTTCTCGCTATTCTCATTTCCATCGAAGTGATGTTAAAGAACGAATCACCGAATTGATAGGCTATGGGGAAAAAGCGTTGAAATAAGTCAATTACTATTAATTACATTCGTGCACTTTTGTATTCTGTTTTAGGAGTAATTCTTTTTCTTCATTCATGCAACGAATATATTTTTAGAATATATTTAACTCTTTCAATATACAGTATTCAAGACTGTCTAATCCTTTTATTCTAGTAATAATAATTATACTAGTTAATTATATAATAATAATAATTATGCATACATATAAAATATTTCAGAAGAAATCGAAAGATATTAAGGTATACTTTGTTGTTGTACTTCAGAGATTTCATTTTTGATTTCTTTTCTATTGTTCTATTGCATATATTCTATTGTATACATTAAGATGAATAATTAGTCATCATTAATTATTACAAATCAAATGCAAATCTAGAAAATAGAAAACAATCAAAATTAAGTATATCTTAATCTTTTCAAGAACATCAACTTTTGGTTAACTTTAATTATTTAATACTAGAAATTTATTCAAGGATATATAATAAAATTATCGTTCATTTTATAAAATATAACGTGTATATCACAGACAATTTAAAAATTATTTGTTGCATATAAAAACACAAACTTCAAAAGTGGGTATATAATAATTTATACAACAAATCATCGATGTGTTTTACTTTTAATTGTTCGAACTTGCATACTCTTTTTCTTTTTCCTTACTATTTAATTTCGAAAAATTTCCGAAATTTTTTCCACGATACCTCCTCGCTCATATTGAGAAATAATCAACATTTATCTTTCGTACGTATCTCGATTCATAATCAGTTACGCGTAATTTCATACGACTACTATCAAGAAGATTCGATTGCCACGTCGAATTGAAATTTCAATTTTGTTAAAATATGAGTGCATACGCGCAACGTAGAATCGTGGCAACGCTAGCAGAATATCATTTCCATTTTAATAGAATCACCGGTCGATGCACTCGATTTGAAATTTCTTCTTGTAATATAGATAGCAAAAAAAAAAAAAAAAAAAAAGAAAAAAGAAGAAATGTTGTCGATTGATAGAATCGATTTTTCATTTACGTTCGCATTCGTCAGACCGATGAAGCGGAAACGCAGCTGCGGTTGTCAGTGTCAATTCTTTTCCTATCGAGTGGTTTCCTTGCTGTTTCTACTTAAAGAACGCCTATTGTATCGACAATGTGGGAAAATGAAAGGTGCGTTCGACTCCTTGTTCCCTTGTTCAACGAAGAATGTAAACTGGATTATCCTTAGCACTTCGAGTGAGATTATTCCATATCCTATTTGAGATTTCGATAAATGAAAAGGGAAATGTAATTTTGAAATTAACTTTGATAGATATTAATTTATAAATCATTTTTTTAAATTGATACAAGTTTTGCTTAAATGAAGAAAGATGCGACTTGCGAAGTGATTGAAGAAACGGAAATAAACCGATGTGATGGATATTCCAAAATTCTATTTGAAAATTGAATTATTTTATTGTTTTAAAATTATACTTTTTAATTATAAATTGGACACGTAAAAGATCGCAAGCATATATATACAAAAGTCAGTCAATGTGAATCAGATTATTTGAAAATCACTTAGTTCTTTATTATTTAAACTATCAGTTGATAAATCGATTAGCTAATTATTCCTATCATAATTTTTAACAACGACAGAATTGATCTGTCAATTAAAATTTTGAACGAGATTTTTGAACAACGTAAATCACTTTTGAAGAATAAGTTAAACTTGATTGATTTCTGAATCCTTCTTATATTCACGTTAATTAGCAAGATGTTTAATTGATAAAAATTTTTATTCACTCCTTAATCGCACAATCACGTCGAATAAATTATCAAAACTTTCAATTTTCATCATTTCATTTACAAAAATCAGTAAAAAAAAAAAAAAAAAAAAAAAAAAAAAGAAAGGAAGCGAGTTGCAATCTTCTATACAATAATACATCCGCACCATAAATCAACTCGCGAAAAAAGGAAATCAGAGAGGAAGATATCGATTTAAGGCAGGATAATGCCTACAATTCCATTCCACTCAGACATGACCAACAAATTTCCTCGTTTCCCTACGGGGAGGAACAATCCATCCCTCAACGATTCCTCAATGATCTATCAAATAAGATCGGCGAAATTGATCCCGCATGCTATTGAACGTTGAATCGAAGGGAAACAGAAGAAGAACACGTGGATCAGAGCCGATTCAAACCGGCTCCAGCCATCCTTTTCACGTTTCCTTTCCCGCGTGGCAGCTTCGTGCCTCCCTCGGGTGCGAAAGGGGATGTTGGACGGGAAACAGGAGGTGGTTGGCGGCCACCAAGGGGATGGAAAGTAAGATAAAAGGCGGCTGGCAACCGTGCGCGGCAAAGAGGATTCGAGAAAATCGAGAAAAAGAGAGAGAGAGAGAAGAAGAGTGGAACGATGCACTCTTACGTCTTTCTGCAGCTGGATCGAGATGAAAAGCATGGACGTTGCTGCTGCGAATAAAGAAATGGAAACGAAAGGCCCAGGGATGGTGACGTTTTGCCTTCTTTGCCTACTACACGCGAATTTATTCACACTCTATGCTCTATCCGACTTTCACGAGTTTCTATGAGTTTCGTGTCATATTCTATGAGTTTTTGTCTCGTTTTATTTTAATCTCTCTGTCCTTCTCCAAAAGCAATTGTATCTCGTTTATTTGATGAGTTCACTTTTTGTCTTTCGTGCTATGTAGAGTCAAATTTTCACGACATATTATGCACTTACGTACATTTTGAGAAGGCATTCTTATAATATAATGATTTCATATAATGATTGGGCCACACCGTAGACATACTTTTTACAAATTATTCCTTGTTATAAATGTTTTTTTATTAAAGACTATCGATGTCTTTTTTAAATTTTTTTCTACATATTTCTTCTCTCACATAATATCTTAAATAATTGTTGAGTCAATGCATAAATACATACACACGTGCAATCATTGTACGCATTCAGCTTCGACATCCTACGATACTAAAAATAAAGTTATATACAAGTATATTTTTAGTTACAAAATTCAGTTCAATTTAAAAAAGAACAATTAAAGGAAAGATTAATAATTTAGAACTAACAGTTATTTAATAAACAGTCAATTATAATAATTCCTTCGTGTTTATACTAAAAATTTAATTAATAATTAACAATCAAATTTCCATTTTTATATTTATTTTATAAATTTATAATTTTTTCATTGACAAAATCCATAAAATCGTGCAAGAGCATCCATTTAATTGTTTATACTCTATCCTCGTGGTTAACTTACGAACTTAAGCAAACTCCCATCCTATTCCGTTCCGCTCATTATTTTTATCGACCCCCTAAATCATGTTATCGTGTCGATATCATTCCACTTTCCGTTTTATAGCTATTTTATTGTTTCTCAAGAATTGATTTCGAACGGCAATAAGGATTTCCTTCCTCTCCTCGCCCAATTCGTCACATAATTTTTTATCCCCTTTCACTTCATCACCCTTTTCCTCCCCTCGAACCAGCCTGGAATTCGATTGTGTCGTCGCTCTTTTCGATTCGCTTTTTGTTCGATTCGCCTCTTCGTTCCGGCCAATCGAGGAGAAAATCTTCGAGGAGATACTTTCTCGAGGAGATGTCGTCGATTGTGTAAAAAGGAGTACTTTGCGCTGGATTAATTAGGTTGCAGATTTTCTTGCAGATCCTTTCAAACGATTTATCCTACTCTTCTCCATTTGGAGTACATTGATTTTATGTCCATTCGATGTCTCGGTAATGATAAAGAGTATCTAGTAGGTCTGTGAAATGGGGGGATATAGATTGGATCTTGGATTTTTAAGAAAAGGATTTCAAAAGACAGATAGCGTTGATATTTTAAAATGAATGGCAAAGTAAATTGGATATGATATACTATCTCGAGATATTATGTATGTTTCACAAAATGTTTTGTGAAAGAAGGCAGATTTTGATTGATTAACTCGGATAAATCGATCGTAAAAATCTAATTTCACGTCTAATATTACTTTGTAATTGTATTTTCGCGTTTCGATTACTTTTAAATTATATTATTTTAAATATAACAACTATTACATCGAAAGCAAGAATTATTATTAAAATTTTCTTCTTACCTTCACAATTCCTAGATGTTATAGCCATCATTAAGATGGTTATTTTATCCTCAAAATAAGGTTAGAGGAGATATAGTTCAAAAATATAAATATCCTCTCATTTCACAATCAAAAGAAAGCCATATTGAAACAAAATCATTTAAAAATAAGATTTTGTTACTGTTCTTCATAATCGCAATATTAATGCCAATAATCATCAGCCATATATAAGTTGTTCTAAAGTACAACAAATTTAATAATCTAATCTCTCGAATCTTTGATTCCTTCTAATTATCATTAAAATTAATTTCGAAATTCTTGGCTAATGACGAAGTTTTATCGAAGAATATTAATCCCTTGTGCAACACAGGTTGCTTTGAAGCGACCAATCAAAACTTTCTAATGTATTAAGGTAAATAGAATTTCGAAGCAAGTGACGACTTAATTTACACTCTGTTATAAAGTGAATTCTTCCTGGACGGTGTTATTAAATAAACTATACTATTTTAATCATTTTCCACCGATTGGATAATGCTTCAGCTCATAGACCAGTTCACAAATTAATTCTCAAATAGGTTCACAGTCAAGTTTTTCAGGAATTATCGTATAGATAAAACAATGAATAATCATGGTCAACATTTGCATAACAAGTAATGTAGAGCCTCGAGTTTCAAACTATTAGTTTCATTGACTTTTGTTCTCAATCGCAAGCAAATGTAACAATAGATTTGACGAACAGTCTCAATTCTAATAAAATCTCAATTCTTATTCTTCTACTTTTGCTGTCTATAGTTTTGCTCTCAGCATTGATTGAGAGCAACAGATATAGTAGACTTAGCAAGATCTCAAATCTTTATTAATTTCGTTCTAAAACAGACAACACAATAATTCTTACATAGTCCTCATTCTATTAGTTTCACTGTCTAAGATTTTAAGTTTTTTTCTCTAGTTTGTATATTTTATATTTGGCTTTTAACATTAGATAAAAGACAATACAATAAGCTTAGCAAAACTTAAAATTTTAAAAGTCTTATAAGGGATTATTATTTCTTAAAAGATAAAAACTCTCATTCTCAACATCTATAATGCTATATTCTTTCTCAGCTATGATTCTTATCAATTTTGACAATAAAATGAATTTATATGAAGAGAATCTATCGACAAAAGTTATTTTATATAAGAGTTATTAAATCAACGTTTTCTTAAAACTCTATATTTTGGAGAGAAGCACAAGTGTATTCTAAACTTTTTTAATAAAATCTGTGTCTCGAAGCACACGTATGCTGTTCACTATATAATACAGAGGCGAAACGTGTGTCTTTTCCGTTTCCACCAGAACAACCAGTTGCGGACTAGTTCAGGACCTGTTGAAACCGGCTGTAGTAATTCATCCTTAGAAAAGAGCCACTGAATAGAGGGTTATTTCTGTCCTTTTACTGGGAAAAGAGCGAGAACGAATACGGTTAGACGAACGAATTGATACGAACTTAATCCAGATTTCTCTCGTGTTGGAATTTATAGTGAATCAAATCTACTGGGAATTTGAAATTACAACCTGGTGTGAACGAACGATCAAGATAATGTATTTCTTTAAAAAACAAAATACATTATGTCTCGGATAATGGCGATTAAATCATGAATTTCGTTTGAAGTATAGAGAGATATAGAAAAGAGTTCAGTGCAAAAATATTTTCTTGAAAGAAATCTTATTTTTATTATTTTTATATTCGTTTCTTTGTTGAATAAGAGAAGCTGGTGTTTAATCAATTTATCAAGAAAAAAGTATCAAAACGTTTTTGAAATTGTTCTGGAAATATTAAAACTTTGTACTACATATTTAGATTGAATAACATGTACAATTAATTTATGCAAAGACAATTTTTAAAAGAATGTTCCAAAATACAAGCAAAGTGTTTATTCAAAAGAATCGAATGCCTTAATTATTTTCAAAAAAGAAGAAAATATAAAAGACTTATATATACAATAAACTCATTGCACTCAACTTGAGCTTGAATTTCCTCTACGTAAAAATTCATTCTATATTTTCGCTATATATAATACATATAATCTGAATACATGTATAAATTATATGTCAATCATAGGATATGTACGAACTGGATATTTGTTAGTTAGTGAATTAATATATTCAGTTTCTGAAACAAAAACTGTCGACGTGAGTAATAGTTAAATCGATACTTCCATATGTAACCAGTCTATCGATCATCCGGTTAAACCAGCTGTCCAAGAATAGTCGAACAATGTTGGCTGCACCGACTTTAACTCGACGAACACGAGAAGAAAGAAATATAATGCGATTTTATTCTTAAACGCAGTTACAAATTTATATATAATTTGTAACAAAAACAATATAATAATTTTAAAAAAAAAACGATTCTAAAAATTGTTGAAAAACTACTGCCGTTCCATTGAAGAATTTATCCAACATTTGTTCCACTGGTTGCACATTTGAAATTCATCGGATAAACAAACGATTTGGGAAAAATATCGGAATAATGATGGCAATAACTCCTTGAAAAATGTGAAGGGAGAGGGGGGGAAACGTTGGTTGCCCGTTCTTCTGCATTTTACACGATCAAAAGTGAGAGCACATTTTGAAACGAGCACTTGTGCGCGCGAAAGGCCGAAAAATAATTCAAACCGAAGTCTACGCAGCCAGGATACAAAATGTTGAATGCCCTTCCACTGGAAACATTCGTGCACAAAGCATTCGAGCTGAAGCTCGAGCAACTCAGATGCACACGACAAACCGACGCGACGGCCGAACGACGAAACGTATTTCCAACTGAATACGAAGCTTTCGACTTTTCCGAAAATTTCGACGTCGTCCTTTCAATCTTCCATATTTTTTATTTTTTTTTTTTTCTATTTCTCCTCCTCTTTTTTTTTCATTCGTCTAGGCGTTTGATAAATGAAACTGTCGATTGCCGAGCAATATAAATAGGATATATTGCACACATTTAGGGAATTGGAATACGTGTAAAGATTTCGTTTAGATTTGTATATTAGGTTTGGAGGAAAACATTGAAAAACATCGGGATAAAATGTGGAAATATATACAGTGTGTTAGTTTTATTTCGTCAAGTATTTCAAGAAAAATATTTGATATTTAATATATAAATAAGTATTGTAGGAAATAACGATACGATGAAAATTAAAGCTTGTCCTTTTACGCGTTAATTTATGGAAAATATTTATCAATATCGTATAACGTATCTTTGTATCAAGCAGCTTTAGAATTCAAAACGGAGGAAAATAATTAAAAGAAAGTGAAGAAACAGCGAACAAGATTAAATAAATCATACATCTATGTATTAATATGTAATTCGCACGAATATTTCTCTTCTTTCTTTCGTAAATATTTCTGTACTAATAACAGTGCGCAAGAATACAATTACCGAGTAATTTCAACACCAATCTCGTTAAGGATGACGTTTTTCAAGACGCGAGCTGGAACAATGCTCACTAAGGAAACACTCGTCTGCACAAGGAACGAGTGAAATTTCGTGCAACTTTCGAACGTTCAAGCTGTTTTCTCAGCAAACGCGGCCAGAAAATCCCGTTTGTTGCGATGTTTCTCCCCTCTGCCAACGCTCCCTCATCCCTTTTCCACCCCTTCAAATGGAATTCTTCGGGACATCCGCGTTGAAAGTTCATCTTTAGCTACCTATTCGGATGATCCTTCGACTTTGAATTCAACCTGACGCTCGAATTTAAGTGTCCTGTACCGTTGAAAGTTAGAAGTGTCTCTCGTGGAACTTTTACAACGATACGGCTTGTCCGTGATATTTCACAATCCTCGAGCATCTCTTCGTGTCACGAAACATAGATGTTGACTGAGAGTCTACTTATTCGGACGGCATTATACTTGCAGTATATCAAATTGGAGAAATCTTGTAAATTGGTCTTAATTACGTGAATTATATTCCATTTACATGAATGTTTTTAGAATTTACAGATGTAATAATAGAGAATTAGTATTTTTCGTATCTGATAGAATATGATATCATACGATTTTATTTATCAGGCTTTCGAAAACGAGCCCGATTTTATCATTTCGTCTATCAGATTGAATTGATTATGGTCTTTTTATATTTCTCTTCGTGTATCAACTTTGTAGCTATTGTAATATTTTGTATTCAGAAGTATGTGTATTGACATATGTACATACGTATTTATCACGATTTCTGATCATTATTAAAATGTTATTGAAATAATTGCTCTGTTTGTACTCATAAATTATGCAAATTAATTTTCATCCACTTTGATTTACTGCATGAGATACTCAAAATTATTTATTGGATAGTGTTTCGCATTTTCCAATAATAATTCTCATTATTATGCATGTATTACTGTATCTATATCTATACGTACAGCGAACAATGTGCACATGATTTTGATTATATTGGTTAATTCTGCACGAATATCAGTCCATGTATAAATGTAGTATGAAAAATCATTTGTACATTTCATTTGTATTATGATATTTTTTATTTTTGAAAAAGCGTTATTCTTCATTAGACAAGTATCTAATAATAGAAGAAAATTTTTAGGGAAAAGAAATATCGTAGAAAATTACTGCTTCGTTTAAAATAATAATATAAATAGCTTCTATAGTAAAAATAGAAGAACAAAGGAGCAAAATATTTTTATTGTTGTTATAATATTTCATACGAAATTTTCTCTTTATTAATGTTTACTTGATAAAAGTTTTAATTGATTAGGAATTTAATAACATTTCTTAAGTTGTTTTAATACAAGTTTTCTGTATTTAAATAGTAGATATAATGATATAGAATCTCATATTCACAATAAGAAGGATCTTTTCTTCTGGAATAGCCTCGTGAATATTAACATTCTTAATTTACAATACAAAATAGTAGTAAAAGGAATAAAAAAAAATCAAAATAGGTTTGGTAAAATAAAATTCTTCAGTTAAAATTTACTATAAACAAACCAAAATTGGTTGTTAAAACTTATTATTTACGTCCGCGTATCGATAACTCACATCGCGATAGAGCAACTCACGAGATTAACCCCTTTCAAAGCTTCCTCCCAAAATTCTCAAACACCCTATAAGGATCGCGTTTAAAGCTCCGCACAAGCTTCATCGACGTGCGCACGCTATCAAAATAATCGCGTGCACTTTGTCTTTGCCCGCTGTGGAACGTGATTGGCGATGGTTGCTACTTGTTCATCTTTCTCGCGAAGAGGGCGCGCCACCCACGCTTAACACCGTCACGTAGGGGAGCGCGCGTGTTAGCACAATGCCGTTGCTAAATGTATAGAAGCGGAGCACGTTGTCGCAACACTCACGTTTCACTGGCACGAGTGGTTGGAATAACGTGCCTCGAGCGCTCGCATTTTAGATCAGTCAGCGTGCTCTTTCGCAGCGAACCGTTTGAAACCGTTTCCACGAAATCTTTAATGCGCGTAATTTCCCATACGCGTTAGCGTTTCGTTTCTCTCGTCGAGACTCCTTTTCTCACGATCCTTGCGTCTTTTTTCTTATTCAAACGAAGAGATCGAGAGTTAAGAATCGCTGCTGAGAGGAACTTGAGATGATGTAGGATTGAAGGATTGTCGTTTAGATAGAAAATGTTTACGTGTATTAATCTTGATTGATCTATTAGAAGGCTAGAATTGTTTTAACTTTTTGAGAAAAGTGAAAAGGTGGAATTGGTTAGAAGGAATAGTTTTTGTTTAAAACTTAGGTTGCAATGATCTTCATTATTGCTGACGATTGCTGTTGTTTAATTTAAAATGATATTATTATTTGTGAAAGGAACGATGCAGTGCTCGTAATCATCATGTTTATACATGTAGTATGGTTATATCTCTAAACGTGAGCAAGCAAATTTATTATATTAGGAAATATAGAAGGCGTGTAATATACAAAATAGAAGGATATTCAAATTCTCTATTTGCAATCCATTTCTGCAATGTGTGTTTATAGAAATATAAATTTTTCCTGTAATTTGATAATTAAATTTTTAGTTGATAAAAATACGAATTTTTGTCATGAATTTGTAGTTAAAGATCATTTTGATTTCATTATTTGTAGGATTATTTTACACGTAGAATATTCGTAGAATTGATTATGAAATTTTTATAAAATTAAAAAAATATATTTAAAATAAAATTTAAATTATATATCAAATTGATCAATTGTTATTAACTTAATTTTAAAATATCTTTTTTTCTAGTTTCCGTATATTCTGTGTATTATGTGATACTATGAATGGCATAGATATATCGCATAATATAAATTAAAATTATTATTCAACGACACTAATTCAGTTATTCATGTACAATTTCAACTTCGTATAATTAATTTTACGCAAGTCAAGTCTGAAACACGTCCCATACGAAACAAGTTCATCGTTGCAAACAGGTATGAGCAGAATTTACGAAATTTGAAAACGACAGGTTGCGGTGCTACGCGAATGACTTTAAAATTACATACGTGTGCAATCGAAACGCACGATCGGCCACTGGAAAATCTAATTAAGAGCTTTCGTTTCACCGAATTTCGAAGGAATGCGGGTAGATGGTGTAGCTTTGCAAACCGCAGGGTCTGTTTGACTTTCACGGAGATACCTGTTTCCAAAGTATTTTTACGAAAGAGCAAATTTAATTAGTGCTATCCTTATTGGTGTTAATCAAAGTTATTACCATTAGAAAAGTTTGGTTTAATGCATTTAGACTTAATTAAGTAGAAATATCTGGCATGTTTTTTTTTTTTATAAAAATTAAATGTTTCTCTTTTATATAAAACTCTTTTTAATTCGTTTCTGATAAATTTAAAAGATTAGTATCATCGAATTCGAATTCTTTACAGTTAGACGACAAATATAAATTTATTTTATTTATAGATATTTATAAAGAAATGTAAAATTAATTAATTGCAATTAATTTGGTATAATTTGTTAGATTTATCCATTTGTAATCAATATTTCGAATTTAAAGATTAGATTGATTATATATCACTTCAAAATTTTATATTATTCTAGAATTTCGCAAAGAATTTAAAATAATTCAATAATATTTCTATTTCGTTATTTAGTAAGTTATAAAATAAATTAATCAACATTAATAATACGAAGAAATTATTTTAATATGATAAAATTATAATATGAAAAATTTTGAAATAAATATTTCTTTCTATCAAACGAACCAATCAGACATTGCAATCAAAAGTACATTCATATTCACTCTGTACACCCTGAATTTGACGTCTGAAAGCGAAGGTTAATCAGACTGTCATGTCATAATGCCAAGTATAACCATCGACGAAACAAAGGAATCGATTGCTGTGCACAACATAGAGTGATTATTAGGCTGTGGATCTTTATATATGGGAAATTTAAACGTGCAATAATATATACAACGAGTGAAACAAATTTTTATTCAGATTTCGTTTCTTTAATCACATTCATTATTTAATAATTAATGAGAAATCATCGAAGATTTGTAAATTGTTTCTAATTTTGATAATTTTTTTTTTCATATTTTTTCTTTTTTCATCGTTTAATTTTCAATTAGATTAAATTTTTATCAATTAAAGAGAAGAATTGTTCATATTGATTAATAAATTTTTTTGCCTAGCTAGCTAATATTATTATTTTATATCGTAAAAAATAATCAATACAAATGAAAATTAATGATAGATTCTTTTCTTTTGACTGTGAGAAATTACACATGGATGTTACCACGAAATTTGTTTGAATTTCGAGAAATAAAATAGTAACATTGGGTGATATATTGTTGGGCGAGTAAAAGAACAGAAGAAATTAAAATTAAATCTACCATGAAATCAAAACTGTCCTCGTTACAAGCTGCGAACCAATCGGGGAAAAAACACGCGCAAGAGGAATGACATCGCCAGAAATAAGCATCGTAATTAAAATTAAGCCGGCTGTATAATCGAATACGAGTGTAGCATTTCGATCATTTTTTTCTATCATAAAAATTAAATATTCCGGAAATTATGTAAGAATTAATATAGTGAAAATAAATAATCTTCAAAAAACAAAATCATTACTAAAATTTCCTTAAGAATTCTTCATTTCTTGAATTCTATTGACCTTTTTTTCAATCTTTTATGATATAAAACAAAATTTCACGGATTGTCTTACGTGTATTTGTAAAAATAATCTTTCGCAATTCCATAATTTGTCGAAATTTGTTTGAATTCAGTCAAAAATTTTTAATTTTAATTTTTCATTTAATATATTCAATGTGACGATTATTTTATAAAAATCTTTGCGATTAAGCAATACAGTTGGATTTTTAGGAAGATCATTGTCGTACTCATTGTCGTTTTACAACATTATACTTATTTTATTATACATATTATAATTTCACTACTCGATAAAGACAGGAAACGACCAATTCTAGACTGTCTCATTTGCTTTTTCATTCCAAGTTGATATTATCCTCCTAGAAATGTGTTCAAACAACGGTTGAAAATAAACTTTTCAATGTATTTTCTATTTTCTAAAAGATGCAGAATCACAATTTTATAAAAGTGATTAATTTATTTTTGAATGTCATTTTTAACTTTGTAGAATAATTTTTTTTTCTTCTTCAGAATTATTTCGTTTCAAGAAATACATTGCATGCTGATATTATATTAAATATACGTTGAAAAATATTTGTATAACAAGAGGCAATTTCAATAGCTCAATTCATAAAATGCACGTATATTTCATTTATTTTCTATTTTCATTTATTTACATTAAATTATTCGCTGAGCAGAATTTTCTCTTTAAGAAAGATATAGCGAAACGTTATTCGACTTTTACACACTTGTGATGATTAATTTAACGCCACGTAAGTGTAATTATATTCGAAACGTTTCACCGGAGCGCTTTTAGAATTAGGTATCTAAGGACATGAATTAATTAGTTCGCATGTCACGCTAAACGTTGCCTTTTCCAAGTGTAACTGGGAGTGGGCGACACGCCAGGAAGGCAAACGCGGTGAGCGATGGATGGGGCGGAAATTTGCGTGACTGTTGAGCCGTAAATTCATCTAAACGATTAAATTAATGATGTGTGAAGTAACGAGCGCATGAAAAAATAAAGACAGGTTGAGCGTTAAATAAAAATGGTACATATATTTTGCGGTGAATAAAAACTGAATTTTAGATCCAGATGATAGATATTATTGCTGAATTTAACTCGAGCTTGAAATAATTTTACAAATATATTTATATTAAAGATGCAGAAGTAATTAATACGAAATAAACTTTGGTATCGTACGTATCGATTGGAAATTGATACTTGATAAATTTATATTTTCATTTTATCGTTTGTAAATTAATTGAACAGCTTAACTTTCAGGAAAATTTATAACTTTCATTTAATAAATTTTCCCGTTTTAAAATATTACAAAATATTGTGTTGGCCAGAGAAATCTTTCATTCTTCCCAACAGATGACGTTAATTACATATAAATTGCTTTTTCATCACATAAAGATAAAATGATTGAAAATAAAAGATAAAAAAAGTATATTTTGTATCATATTGATATTATTGTACGGATAAAAATTGTACGGATACAAATTCAAAGAAAAAATATGTGCAACGAACAAAGAAAATATTACAAAAGATTATACGTAATTATTCTAATTATTCTAAATTAAATATAATAAATGAACCAAACATTTTGATCAAAAATACATAGAATAACTTAGAGTGTTATAAAAATGTTTAAGATATCTAAATTGAGCGCGAAAATTCATTTTCATCGATTCAATAATCGAATACTTGTTTCACTTCTAACGAACATGCGTTTCAGTATTCGTACAATGAAATGAATATAATTTCGTTCTTATCCAATTTCTTTGCTGCCTCACAAATAGATTAATAACAAACAAAATCGCGAGGAATAATTCGATAAATCGTGTATAAAACTCTTTGATAGAATCTCCTTTAACGAGTTCATCATCCGCAAACTAATCCTTCACGCGTGATTAAACGATTAGTTTTCCAATTACCCTTTCGAATCTTTCAAATTCTATCTGCTAATGAAACGTCAAATAATCACAGTGAAAGCGCTAAAAACGAGCGTAGAACTTTGCTAAAACAAATAGCGAATATTCAAATTGCGTCCAGACGACTTGATATCGGTGGAAATCAACGGTGAATTTCAGCTGTGTTAAATTACCTTCACAAATCCTGAAGAGCCGTCTCGACGCGTTCGAAATTAAAACATACTTGTTTCCTCCTCTTTCATTGAAGATAGAAATAAACCATCCTTTTCGTTCTTAACTTCTGTGCTAGGAACAAACAATTAAAGCGCGTTTTAGAATTTATGACAAAACGTTTTCTGCTCTTATTTTTACAAACAAAAATTTTCAATTCTTTTATTTTTCTTCGTTTGTTTTCTTCTTATTAGCACAGAGAATTTAATTTCTAAAATTTACTGAAAATTTGGACTTCCTTCTCGAACACAGTTGCCAGAAAAACACAGTTGTCAGAAAATAACGTATGGTTTTGTGCTTTATCCAATACAATACCAGCAGTAGCACAATTATTTATTTTTTTCATTTCCATTTCCTTTGTTTTTTCTACAGAAGAATTGGCAACTCTCGATAATAAATTACACGTTGTAGAGCCTATTGTTTTTCAACTTGTGAATGATCGCCACTAATATTTTCGCTTAATTCTTTCTAATTAAGAATTGGATCGTATTGAAACTGCCAATTTTCGAAGTTTGACTAATTTTCATTGATAATGTTCTATCAAGAATCATAATTTCGAAATAGTACAAACAGAAAAAGAAAACAAGATGAGAGATTTCGAATAAATCAAGACGAACAGATAGAAATTAAAAAAATCAAACAAACAAACAAAGTATAATATTACCAGAAAAATTCTTTTGTTTTTGCTATATTTTCAATCTACGTAACATTATTCTTCTACTTCCTTCTTCTTTCTAGAAGAGAATTTTTCTAATCCTAATCATCATATTAAAACCAGTTAATCTATCGAATCATTCAAAATTCAAATACATTGCAACCCAAGTTCAAAATTAATCATTCAGGATACATCGATCGACGACAGGAATAGAATAATTTATACTGTTTAATGATTATCTCTGAATCTCGAATCTGTTGCCTATTACAACACCGCGTATTAATCCCTGCGACGATTCCCTTGGCCAATTTCCGCCTAGTCAGACAATAAATTTTAACGTCATGTTAACGATATCGTGCACCACAGGCGGTATTATCAAGCATTCGTGCGATGGATGTCGCGAGATTGGATAGTTACCGCTTCTTCGATAAACCTGCCTCATTTATGTAATATGCACGGCAAACACGAATTGTTTGTCAACGGTAAAAATAATAATCCCGGTTGGTTTTAGTGACCGCGCCTTGTATATCTTCTCTTGTGTTCTTGCGCCTGATGAAATTCGTGTCAACAAGGAGGGAGGTAGTCGGAGGATAATTGAAAAGGGAAATTAACGTAGAAATACGGCGTTCATCGTAATTGAATTTACAGCATAAAGTTTAAAATATCTGTGTGTACATACGTATGCATGCACGATTCGATCAAACGAATTCGAGTAAATTCGCGGGTATTGTTTCGTTGATGATATTAATCAGGAAATTGAAACGTAAATTGATTTTTTTTTTTTGGACAGCTTTTTCGTTCGAATTAATTCTACTTTTTCTGCTTCGAACATTTGTATTCATTACAATTGTATGGATGGATATCTTGTTCGTAATTTGTCATTTCTTTCGTTATGTGTAAAATTGTTTGAATCTGCGTTTTTCTGTTTTACTTAATTAGTATATTTCGTATGATAGTGATCAAAAATTTAACTACCTGTTGTAAGCATTTATAAAAATGATTGTAATTGAATAAAACGTAATATTAATCTTGTTACATATATTTTAGATACGCAATAATCGTAAAACAAAGAATATAAAATCTGTCGATTTGAAGAGTTTGGTTATATATTGTGAAATTTTATAAAATTAGGGAATGTAAGTTATATATATCTCGATTTTTTAATCATTTCTAAACATAGAAAGAAAAAAGTAAATGAAATTATTTAAAATTGCATAAATTTTAAATGAAAATTTTGTTTTGAAATGTAGTATTAATTTTGAAATCAAGTATGATTAAGTAAGTAGTATTAGACACATTATCATCGGATAAAAAGTAATATAGAATCATTATAGTCAGTCAAATAGATTTTACTGATCTTATTAATAAATTCTGCTATCAACTGTTATTTGCTTATATTCAATTTTATTAAGAATATTTATTTATTAAAACTTTTATAATTAATGCTACAATAATTAATAATTAATCCCTTAATCCTATTTTATAATTTCAATTATAATAAATAGAAACAAACAATTTTAATTAAAAAGAGTATTAGTATTTTTCATGTATCACTAATATTTATGTTTATGTTTACGGATAATAATAAAAATATTCACAATAAGTAGTAATAAATAGTTAAAAATGATAATATCATCAAATATATATTTCCATTTTTCATTAATAATTAAAGAATCAATCTAAATTCTCTTTAATTCTTTCATTTTATTATTTTGGAATCCAATTTAGAAGGTTTCGAGAATATATTTAGAAGATTCTTATCTGCTAAAATCTCAGTTCATTCTAAAGATCGAACTTTGAGATAGTATTACGATTCGATGGAGAAAGAGAAACGAAACGTATCCACGACTTTCATTATCCTTTCGAAGTTTCTTTCTGTTAAAAGTCCTGAATGCAAATCAAGTTCATGAACGGACGTGACCCGGAAATCAGGTTCATTCGCGAGTTTCTAAAACAAGGAAGCGTATACGTACGTGCGAGGGTGGAAAGTGATGCGCCATGCTAGTGGTTTCCGCGCAACAGGTTCGATTCGAACATAAATTCATGCTAATTGCCTTCGAAAAATATGTGACAGCAACGATAAATAATGTATATTTTTTCTTTGAATTATTATTCTCCAAAAATCTATACATCGTTTTTCTTTATTAGATATTTTTAGTTTATTAGATTTATTAGATATAAAATAATTTATTAGATATAAAAATTATTCGTTGTTCATAATATATTAAAGATTTTGAAAAATGGATAAAAAATTAAAGGAAAGGAAAGATAGGATGGTTTTATTTATACTTGCAGATAAATATTCTATCTAGAAGAATTTTATTTTTAATTATTCTTTTTTAAATAAGATTGATGAGAATAAATTTAAAATATTTCTTTTATTATAAATTGATATTTTATTATTAGTTAATTTATATATGAAGCTATAGAAATTATTATTGTAATGTAAAATTATTATTTGTTTTGACAATGGTAATTGGAAAGTATTTAATTAATAGGTCAATAAAACATTTGATGTATTTGTATATAATTATATAGTTAAAATAATATATACAGGAAAATTGAAAATATAATTCTTTTTAAAATAATTAACCTATTAGAGCAACAATATTACATAATGCTATACATAAAACTTTTAATATTGCTCTTAATGCATTAAACATACTTTAAATTATTTCATTTAGAGTTACTTGATTTATGAATGTAGAATATTATTATATTAATTTCGTGCATTATATATATTACAGGTTATAATATGAAATATTCTTATAATATAATATTCTTTCTTCCTCGATAGAAGGAAATATTACTTTTCAAATATTGAGTCCAAGATCTTCAAGATCTTCAGATTTTCTTAGGTGAACCTGCAAATAGCCTACTACAATATAATGCACTATGGCGATAGAAACATTCAACAGGTTCGCTTATTCGATTGGTAGGGTGGATTGAATGTCCATAAAAATTCCGAGCTCGTAAATTTTTAGTTACCTACATGAACCAATTAAATTTTATTTTCTATATGAGATTAGAAACAAATAAGTTCCTTTTTTTATTTTCAATTGTACTAAGAATGTAGGATTTAAAATTAATTTTTTTTTCACTATGCATCTTAGCTATTTATTAATTAAAATCATTACAATACTAATATTAATGATATCATAATTCGAAAAGGAATGGAATTTTTAAAATGAGAGATAATTATTTATCATCATACAAATAAATAAATGATGATAATTAATTTTTACGACAATTTTAATTTCTTTGAATTTTTTTATTTAAATATCGCGAAGTATATTTTACAATATCATAGAAAGTAGTATTATATTCTCGAAAATAATATTATATATTCTTTTCAAAACACGATTCATATATATTATATATATTTAAAATATTTTATACACAACAAGATGAATTTTAAAAATTAATTATACCAGATCTCTCAAGAATACTGTTTTATTAATCTCGTTATTAATTTATTCATTTCGTGAGTTAACACGTATCTCGTATTTTTCAATTTAGAAAATTTCACTCGAATTAATTGAACGTGTATTTAATTAATCTTAAATTCGTAACACGAGTTGTTTTTTCACCGGAGATCCCACGACTTATTGCACACCGATCCGAGCAACAAATAAAACGAGCAGGAACGAGATTTACTTTATTTCCGCCGAATGTCGTAGGCTAGAACTTTATTCCATGGTTTTGACTTATAGCTAGAAAACACGGCAAAGCGACTGGCCCACTTGCAACCAGAATTCTCGAAACATTTCCCAAACAATCGTAAATCATCGATCGCGGATTGAACTCTCTTTTTTTTTTTTTCACACGGAAGTGAAACATGTGTTTCAATCCTGCACCACCAAATATTTGCATACTTGCTGCTGGATTTATCGCCTGGACTGACGAATTTTGCGAAACGCCTCAGTAAAACCGGTTGTACTGTCGTTGTTAAATATTGTCGTTTCTGTAAAACGTATGACGTTTATGACAATGTGAATTAATTCCTCTGATTGTAGATTGTTTTTTTATTTTTTCATGGTGTCGATGATTGTTATTTAAAACTTTTTTGCTGTTGACTAAACAGCACGATTTCGTTGATAATTGATGATTTTGGTCTATATTTATTTGGTTCGATCTAATCATATAGAATATTTATATTGTATCTTTTAAAATCGTAATTCTGTAGGGTAATTTCCAAAATTTGCTGAATATTTTTTCCATCATCTTTCAGCTAGAATTAATAATATTTTAAAATTTTCAATCAATTATGGTATTATGATTATGAATTTTATTAAGTCATTTTATTTTATTCAAAAATCAATATTAATATGAGAAGACTTGCAAAAGAAATTTCTTCGTATCTCATCAATACGTGCAAAAGTCGATAGCTATGTTTAAATTTTATTCTCCGGAGCACGAAGGCCATTATAAAGGAGAACCTGAACCTATTTGCGGGTAAAGAAGTGATAAACGCGACCACAGTATTGATAATGCCTCAACGATGCCTCAGGGACAGCAGGAAAACGTCGTCGATCGTTAACCGATAGCCGGACAAATAGGCCCTCGTAGACATAAACATTCTGTTACAGAGCCTTCCTCCATTATTTCTTCGATTTTTACCAGCTTACTACGAAGAAATTTCGGCCAACTTATCTCTGAAATATCGTGTATTACGAAGAAATTTAACGACTGTGTAACCGTGATATTTCGTCCGATATGTATAACATATTCCATGATCGTATCTCGTGTTATTTATAGGGTCTTATTTATAGAGACTGCATCTAAGGAAAAAGAAAGAAAATTGAAGAATATAGAAAGCTTCGAATGGTAAGAAACGATGCTTTATTGCGGCTTAGTCGCGTTGCCCTAGCTAACATTGAATTGTAATATATGAAATGGTTGTTCGCACATGTGGATAGAAATATATTTTAGAGGATGGAAATATGTGTCTTTGTTAATGTGAAAATGGATAAAGGGATTTATCATTATTAGATATTTATTTTAAATTTTATCGTGGGATTTTTTCTAATATGAAATAATATCTTTTTTTTAATGAGCACATTTTATCTATTTTCGAAGACATTTTTAAAAAAATTTTGATATTAGATTTATAGAAAATTATATATTCTTTAGATTTAAATAATATTTTTTTGTTTTTATATGCTATTACGATTATAATATTTAAAAATTTCATTCTCATATGTGTATATATACATATGTTCAAATATCGCGGCAATAGAAGCGTTCAAATTCCTTCGGATCCTGTCGTGTAAACTCGGATACTTTCGTGTAGACTCGGAAGCGCGCGCAGCAAGCGACGCAGAAGCGAATGCGCGCGAGTAGTGTATTACAAAGTGAGAGTGGTGTGTCATCGTGCGTTATTTTTGGTGTATTATTTGTGTTATTTTTCTTTCTGAGGACACGTACGAAGCTCTAAACTACGTATTTTCATCATATTCACATCATACATCGTACGTAAGTTATAATTTCTTATTTAATTCTTGTTTATTTGTCATTTAATAATCACGAAATTTTTTTTCCGTAATATTCGTTCATAACGATACGAACTACGTCGTAGTTACAAATAAATAGTTTCTTTTATGCTTATAAAGTAAGTCATTGATCATAAATCAAGCATTAAGCAATATTTCGTGTTTTATTTTAAGAACGACAATTGTTATAAAGCGATATTCGTCATAATATTTTACTTGGTTGTCTCAATCATTTCACCACGTTAGAGACAAGTGACGCATGCGTAATGGCGGTTTCCTATTTTATGGCGGTTAATACATACATACGCATACGATCTTTTTTACGAAGAAAGATTTGTCCATATATTCAGTTTTTCTTTTGCATGCGCGTTTTATTCAAAGATTGTTATCACTATACATAATTATGGATTTCGTTGCATTTTTCAATATTTGACATTAAAGATTAATAAAATTATTCTTATAATTAGTTTTATTTTTCAATCAAAATTTCTGATTGACTTTAAGAATCAAACAGTAGCCAATAATTAATTTGTTAACAGATTGTCGCGGTTATAATTGGAGTAATTTCACTTTGACATATCATGAATTGCTATTTGATTGTTTCTCAACACAATATTTTTCATACAAATTTAATTATGTTATGAACTATAATTATTTTTTATATTATATTATAAAATTATATTATAAAAAATATAATAACAATAGTTATTGCTATTTTGTTTTGTTAAAAAATTAATTAATAAATTAATGAAATAATATTATTATAATTTATAATTATTATAATATAATTTCGTAATTATATAACACGTATTTAGTTGATTGGAATAGTATGTATGAAAAAATAAAAATTTCTTTCTAAATTATAAAAATATTTCAGGCTATAAAACATCAAAATAAATTGAAATAATTCGTTTTCTTTTATTCTTGTAAAATTTAATTTTCATCAGATACGTGCTATTAAAATAAAAATACATACATACTAGGATTCCAATAAATTCATTCCAATAATAAAAAAAATGAAAATAATAATAGAAATAAATCATAAATAAAAATGACCTAGTTCGAAAGGATTCATTCATCGATATATAACACGTATGTAGATTTCTCGAAAAGAGGTCAAGTACTATAAACTCATAAATGCTTGATCCATATTTTTTTTTCCCCCTCCCTTCCAATCTTGTGTAGGTTGAATTTAATCCCAATTTTAATTGCTTCACGACCGTCAAACATTTCGTTCATACAAAATTCCGATTACATATCATCGTTTCTGTTCCTATTCAAATTTCGTTCATCCTTCCATTTAATTCGGATCCTCGTCTGATTTCACGCGTTGCATCGCATATACATAGAAATCGTGTTCTCAATCGATACATCGGCAAAGAATAACTACTGAATACCGAGTTAATCTTCCGTGACAAAGAAATTCGTTCGTTCGTTCGAACATTCGATATCCAATCGCGATAGACTGATTTACGAACACCTAAGAGAAACGGAAGAAAGAAAGATCCAAAGGAAGATCTCCAGGGAACTAGACTATATATTTTACGGATACCTACAACGATTTCGGACGATCTAATCCCCTGCATCGTGCGTTGTTAGTACATGTCGCTTTTAACGACACCCTGTAGATTTCGTTTACCAACGTATCTCAAGGATCTTAAATCTTTCGCTAATCCTGATACAGCCGTTTCTTAACTCGATTCCTTTTCTTCCTTAATTGTTTTTAACATCAGAAATCCGGGAATTTTATTCCATGTGACTTTATTTAATAATTTATTATTGTTATTAGTTTGATTACTTTGAAAAAAAATCAATATAATGCGAAAACGTGAAAAATGAAAACGATACATCTTTGAAATATTCAAATATTCAAATAATGATAGAGAGAAACAAAAATAGGAAATAATTCTATACTAGACTAGAGTTGTAGTTTTAAAGTCGCATAAACTATACGTATGTAGATTATTATAAAAATTGAAGGAACTATGGGGATAATTTATTATAAATGGGTAATTTATTATAAAACGAAATCTAAGTACATAGAATGTCTGTTTTATGTTAATTGAACCATTACATCTTATGAGGTGTTAAACCTAGATTTTTAGTCTTTTTTACGACAAATGATGATTCTTCTCTCATCTAATCTACATAAAGTATTCACTCAGAGACCATTAAACGTATATTTCTTGACCCGATTTCTTCATTGATTTCTTCATCAAGCATTCATTGATTTTTTTCAAGGTAATTTATCGTAGAAATCGTAGTTTATTGTAATCAAATAATGACGAATAAATCATTGTCAAAATTTAATAAGAGGTCGAAGTACTCGTTATCGTAATTTTCTTTGCAATATTAGATTCTTTATCGTGTTTTTAAAAATACATTTTCTCGTTAGATATTAAAAGAAATGAATTATTGATAATCAACAGTAGTGATAAAAGTAAACATTGATTGGATTTTATTATTATAATCTTTTAAAATTAAAGTTCTAATCTTAATCTTTTTCAACGAAGAAAAAGTTTAGTGTTTTTATATTTCAGAAAATCTTTGGCAAAAAATTATAAAACGCGTTTAAACGAAAGAGAAATCTTTCTTAATACGAAAATACTCGAAACGAGCCGTTAATTTGATGATAAATTATTTTCAATTGAAGCAAGCGCGGTGCCCGCAGCATTCTTTGCGGACCAATTTATTTTCGTTATTCTACATCAGATAATTTTAATTAACCCAGAGAACCGTGCATTATATCATTCCTTCGGCTTTAACCGAACAGGGTAATTAATATCTACGTACCAACCCACTGTTCTCGAGATCGTTTCCGTTATTTTCACGAAGACTACATAAATTTTAGAAATAAACTCGTTCAAATTAAAACACACCTCATTAACTTTATGTATTTTAGGTATATGTATATTTCGTTTAGTAAAATTTCATTTGCGTAAACCTATTAGAAAATGAGTATAAAGTATATAAATAGAATTTTGCATTTGAAAAATGAATCAATCGGTTGTCAATCAAATTCGATTTTGTTTAGAAATTTGAATGAAGATTCAGACATCACAATATTTTGGTTCCAAAATATATATTGTCAATTCTTGCCTTATGTAAAATTATAATATCGAGATCTTAATAAAATAAAAGACACGGAATTTATTTCTATCTCATCTTCTAAGTTATCATAACTCGTTCTTAGCAAACATATTCCATTTACCAATTACAATATTTCTTCCAATTTATAGGATTTCGCGTTTACATGAAAAAGATTTCTATCAAACATATAACAATATACGTATAAAATACCACAAGTTTACAATACAATATTACATTATAAATATGGTCACAGTGTAGCCAAGTATAATCATATTAATAATATAACTATCATTCAAACAATTAATCATAGTTCGTTTAATCCAGAATTATTAAAATTACCTTTCGCATACCCATTTGGAGAATTATCTCGCCGATGTCAAACCGACATTCCCTCCAAACTTCTAAAAAAGTCAAATACATCGCAAGACAAGCAATATTCTCCCTTTTCTCTTTTTCCTTTCATTATTCTCGTCCGCTTCTCCATCCCTCCCCCTCTTCCCCCGCTTCAATTATTCGCCTTCATCATCTGTCTCTATTCTGTTTCGATGCACTTTACCCTCCCACGTGCGCGCGCGCGTAAACACAGACGGATGGGGTGAGGGCGAGCACCCCATACGGTGGCCCACTTCCGTTCGAGGTCTGCATTTGAGGCCCTTCAGGCCTCGAGGATCTCTTCTGACTCGAACCACGCGGAAACCATCTACACACGACTTCTCTCCTCTCCCGGTCTAACTGTATTGATAACGACGACTTGACAGGCCACTATAGCGCATTATGAGCTTCGCGATTTCTAGGTCTCCATTGGGTATTGTCTTCATTGTATAAAACGATTCCAACGTATATACGATCGGGAGTGCCGGGCAAATGAATTTTTTTTTCCTTTTTTTTTTTTTCGAACGAAAATAATATAAGAGAGCCAAAATCGTTGGGTTGTAATGATACTTTTGAGTTGGATAATTTAATTTTTTTAAAGTATATATAGGTATATTTAGGGATATATATTTTTTTCCATTCGTAAATTTAAGTGATTAGAATTGTATTTATTAAATCGTGTGCAATGTAGTTAAAGTATATTAGGTTAATGCATGACTTGAAGAGTATTTATTTATTTTTGTGCTTTTATTATTAACGTAAAAGAATTTAGATAAAATGAAAAAGTTAGGAATATTGGGTAGCTGCATAAATTTTGTTTTGTTATTAATTTGAATCATAGAAATATAATTTGAATAGGAGATCCAGGAAACATGATTTACTCATTATAAACAATAAAAATTATTTAGAGAAATTAAAATTATATACAATAATCATGTTATTAGTCAATCTGTAGCGCATTATTCGCGATTTTTAGGTCTCTTTTTAATCAAATCCATATACAACGCATTAAGGCACAAAATCTTAGGAAAATAATGATCTAAACATTTAGTGACTTGAAAGTTTTAATGATCATATTATAAGTTCCAAAAGTACTCTTAACAAAGTTTAATTGCATGAGATTGGAAGTTGATGTACCATTATATCAAAGCGTCTCATTACATCTTAATTACTTGCTAATAAGTCGATGTACGAAAAGCGATAAATAATACGCTTAGAAAACAATTAACGAACAAAATTATTTCAATAGATAGAGAACGATATAAAGATTATCGGCATAATTCATTTAGAAATTTAATTGATCGCTTAAAATTTACCAAATTTAATCCTTTGTCAACAAATGCCGTTATATAACAATATAAAAATTACAATTAAAAATTAAATTAAATTACGTTTTAATACAAACAACAAATATTCAGTGTCTAGCAATTAAATTTTTCACATAACAATACAAACATAAAATATTTCTAATATCTAGTTCTTTGATTTTTAATGTTATTTCATACAGAAAATATTCGTTCTCGATAATAAACTGATACATTTTAGATGAGCACGTACAAATTTTAAAAATTGTGAAGACAATAAATTATTTTAATTCTGCACGTATCCAACAACAAAATTTCCAACCAGTTTTCATTTTTCCAAAATTCACACGTATCTTTATTCGTACAGACAAAACACGTGTCATCATTCGCACAGTTCATCCCTCGCGCGTGGCACCTTTTCACATAAATTCTAAACTCGAGTATTAAGCAGAAAAATGTACGCACCGCATCGAAACTCTCGGTATGAACTCGTTCCGGACCAATGGAGGAGTTTTTATTGTCCGTGGCGGAAAGTTTTTCAACTCTCTCTTTTTTTTTCTTTTTTTTTTCTTCTTTTTTTTTTTTTTTTTCACCAGACGAGAACTTTCGACGACTCCTTTTCACAGTGCAGTCAGAACGTTTCTCTCTCTCGACAAGGGTCTCGTTGTACGTCCACTGCATAAATTCATTAGCGGCAACTTGGTCGCGATAAGGCATGGTCTCCTCTTGTAAATTGAATTTTTCGATGAATTTGCCACAAATGACAGATCATATTGTGCGAGACTTGTGTTCGGATTTTAAAGTTTTATGGAATTCACGTGTCTTGTTACGAAGTATCAGATGAATTACGTACAATTATAGTTGTTCTTTTTCTTTCATTTATTATCGAGTAAATTTTAGAAAGTATCAAATTATTTGATTAATAATAGATGCAATGAAATAATATCAATTTACGACGTTTGATTTATAATATTTAAAAAAAAAATAATAGAAATAAATTTCAATAGATATAAAATAAATAAAAATATAATTTAAACGGATTCATTAAATAAATGTCAAGAAATAATTGTTGTATATACAAATTTCAAAATGTTCAAAACAGAACAAAAAATATGGATGTAACACAGCATTTATATTTTAGTATCGGTATTTATTTCACTTTATGCACTTTTAAAATCGTAAATTTAACAAATTCGATTTTCAAACTTGATTTGTCGAATTTTATTAGGAAAAACTTCGAAACTATTCATTAAACTTGAATGACAATTAATTCCAATATTATCGTGTAATAATTATATCCATCCTTCAATATGAAATCGCGTCAAAAAATCGAAATTTCCTGCAACGATCCGTCTTTCGTATCGGAATTCTGTCTTTTCATGTACAAAATCTCGTTTCACGGGAATCGGATCAAAGCAACCATTCTTCGAATTTCAGATCATCAAAGCGATACTCGAAGCGAACGCTTTGCAAGATCTCGCGAATTATCTGCACATCGAATCAATGCACACTATCCGTGAAATATCTATTCTAAATGTAAAAGAAAAAAAATCCCCTCAACGATTCTGTATTGTTCGAATATCGCGCCAAGTTGGAAATAATTACGATGGTGGATTAATTTTAATTTTCGAAAAATTCTTAAATAATGATCCGCGTTAATTTAAAATACATTTTACACCCTGAATCTTTTGATCGAGTCGAAGGACATAATTAATAATTGACAGGCCGTGTTACGGTATAGGCACACGTGAAATGGAATTTTAATTTAATTTCCTTTCACGGATAATCCGCGAGATCTCTTGGGAACAAGTTCAAAAGGGTTGCGTCATCACGTGAAAACGAAATTGCTTTCCGATTTCTCTGCCGCTTCATAATTTATGAACAAAGTGCTCTCCATATTCTCGTTTGTCGCATTTGTTCAACATCGTTCGTTCGCGTTTTGAATTACTTAATTTACATCTTTTAACAGGAAGAATCCTTGCTTGACAAACAGAAGGAAATTGTGAATTGCTAGGGTTATTAATAATGCATTTATCGTGACGATATTTTTTTTCGCGAAAGTGATTCGAGATTTTGTTTTTAATGATAGAATTTCGGTTTAGAATATATTTGTGAATCTATAAAAATTGGTAGCAGTCATAAATGATAAATAAAGTTAATTTCTAAATCAAAGTTATAATTTTTAAATTCTTCAATGTTAAACGACGCTTTTAAACGTTTTAGATAGATCATACATTTCTAATACAATTCTGGACGAAATTTTCTCGACTTCGTTCACTTCGTTTATTTTTTAAGTGTAATAAAAGCTCGGCATCGATTTTTCACTTTTACCTGCGAAAATAGGTCGATATCTCGTGTAACAAAATCGCAGACGTATGCGCGGCACGATCAAATTGGCCCTCAGAACCACAACAGATCCCGCCAAATGAAGCGGGAACAGGCAGTCTGTGCAAAATATAAGAGGCATCGCAGGTCGAGATTTACGTGGCATTCACAGGGTTACCTCGAAACATTCCTCTGCAACGATAGGACAGTAATCTCGATCGTTCTGTGTTCAATGAACCACCAAATTTACCATGGGCCGAAAATGCGTAACATTGTACTCGATGATCCCTTTTAATTAATCTGGAGTCGCTTCGGCTACCGGAAATTCTTCGTTGAACGATTTTCCAAGCCAAATTGATGCACCAGCCTATCCTGTTTCTTATCTTTTGTTTGTAATTTCACTTTGGAAACTAGATTGGTAATTCGTAGTCGCTTGAGGAAATTGTACTTGTGAATTAAGAAAGTTTGTGTCGATTCTTTCATCGATAGTTACAATTAAATCAAAATTGGATCAAATAATCAAGTTTTTAATCGATATAATTTATTTGTTGGTTATTTTTAAATTTTATCTTCATTTGTTGACAGTAAAATCGTTGTATTCCTTATATTTCTGTCAGATCCAATATTCGCTTTTGAATAAAAGTAAATTTCTGTTCAAAATTTTATTTGTTCGAGCCTCCATTCGAGATTGAGAAACGAATTACAATTATTTTTTTCGTTAATTCTTAATGAAAAACTTGATTCTGCGTTTACTTATCAGAGATTAAAAGTTAAAGATTGATTAACGAATAAAATAAAAACGTTATAGAGTTTAGTCATCTGTATGCTCCGTTCGTGTTGATCTTGAAATTAGTTTAATGAACTGAAATGCTTGTATAGTTTTGATAATACAAAGAGTTTGTCAGAATTTAGGGAAAACGCTCGAAGACAGAGTTAGGTCGGAATAATAAAGCATAGTTTAACAACAGTTTCTTGTTATAACATGAAGTATTACAAATTCTGAGACTAAATTTATTCGATGAATATATAATTAAGCTTTATTATAAATGCAAATTTTCGCTCTAATTGTAAAATGACTAACTATTGAAAGTTAGGGAACGAATTAATAAACCATTGATAAATTAAATTTTTCATTTAACAATTCTTAAATAGAAAATAAATGGTATAATATTTATATCGTTGATTCTAATAGCTTAATTAGCGTTTCAATAATTTTCTTTTTTCTTTTTTTTAATTTCTGAAATATTTTCATCATAAAATTAATTTTTGCAATAGCATAAATTTCTTACCGCTATTATTATATTTCTATATTCTTGTTATATTACTTTATTAACTTTTAGTTACACAATATTGTACTCATTAATATCGAGATATCACTAACTCTTACTTATATTTTTACCCTTCAATTTTCACATCTCACCCTCCCCTCCTTCTTTCGCTCTAAGACATTTTTTTCCCTCCCTTTCTTATTCACATACTCATTTATTCGTTTACCTAAGCAAACTTTGCTCGACAACGTTCGTCCATGTTACCTCCAAAAGCTTGTTACCAACTCTTTTTGAACCTTTGAACACCTTAATCCTCAGACCCACGGTTTCCTTCTAATGGTCGAAAGTCTGCCCACTTTAACACGCGTTCAGTAAAAAATGTCATACGTTATCCTAATTAGCAGATTGTTTACTCAACGTGTAATGCTATCTTTACACATTACCAATTAGAACTAAGTTGTTAACGTGAGCTAACTCAATAACTAGCCCAAAGGCTAATATAATCGAGTATCGTCGTCTACAAGTTTGTTGATATTCGAACTATGAATCGTCAATCATAGAGACGATAACAGCTTATATTTATTCAGCATTTATCACGAATGTGTAGATAGAATATTGATCCAGTGATTGAAATACTTATATTTCTTCTTTTTAATTAATTAATAAACGATGATTGGTAATGTGTATTAAGTAAATAAATTTTTACGAAAAGGCATTCTCAATTGGATTCATATCGTATTATAAAGAATATTAAAAATTATGACTGATCCATATCGAGTACGATTTTTATTAATAGTTATATTAATATATCTGAATAGTTATCTGAATAGTTACACGAAGATAGTTTCATTCGTAAAATATCCTAAATTCGCATCGAAATATTCTAGAATTATTGCCGAATACTCGAGAATATCCGATAATCTTCTAGTAAAATCTCATTGTTGGTGGATTATTGAAGTTCTATGCTATAATTGTTTATTCTAAATCTAGCGTTCCAGTGGAATGGAATGTAGATTTACTGTAATGACTTCTCGAGTCACGTTTAATGTGGAAGTATTATGAGGCACACAAACTAATGCATTCTCTCGTTATGACGCTACTATCAAGAATTATACCTATCATTTATTATTATTATTATTATAATTGTTTATAATTGCTTTTTTTCTTCTATGTTATAAATCTTAATAATGAATTTCATGGTTTCATCAAAAGTTAAGGTTATTTCTTTTCATCGAACATACTTTCAATAGTGCATTTTTATAAGCTGAAAATTCATCAAATTAAAAGATATTAATTTTAAAATTGTTCTGTTCCCCTTGCACACCTACAATCTCTGGATCAGACAAAGAAATCTGGCTGAAATTGAAGCTAAACGGGATTTTCACAAAATTAACCCATTGCTTTTTCAAGATTCAAATATTCCATAAATATGCAACATTTATGTATAACTGCATAAATGAATGGTCTAGTACTTCTTATCATCATAACACTTTATCTTTAATGCATCCTTCTCTCGGTATTCGACATTTTATAACGGCAGTTAAAGTTTCACGTTTCGAGGTATGAATAATTTCGATCGCGTTTTAAATTATCGCATATTTATTCGGAAAAAAAAAATCATCGAGAGAGATCTTTTTTTGTGCCAGATCACGAGCGTTAAATCGCAAAGTTAGCCTCGCAACGCGTTGGTCGTTTCTTAAGATGAAAGAGAAGTTCTTCAAGTTGTTTCACGAGAGATAGTGAGAATAATATCATTACGAGGTTTAAACAAACTCGAGGAAGAAAAATTAGAAAGTTCCAAGGAGGAAGAAGGATGACAAGGGTAACTTGTTAATTAAATAATTTACGAGTTATCTGCAGAATTTGTCCAAACCGGGTTATATATTCTCGAGGAAGCTGTTCCATCTCGCTTCAAACAGACGCTCTTATCTCGTGAAGTATGCACTTGTAAAAACGGAATTCGCGTTTGTAAAAGACGTAACTTGCTTTGTATATTTCGAATCACAGTATGATAATATCAAATTGATAGTATAATTATACTGCACATTTAAAAATTCATGGAATAGATAATTCTAAATGAACGTGATATAACAAACGTGTGGAATTATAAAAAATTTCTGAATTTGTTTGGCTAATTTTAAGGTATTTCGTTATATTTATTGAAATTATTTATAACTTTGTAAAAATTTATAAGATAAAACAGAGATTGATTGTAGTATAATAAATGTATATACATAATTATTAGAAATGTGCAGATATAATTTTCATTTAAAAGAATTTAGATATTAGTTGCTTTTCTTTTCGAATTAAACGAAGTAGAGAACATCAGTATTCAATTAGAGAATTTTAAGGCCAAGTGTTTTCTCTATGCAATTTTGTATAATGTATATGCAGAATATTCTAAAAAGATAGCCCCTTTTATAATTAAAATATTCATTCTCTTATCTAATGTATTTATACGTTTAATAATAATTCACAAAGAAATATTATTAAGTATATAATACTAAATTTTTTGATATTTAATATCAAATTACTATCACAAAAATAAATTTCCATATAAATTTATAAATAGTATATTGACAATTCAAAAATTTGCAAATATATGGAATTTGTTAAATAATAATTATCGTCTATTCGTTACATGTCAATTGTTCTTAATTAAAATTCGTTAACTCCGTCTCAGCTGATAATTTCATTAAATTTCATGAACTTCGAAACAGAAGCGACAGCTGTCGAAATGAAGCAGAGAGAAATTTAATTTTCCACTCCATTTCATTTACATAATTCATATTATAAGGATATATTCTTCGGTTAATTTTAATTATTTCTAATACAATTGTGTACGAATAAAATTACTCATTAACTTTTGAATTTATTTCACAAATTTCCAACAAAATATATCAATTTTATTCTTTCAATTTTATCAATGATAAATCGTTGATAAAATAAAGGATATTGTAAATTGTATCAGTTTGTTAAATATCTCTGAAATTTATATATAGCTGTTTTGAAATAAGAATTTCATAGGGTTGGAAATTATAAAAGATGGCAGACTATATTTTCGAAAATATAAAGACTTACTTATAAAAGTAATATTTCATGCAATGTAATCTTTGGGTTTCATTTATCTTCTCGTGTCCATGTCACTTTTGCGAGACACGTATTTTATGAAGCAAATTCTTTAATATACCATTTCTTAAATCGATGCGATATTAAAGACAGTATTTTAAAAAGAGGGATCAAATTTACAATCCCGTAAAGAGTATAAAATTTGCAATTATGAAGCCCCATAATTAGGAACTGGTATTCTATGATCAGTTACGAGACACGTACATTAGCATCTCGAGATGTTTCTTGTGATAACATCGCCCTTGTTCCGATAGTATTAACAGATTACAGAAATGGTAACGCTGCTTGAGAGCTCGTGAACTTCCTAACGATGATGATTTTCAGGGCGCATGAGCTTTAAGTGCCTCTGCCTCTCATTATCTCATTATCTCTCTGCTGCAGTTGAAACCTTTTCCAATTGTAAATTCAGTGATTTGATACGTGTACCTCTTATTGCTTTCAAAGCTATTTCTTAATATTATTTAAATATATATTTTTAATTAGTTTTTCTGGTACATATATCGATTCGAATATTGTATATTATTTTGTATTCACAATGTTATAGACACTTTTCTTCAATATAGCACAACGCATATGTCTCGTAACTAATCATACAATATTCTCTGCCAAATATGGAGACCTCGTAATTGCAAATTCTATATACCCTATAGCAGTGTTTCCTTTATTTATTTGAAAAGCACAACAGTGGAAATTTAATTTGAAATCGATATCGAAACGTAAACTTATAATTAGTGTTGATTGTTGAAATGGAAATATTTGAAAAATTGGAAGGAGACTAAGGATATATAATATTAGGAAGTTCTTTATTAATTAAATCGGATAATGGAAGTTTTAATGGAAGTTAATGGAAGTAATTCAAGAAAACAGATGCTATGGAACTTAGAACTCGTGGGAGTTGTTAAGGTTAACAGATGCTAGTAGGTATACATAATAATGGGTCAACAAACTAGATTTAAAGGCAAGGCAGTGGCCGTACATGCGAATTGCTCCTGCGCGATATCATGGATTTACGACATGTCTGTCGCTGTTAGGTGTCAGTAATTCATTAGATATGCAGAAATGCTGATTTTCTGTATACGTAAAGTAATTTCTAGATCTTAATACTTTGAGTTATTAATCATTATATAATGTGAATTATTCATTAAAATTTCTTATGAATTCTTGTATTCTGTATATATTGTTTAAATATTATTTTTCTATAAAGTAGATCGTAGTTTTCTTTTCCTGAAATTGTATTGACGTGATTTAGAATGTAATTTTGAGAAAGGATATATTTTCTTAAATATGATGATATAAATATTTTTAGGTTAATAAATTTAATATTAGCTATATTATAGATAATAAAAAATTTTATATTCTGAATTATTTATCGATTGTTTAATTTAAAGGAAATTATGATGATATAGCAATAATTTTGGAAAAGAGCTTATTACTCCGCGCATCCTTTAAATATTGCATATTTATCGATAATTTTTATTGATCTAGTGTTCATATTACGATCTCCTCGCCCCATAAAATTTCGATTAATACACGATTGAATTTTAATTCATTTCATTCGTTTAAATCGAATTGAAAGCGATTGCTTTTAGTCGAATAGAAACATTTCAGTCGAGTAAAAATATTTTCAATACAATTTTATAATTTCCAATTGTTAATAATTTTCCATTAAAATCGAAATTTCGTAAGTTGTATCTTACGTTAAATATAATCCATTTAATTTTTGCAAAATTACAATTTTTCTCTATTCCGCAGCTGCGATTTGATTTATTGCCAATAATAACAATTATTTGTGAAAAAGAAAATTTTTGCAAATATTCCTGTGATGAATAATTCATCCAACTAGAATATTTCAGTGAAACGAATGAAAATGATTATCTACAAATTGTATTGAAAATTAATATTTGTCATTTATATTCGAATGGAAATTCCGTTTCAAAGCGTAGGAACACGTTACGATATACGAAAGACAATCGACACATTACAATATACATCGTCAAATATATACATTATCATTTTGATTTTAATGGAAGTTTAGCTAGAATTATTTCTTTAAAGAAATCTATCATCAAATTTTTAGCATTTAAATTCGAGTAAAATTTTGTCTGGGAATACTTTTATAATTGAATAATAGAGCAGTAAAATCTGAACATTTTATATATTTCAAATATTTTCCTCTATCTTATATTATTAAAATTCTATTAAAAAAAGAAATAAAAATAGAAAATTAAAACTTAAAAGGATTCATTTCCTCTCAGAATGATATTCCAATAAAAAAATTCGCTTGTATAATCTCAATAATCTCGTAGTAATTACAACAGTGTTCTCAGAATTCAACTGCAATATTTCCGTTATCATAGTTTCAAGCTCTTGAATATCTTCGTTTTTTGTCTGCTATATACGATAGGATGAAAATTTTTCCACGAAATAGAGCAATAAATCGGATAATTCGGGCGGATAACCAAAATCTATTTCCAACCTGGTAAATTAGCTTTCTAGGAGAACAGCGGTTGGAAAATGAGAAATCCTTTTTTGCTCGTGCACAGAAAGGAATAATGATTGCTTAAAACGAGAGAGAGAGTGGTTGAATCCTTCAAATATTTGTTTCGTTGAGAAAGCTGTAATTCACTGTGAATCAAAGGGTGGGAGGAATCAATTTTTTCGAAGCCGTCGATAAATTCCCGGACATCAATAGAAGATTTCCAGAGTCTGAATTAAATTCCACGTTGAATTTCAGTTTCTTTCTTTCAACTTTTTCCCCAATCTCAGCGATTCGCTCTTCAGGCTTTCGCTTAGAATCGTGGATTATTTTACTTATAGATTTGTATCATCGTCATCAAAATTTTGAATCAATTGAGCGAAATAAAGCTTTATCGCAAATATTGTTTATTTCATTGAAAGCACAGAGGGATGGTGTATATAAAAAAAAGTATTATTTCATTTAGAATTCTAATTAGAAATTAGAAATTAGAAATAAAGTTGTAAAAAAAAAATAAGAATAATTAATTTTTTTGCAAATTATGAAATTTGACATTCGTTAAAATGATGATATTAAAATTGTGGATAAAATCAATTTATTATGTCATTGATAATATCTACACGAGAAAAATCAATGAATGAAACTCAAATTGATCACGTAGAATAAAATTCTAAAAATATTACTGTTAAAACCTCGGGTAATTCGTTTATTTTTCACGATGAACGAAAATATATTTCAATAAATTTATAGTTTAGTTTCAAGCAAAAAAAAAAAAAAAAAAAGATCTGGCATCGATAAAACTTTTACGTGAAGAAAAATATAAGAAGTCAATTTCATTGTTTATAAATAAAATGATAGAATTAAATAGAATATTTTACAAATACAATAATCTTAAAAATTATCAAAAATCGTATAAGATTAATTGCTAATGCAACGTTTTTGCGAAATCTTCCAAAACTATTCCACGAATATTATATACACCCATTAAAGCCAAAGCAAAATTTAGATTAGTTTGCAAATATAATTATTGCCTATTCTTCTTAAGTATATTTTATCCACAGTCTACTTATTCCTCCAATAGCAAATTATTCTTGTTAGAAAATTCGTTGCTAATAAAATCCCTTTGATACAAACGATGGTCACAGCTGTAACGCGGTTACAACTTGTTCATTCGTTTCCCAAGTTCAATTAATGGGAAGAGCCATCCACGTTTAACCGGTTCCAAACGATCGATGAGCTCAAAGAGGCGAGCCACGAATCGGAGGATTTTTAATAGAGAATGATACGTGTACCTTAGCCACTTTGTTCGCGCCTATCTAAATCACGTTCAAAGAGCGCGTATCTCCAACTATTTAGCAAGCAGCCATTTGTGGATTCAGCTGGATAAATTGCGGGGTTAGCCAACAACGATGGCAAGTGCGTCCGGTTTAATACTGCAGGGTGAAATGCCGCAGGTTTTTCGTTAAAAATTCATACGGCGCTTAATCGACCGGTCGATACCAAATGAAACCATTTTCCGGGATCCTCGATTGGCCTGTGTGCACGTGCTCGTTATGGTTTCTATCTTCTCGTTTTCATTTACATATATTTCTCTTCAATTTTCGCGTTTCGTGAATTTTTTGATGCGATAGCTGGGTGACGAATGACATATATATTCTATTACGATGGTAGTGGTTGATTATACCGCGAGAGGAATTGCTCTTTACATGATAAGTTGTTCTCTTATTTCTTATTTGTATTGTTTTATGGTTATGTATATTCGTTTCATATATTTTCTTGAATATTTATATATTCTAATGTATCATATATTATTCATATGTTATTTTTTATATATTTCATTAAGTTATTTTACTAATTTATTATTATTTTTTTTAATATGAGATATAATGATTGTATTTGGATAAGTAAAATGTGAGCGTATAAATATATTTGTAGATATTGTAATACTTAATCATCATTTTGAAATAGAATTTTTTTAAAAAATAATAGTGAAAAGTGTACTTTTGGTTCTAGAATAATTTTTTCCAAATTTCAAAAAATATATTAATATAAATAAGTGCACAGTAATTAATATTTTTTTAAAAAATTATCAATAAAAAAGAATTTTTAAGATAGGATCAAGTATGATTATTTATTGTGATATTAAAAATAAAAGAAAATTTTTATTCGAAACTCTATTTCATCTCTTTCATCGGTCGAAAAATATAATTAATATTATTTACCCCCTCATAATTAAGAAAGGAATTTCTCGGAATGTTACAATAGAGATGTTACAAATGCTATTATCATTTTAAACGTTTCATGCGTTATTATACGCTTGCATTGTATTTTCCTGATGAAATTGTATTTTCTTTCTGCAATAATTAAAAGCTTCGAGAAAATCTTAATCTGTATTCGCCCTCTTTTGCGTTAAGCTTATTTCAAAACAATGAATATTTTCTACTCGTCGGGAAGTTAACACAGAAGTGGCAAAGTTGCTTCAAAGTTAATTAACCACTTGACTTCGCTACTGCGGGTCCACGATTTCAAGTGGCCACCGATTTCGCGGCCTGATAGCTGTTGGTGTTTTCCAATTACACCTTCCAAGCATCTCCGCGCAATGCAGACCCAAAGCTTATTGACACAAACTTGAGGGAAACTTGGGAATTGAGAAGAAATTGACTTTCGAATTAAACGAGTATGCGAGAAAGAAAATTTCGGTTGATTTTATTGTCAATTGCACTTGCACTCGAACGATAACGAATATCGAGGAACTCGAGTTCGAAAATCGTTGATTGACACTATTGATGATAATATTAATGATTGATGCAATGGAAATTTTGAGTTTTTGATCGGTTTCTACGATCGTTTAATGACGAGTTGGCTGGTTGATGATCGAATTGAAAAAGTAAAGTGAAATTTCAATTGATTAATTGTTGCTTTGTGTTGAAATTATGTTGTAAAATAGATTTAATGATAGTTATCTAAATTAATAATTAATTTTAATATTTAAATATTTGAGATAAATAAATATCTTTATAATATTTTAGATAATATTTAATAATAGATGATGTTATTATATAATTATTATTAATCTGTATTGTCTAATAATATTACAATACATATGCATGCATTAATATTTTTGCAAAGAAAGTATAGGAATTTTCATTAAACTCTAAGTGAATAGTAAATTATAGATATAATATTGCACTTGCTCATATTATAATTTCATTTATATATTTTATGAAACTTGTATTGTTCAAAATTTGATCTTCCTAAAGAGAATTACTGTAATTCTTAATAGATGAACGGTTCTAGCTAATAAGATTTATGAAAAAATCGAAATTCTAATGATAATGATATATAAAATACAATTTTTTCTTCCAATTAAATTAAATTAAAATATTCATCAAATTTCTAGATAATAAAAAATCTATTATTAATATTTAAATGAAACAGAACAAACAATTAATGGTTCATCTGCAAATGTTCTTTGAATTCAGTTTCATTCGAAAGTATTACAATCACTTTTTGTATACGGAGAGAAGACTGAAGCAAATGATGCGGCAACCGCGTCGTTTCTCTTTTAATTTACGTGGGTGAGTCTTCAAAGATACCGCTTCTAAAAAATTATAATTAACAGCACGACGGAACGTCTGTGACTGTTATAAAGTAGATTGCACTCATCCCTGCTTGTTTGCACATCGTACATTTGCACAGCCGAATCAACATCAACATTATGCACGTATACTTGATGCAGAATTGCGGGGTGGTAACTTCTCAAATAAAGACGTATAGAAACACGGAAAATTGTTTATGAATTTTATACGTTGAAGGTATATATTAAGGGAAAAAAATTGTGAACAACGAAAGCAAATAATTAAAGTTATAAGGAATATCGAAAGATAGTTTTATATTGGAAAAATCAAATTTTAATCCGTCATCGAAGAAGATTCGACGAGTTAATAATTTGCATAACAATATTTTTCAACCCATTTGTACTTTCACAGATTATCATTCTTCAATATTAGTAGAATAAAGAAAGAGGAAGATTTTTAAATTTATTAAAAATTTATTAGAGTAGAAAAGATATTTCATTTCGAAAAGTTGTCTCTTCGTATAATTTTCACTGCTTAAATTTTCTTTAAGCAGTGAAATCCAAGAAATGACAATGAATAATTAGAATTATTCTCGTTTCGTTTAAAATTCAAGAAACCATCAAAAAATGTCTTCATAAATTAATTCAAAATGAAACGATAAGTGACAAGGGGTTTCCTGATAAAACGTAATTTAGTTGATCCATTACCCTACATTCGGAATAAGAGTTTTTAGTGTGTTCTTTCGTCGCTTTAATCCAATGAATGAAATGCGAAGTAAAATGAATAACGTTTTTCTAATATTTCTTTGGTGCAGGAAACTAGTGATCAGAGGCGTTACGAATTGATAACGAAAAATCGTTAAACGAGATCGTAAATGATATTCTTGGCCATTCGTTGGAGGGTTGGTTGGTTAAATTTTTTTTCTAGAAGTGATAATATCGCATCTATCATAATAAATTTTTATATTCTCTTTATCGTTGGAACTTTATCATTGTTATCTTTATCGTGTAAATTGATGATAACGATTTTTCATTATAATTTGAAATAAGACAGAATTAAATTAAAATTAAATTAAATTTATTTAATCTTTTTTTTTCTATACTAGATATGTAATATCTTTAATTATTACAAATATTGTATATTCCAAGTTTCAGAAGTACAATTCTTAATGAGTTTTGAATATTTTATTGTAATATTATTCTTTGTATTTAAATATAGGATATTATTTGAAATATCCTGAAACATAGTATTTTTTCATTATTTTTTAAAATATGTTAAAGTATTCAAAGTTCTATCCTTTAATTTTCAAATAAAATTGAAATTTCTTTGTGGTTTGTAGGAATTTAGAATCAGGTCAAATTTATTTTTCCTAGTCAGGATGAAAAAAAAAAAAAAGATAAAAATTTCAATTTCATTGTAATTTTTACGTAGGATGTATATATGAAGGATAAAATAGATGAAGATTGGTTTTTTTCTTTAATCGTTCACTCAGTAAGTCAATGCATTTTTTTCTATAAACTACTTTTTGGAAGATCAAAAAAACAATTATTTTAAATTATTTTAAACAACTGTTTTTAAAAGATAAGATTAATGATAGTCGATGCATCAGTATTACAAGAATACAACATACATGAACAAGCAACAATGAAATCGCTTGAAAAATAACAATGTTTACATAAAATAAAAGGGTCGAATGTTGCCCCCTCGAGATTTATCCTTTATTATCAAAATTTTTCCATGCTACGACTGCCCTCTGCTATCTTTTCTTTCTGAGCGATGGTTTATCTCGCTCTTGCCCTTTTCAAATATGCAATTTTTATATATACACGGCACGAGAGAGAACGTATGTTCGTGGATATGTAGGAAAAAGTTTTGTTTTATGTTCTATTTTATTACTTCAAACTTGGATTACAATTGAGACATTGAATAAATATAACATGAAATGTTTTTCTTTTTTTTTTTTTTTATGTCACAAGAATTTGGGATCAATCAACTTTCTTATCAGGAATTAAAATAATTCAAGACGAATGCATCGTTTCAAAACAATTTTTAACTTTATCATTGTTACAATACAATATACTAAACTCATATTATATCGCATATAAAATAACGAACAATAAAACAAATAATATAAAAATAAAGAACTCAATCAATTCTTTCAGTGTTTAATAAAAAATACAAAACAGAATGCAATCATCTTCGATGTTTATCGTTATCGTTTCCAACTAAGCAGAAAATAAATCATTTATAATTTCCATTTAAAGTAAATTCAATTATAACTATTAAATAATATTTACTTGTAATTTATATATTAAAAATAACATTTTCGAATAATATTATATTTGTTTATACTTCTCTGCATAATTTTCTTCATTTGCGCATAAAAATTCACACTACTTTCTCAATTCAGTTGATCAATCGATCAATTAACGCGAATCCTTTGATCGTTTTCCACGTTCGATGCTATTTCGACGATCTCGAATCACATATTTCCTCCAAATATTCGTGATCTGGACGAATGATATGCCGTGTATATCATGTGTCAACGTGTGCACACGTTGACACGTTCAAGAATTCACGCTACGTTGGCTATGATTTCTATGCAATTATCGCCTTCGCGTATACTAGCACCGAGATTCAGAATTCAGCCAAGTGTGCCACGTCCTCGCTATACCCGGTTAAACATTGGTCACAGGTGTTGCGAATCCGAGAAAACGATCGTTCGATGCTAGAATAAACGCGAACTCCCCTGGTATACGATAAATAACGGGAATAAAGGAAGGGTCGTTCCTTTCGTACCTAAATCGAATCCCTCGATTTTGTTCTTCCATTATTTACCGGCCGAATCGAGACACGATTCGTCTCGAGCCTCGATTTTTTTTTTATTCCTTTCTTCTCTTTTGAATACTTGAGAAGGATGGAAAATAATGTTCCACGATTACGTACGATTTATGATTGAATTTATACAATTCTAATCTGCGATATTTCCGATATGGAAATAAAAACTATATTTTCTTTAATTAATAGGATATATATGTATGATGTACAGAGAATAGAGAATATATGTTAATACATGTTAAAGTAAAAAATATGGAGGATAAAACCTTTATTCCATTTATATGCGACAAACAGATAATCTGTTCCTGTCTTGACACACTTTTATTTATTTAGATATTAAAATCATAATGTTCTCTTTGTTTAAACAGATGAAGCATAAGAGATACATCATACATATTATAAATTTTAGTTAACGTACAATGTTTTATAATTGAATTATTTTTATAATACAATAATTATTAATTCGTTACTTTTTTTTAAAATATGACAAAATAAGTGATTGATGCCTGTAGACGAATCAACCCTATTAATCCATCCAGTGGCGCTATCTGCTGGCATACTTTTCTTCTGTTTCCTTTATACACAAACATCTGCATAATTTTTGATTGGTTATTTTATAACGGTGATAGATCATACATCGTGCTATTATAGAATATAAAAACTGCTATACCAAAACTTAACAATGCCAATACACAATTTGACGTGTCTGAGCATGATATTACATATATATTTTTACCAACGAAATTTCTAATCAAAATATTAAAAATTTCATCACTCTCTATTTATCCCTTCGCAATAATCTCCACACTTTTTCGTTCAACCAATTCGTCTCAAATAATTAACAAAATTTCGAGACGAAGGTTCGTATCGTTGAATTGTTAAACGAGGTTTTGTCTAGCCGAAGGGAAACTGTCTGCGTCCGAATGTGACACGAATAATTAATAAAAAAGAAGAGGGATCGCCGAGATCGAGGTAGAGGCCTTTCCAATGACCTTAAAATGGTTGGAGAGGATCGTTCCTCCGTGTTAGCTTTGCAACAATGGTATTGCGACCAGGTCGTTATCGTTTCTTTTCAACGGCTTTGTTCCAACGGAATGGATCCGGCTATTTCTGTCTGTACGTTACTTTAATTAGAGGAAGCCCCGGTCTTGGGTCATTCAACGATATTTCTGTTTAGCTGTAGGATTTCAGGAAAGGAATCGGATGGATATACAGGATATTTTGAAACGCGAGGACATCGGGATGGATTCTCGGCAGGAAATGTAATTTTGTGAGGAAAAAACTTGCGATAAAATTGTATCTTTAGAGAGAGATTTTTTTCATGGAGAATTCTTTGTTGCTTGTGCAAGATGAAGTTGAGGGAGTTTTTAGTGAATGATATTGATATTCCGAGAAAATGATGATATTTTTCTCTAGGTAAATCTTAAGACGTATTAAGCTTTAGATTTCATTGAATGATGAATATTAAATCAAAGATCAATAGAAAATGTTAGAGCAATGTTAGTGTGACGATAAGTAGTAGTGTTATTATTAAAATTAGAAAATAGAAAAGTAACAATTGATTAATATTTGTCGATTGTTGATTATGGTGTAGTATTGAAGAAGAAAGTAATGGTCATTTTTGAAATGAAATGGAAACATATGTCACTAACAAGGAATAATATTTTATGCAATTGAAATTAATCCCTGTCGAATTCATTGGAGAGTATCTCCAATCGAGATTTTAACATTGTTCCTGAAGCAATTAGCGTAATTGGTAACACGAGACGAACAATTGAAACACAGAAAAAAGAATGAAAGTAAATGAAAAAGGGGAATTAACTTCCATCAATATTTAAATCTCTCGTTGTTTGCTTGGTTATCGAGATTTCTGTAATTTTTTTATCGAAATTATATAGCTCATGAATCGAAATCTTTGAAAATATACCGTAAAAAAAATTTATATATATAAAAAAGATTAATAATAACATATTGTATATTATTCATATTATATCACATATTGTTATACAAAATATAAAATAATAAAAAAATTAAAGTAAAATATTCAAATATTAAAAATGTTTGTTCCTTATAGATCATTCAGAAATTCAAACTAATCATGAATGTGTTATTGTTTTAAATTCGTTATTTATTATATTATATAAATTACGAATTAGTAAATTTTTTAACAAAATATATATATATATATCGATTAAACTAAAATAATAAATTCAGTGTAACCTTTTTTTACTCTCTTTTTCTTTCGGAGATGCTGTCGAATAATTTTTTAATAAATTTCGTAGCTGCCATGCTGGTTTCGGGATTCCAGAAAAACTGATTTACATTTTTGACATCCTTTCCTCTTATGACTCGTTCTAAACGATTCCATCACGGCATTTCTAAAAAGTTTTTAAACCAGAAAAAACCACGAGTAACCAACACATAAAGGGAATATCTAATGATTCATTTCCATATTACACTGTCTGTTTTCAGAATATATTTAGCCGGTATTATAAGTAACGAAAAGAGTTCAACTTTTTTGTAAAAAAAAGAAAAAATGGTTTCTTATTAATTCTTATTTTATTTATTAAAACTATTTTATTTATCATATATGTGTAATGTTATAATGGATTCCTTTTATTGTTAAAATTTTTTATTTATTCATACCATAGTTGAGAATATTTATAAACGTTATTTCAATTTCAATATTATATTTGATTAAAAAAATGGATCGTGTTTATAAAATTCTTTTTTAGAAGCATTAGTTAAAATTATGAGAGAAATATTTACGAATATTTATTCATATAAAAAATTCATTATTCACATCTATCGCTTAAAAAAAGAAAAAATTCATATTTCAAACTCTACCTATTCACAAATTTCCAATATTAATTGCTCATATAAAAACTACATTTACTTTTCAAATTTTAAACAAGCAACGTACCCATCAAATCATTCTAAAGAATACAAATAAATTACTTCAGCATCTCTATAATAAAACTTTCAATACTATCAAACATCTTCAAACTATCACGACTAATAATGATTGATAGTAAAACTTTATTTTTTCTAATACTCCCCCCTATTCTTCGTCCATTCATATTTTCAACACGCGAGCCATTTCACAATCATCCCCTGTAACCCACCCTAAAAACTTCCCCCACGAATTTCCGTCAAAACATCGGCCCAATAAAGCGACCGCCAGAGTAGTACGCTGGCCAAAAACTGAAGAAAACTAATTTTGTCTCGAACAAAATCTATAAGCCGGGCTCCGCCACTCCCCGTTCGGATTCCAATAACGTTTCATTGTCATCGACGTGCACGATCGATCGTGTGGCCAAAGAGAGACAGACAGAGAGAACGAAAGAAAGAAAGAGAGAGAGAGAGAGAATTCACACTATCGCGAATTCCATGGCTCGCGACCGAAGTAACCAACCCATCCCCTTTATCCGTCACTGTCGAATTAACGAATTTCAGAGATCTTCCACGTTTGGATGCGTTTAATCCCAGGGTCAGAGGAACCGTGTATGTTGCGCATACGTGCGCGTTTGCACACGCGAGTGGACGGCGTCGAATGAACAATTCAACCGACATACGGCATGTCCCGCCCTTTCCAACCCATCCCGGCGTAATCTATCCTGAACACCAAGCTGCACACCAGCCAACCCCCCTTCGCAATCTCCTTCGCCGCATAACCCGATAATTCTAATTATCCTAACGAGATCAATAATTTCTCGCCCGAGCCCTGTGAACGCGCTGTCTCGCGTAATCATCCTGCCAGAGATTTCTATCGACGAGGCTGTCGCGCCAACTTCCCTCTCGCGGTAAGATAGGGGTGAGGAAGATTGGCTGCGGTGTAAGTGGTTTCGGATTGTATCGAAATTGTTGCGGCCTCGAAGCGGCGGGATCATTGTACGGGAGATTTAAACTCGCGTGGAATCTTAAATGGAATGGTTGGATGGTTATTCTTTTTTTTTTTTGTTTCGTCTTATTTGAGAGTGGTTGTGGTGTTCAACGTTTGATTTTAGTCCCTCTTTTTTTTTTTTTTTTTTTTAAGACATAAAGATTCTTATTGCTAATTATCCTTTTACGCGAGATAATGTCGTTCAAAAATGTTTGTGTAAATTGTAATGATATATTTGTTAGAATATTTTGTATCAGTAATTGTTCATACAAAATTCTGTTCTAAAATCAATTTCTTATTGTTTAATTTCAAATTTCATTATTTCTGATCTGTAAGTTAATTTTATCCTTTATTAATCTTAAGAAAGATTGGGATGAAGCAAGGATCAATTATTTCGATCGTATTTCACAGATAAAGGGTTCAGGGCAATTTCTCCCCATTATCGAAGCAAGCGTCGTAACTAGAGAGAAATTACGATCATTTCAGACAATCGTATTGATATTTGCGCGTTGTTTATGTGGCGCGATTGATTTGTTAATGGCAATTCAACGCACATGATTAAACAGTCAGATATATGGAAACGAAGTGTGATTAGCGTTTCTTATTCTCAATTGCAGGATTTCTGGTACATATACGTTTGTATATTAATTGCCTCGTGTGAAAATTCAACTGTATATCAATTACAATAGAATTTTTAATTGAGAAGAATAAAGAGAATTTTTTTATTAAGATTTCGTGCAAAATTCACATGTTAAATATAATGGATATTATGAAAAGTCGTGAAAATGAGAAAAAATTCATACATATATTTCAAATATATTTGTTTCGTGTTAATTTCAATTTTTAATAGTATTTTCTATTTCATTAAATTTTTGGATTAATATTTCAAGATTATTAATATCAATATAATCTTTCTTTCGATATAATACAATTATAACGTTGTATGGAATTATTCACTAGAAAATATAAATTTCTCTCTTTTAAGGTAATTTTTATTTCATTTGGATAGAATTTCTCGTTGGCGAAATATCGTCAGTCAAAACGAATCATAATTTTTAATAATTCGCTCTACGTCCCTTCCTCGCACGCATTCACTGACCTATCCTAAATGAGACACCTGTGTGCTGGTCAGAGTCGCAGCTTTTTTTTTTTTTTTACTACTACTACGGGATACTACTACTACTACTACGTTTCAGTTAGAACGTATTTCGAGGAGAAAAAGTAGGTCACAGTATTTCCGAGAATTTTGACCGCCATTCAACAACTCGATGCGTTTGGAACGATTTAATAATCTTGGAAACTAATTAAAATAACGGAATAAAATGTATCTTCAAAGATCCTCTTTCTCTCTTAAATCGAGATGATATAATTATCTGATCGTGTTAATTTAATTTTGAACTTGAAATTTGGAATTATTATGAATTAATGTTTTGTATTCTAAATATGAAGAATGTTACATGAATTATTAATTTAATGGAAGGTGGTGGAAGAAATAGAAATTCTTCTAATTATAGATATTTTCTAGGATAAGTTATTTTCTTATTGATTTTAGATTTAATAAAATATCTCTCATTTTTTTATTTATTACTTTGAACAATATAAATTCTACTTGAAAAAAATATACATAGAATAATATGTAATTATAATATGAAATATATATATATACACATAAAAGATATTTAATACTACAAATATTCCAAACTTTTAATAATTTAATTACAATTTGTAAAATTACTTTATATGCACTCTTTTTAAGGATCACCACAAAATAATATTCATTTTATTCTCACTATATTTCACATGAAATTTATTACATTAAATTTTAACCGTTTTCAAAACTATACGATATTAATCACAATAATTATCATCACCATAAATACCATATTATCATAAATCAAAAAAAGAAGAGAAACATTTCAATCTGTTTTATTCCACTTGCAAAATTTCATTGCCGAAAAGCAACTTTTCTCTCTTTTTTAATTTACTCTTCCACAATTTCCTGTGCATTACCTTCAATATTACTTCTAGACTAGAAACAGCGGCGTGGTATCGATTTTATTCGCAACCGATTGGGATCGACATTTGCCTCAAAAACATAGGATAGGTTCCTTGGATTAGTACGATGGTAACGATGTAGACTCAGGGTAATACTGCGGTCTCGGAAGATCGCCATTCAGCCTAGATCTTAACCGAAAGCACGCGCTGCATTAATGCACGTGAGAGATCCGGCCAAGTGCATACGCCCACTATTGTGGTCATTCGAAGATGAATGCGGCAATCCGTTGCAGATCGAATGATGGGCATTTACAGAGACCAAACCCGATTCAGATACGTCTCTTTTTCCCCCGTATAAATGTCAACCATTTCCCGATAACCGTTGTAATATATGGAGATGCATTCAAAGGGTCTCTTATTTTGAAAAATTGGAAATTTTTCTTTATCTCTGCAAGCCGTTTTATCATTGATTGATATTAGAAAAGGAGAGGGAGGATGGGGATCGATGTTGCCATCTGAGAATAATTTAAATATTAAATAAATAAGTTATTACGTGAATTACAGGAAGGAATATTTTATATGATTATTGATTTATCAAATTTAAATTTCATATGCATTCGAATGTAATTCGGGGAAATAGTAAAATTTGTTGAATCAACGAAATGTTTAAATAATATAAAGATTACGTTTTTTACTTTTTTACAAAAATTCTATAAATTTTCCTTAGTAAAGTTCTACGCCGTATAAAATATTTGTATGTTCTCTTCTTACTACTGGTTGAGTACTTCTCGAGAGATCACGTTCTGTAGGTGCGAGATTAAACTCCCAAGAGAGATAGTAACATTGCTACTTGATCACTTGCAGGATCACATAATCCACAAACCTAAGTGTCGGTATGCTTCGTAGAAATATCGTCCAGTGGAAAAAGGATTATGGCAAAGTTCTTTTCCACCGAATTTTTCTGCCATCTTATTTATTCCTATTATTTCTCCTTTTCCACAGATTCTCACCTTACTAAATTACTAAATTTTTTTCTCACATTTTGTAAAATATAGTGGAAAAGAGATTAGATTAAATAATAATTATTGTATATTCTATTTATAAATTTTATTATAATAAGTTATTTCATTTAGTTGATTAGAAAATATATAAGCGAGTAGAAAAGTAATGTATAATTTGGAATAAATACAAGTTGATATTATTATTATATAAAAGAATTATTGTTTAAAAGATGAAAAAAACTAATTTTATTTAATTAAATAATGAACAAAATTTATCATAAATGTTAGGAATAAAGAAAAATATTTATCAAATTTAGTTAATTATATTAGTATTAGTAACAAAGTATTATTATGCAAATAAATTTTGTTAATAATACTATAAGGAATTGTTGTCGTATATTGCATAAATTATTACAAGAAATTGAATATTACTATAAATTAATGATATTAGATTATAGAAAATTATATTTTTATAAACATACCAAATGTTTATTTTATTATTCAACGCGAAAAGTTGCAAATATTTTTAACTCATATTTAGGAATTAATTTAAACACTTATCTTAAAATTTTTAAGATAGAAAACATACTCTCGTTCTTCACTTATTATATAAACAAAGATATCGTTCGAACTTTGTTTACGTAGACATTATGCAGAAACTTGTAATATTCTTACCTATAATCATCCACAATGAGGTTCAATCGTTTCCTTCAAACTTTTCTTACGCATTTTATGGAAAACACCTGAGACCAAAAGTCTTCTAATATCTTAGAAAAACATTTACAGCAACTTTTACAACTTAGAATTTTTTGCCATTTTATTTCAAATTTGTTTTATTTTGTTAAATTTTTGCCGAGAAATTTTTTATCGATACCTAATATAATATGATTTTACAAAATGATGTAAATTTAATCCAGCTTTCCTTATTTCTAATTCCTGGTTACATTTAACAAAATATTTGTTCTAAATTTTTCTTTGTATTGTATTTTAAAGAATAATTTGTTTTTTAAAAATGTGCTCATACGTGAGAGCAAGCGTAAAGTAAGAAACTTGTAAAGATGTTCGAGAACGAATCTCGTATATCGTTAGCCTTTGTTCTTTTCCCTTTTTCTTTGATGATTCTTCTTTGACTAGCCCTGCGTGTATCAAGAAGGGATTGAGATTCTAAAGAGGCATTATATAGACGTTAAATATTATATAACGATACTTTCGCGATTACAAAAAGATTATTCTGTATAGGGCTTACTACGTTTGCTAAATCGAAATTTTAGAAGGAAATCTTTAATAAAAAAAAATCGACAGGAGAATCTTTGAGCAAGATAAAATAATTGATTATTCAGAAGATTATGATGATATAACTGTAAAAGTATTTTTCATGAAATTAAAAAAGGTAATTTCATTTGACTATAATTGCTTACATATATATAGGTAATAATTATAAATTAACATTATATTGTCAGATGTACATTAATGATTTATTATAGGAAATTAATATATCATTTCTAAATTTCTATTACTATCTGTTATCTATAAATAACAGTGTAAACTTGTAAGTTTCGAAAAATGATAAATCGCCAAATTCTTTTTACAAAAACAAAAATTCAAAAAATTTTGAAATATGAAAATCCTTTCTATTCATTTTATACGAAAAATATCATCTATCTTGTGCAAGATAATATACAAAACTATCATGTAGCATTATGTCACGCGTAAAACATATATCATAAATCATATATGATAAAATTCTGCACTTTTTGGATGTTGATAAATTTTAAACAATTTTATCAATTAATCGAAATTACTCGGTAAAAGAAAACAGTCAATCAAAATTTATCAGAAATTGAATAATACAAAAATACATTAAGTATATTTTGATATATACGAATTTCACAAAAAGCTAATCATTTGATCTAAAAAAAAATAGAATAATTTTTAAATTGCAATTTTTTTCGTAACTAAGATATTATCATATTATAATCACATGTAAATAATAGATATATTGTGTAAAACAAATGTTAAAAATGAAATAGCAATCGCGCCAGTAAAACCAAACCAATCACGATCAGACAAATAGCCCAAGTAAAATCAACTAAACGATCAACCAAATGATATCTACGGATCCTTTAATTTTTCCTTCTCAAGTTCAACTCTTACACCGTAAAATACAAAACAAGGTAAAATTCTGTTAAAAAAACGAAAGAAGAATGAAGTTTAACCATCGCGTGATGGAACGCGACATAACAACATAAGACGGAATAAGCTTTCAACTTCTCGAGAAAATGAAAACGCGTAAGATTAAAAGGTAAAAATCCTTCAGCGTTTCTTCACGGATGAAAACCGAAAAATCAGAAAACGAAGAAAGAAGAAGGTGGATGAAGTGAAGAAGAGAGAGAGAGAGAGAAGTAAAGGGAAAGCGATCCTTTAATCTGTTTCGGAACTCCTTCCGAAAGCTCCGGCAAATAGAAAACGGTCGGCGAGCCGTTGAGACGAAATTTTATTTCAGCACGGAGAAGGAGGGAGAGAGAAACGTTCGTTACGCCTCGTTTCCACGGGTCACAGGAAGCTAGCGTATCGCCAGGGAAAGGAACTCGAAAATCTCCGCGGGCAGACGCGTCTCCGCCCCCGCGAAGGCGAACTTTCACCCTCTGAATTCCTCGTTTGTGCAATTCGCCCGCGTAATCTAATGAGCAAACGCCGAGACTCGGCCGCCCGGACCCGGAAATTGAAGTATACATTATAAAACACCGCGTTTTCTATGCAACCTGCACACCACAGGTCGTAAAACCAGGTCGCCGCATTCCTGGAAAGTCGCTGCGCTTAAATATACACAACCACCGGCCGTGGTGGTTCGCCTCTAACCTCTTTGCCCGCGTCCATTTCCTTCGTTTCGCTTCATAAAGTTTGCGTTTTGACGCCGGCTTAATCTCGCGAGTTTAATGTCTTCGAGTGATAAACTCGAAGGGAATTTGGTTGCCTCTGTGTGAGACGCAAAAGGGCAGACTTAACGCAACTTGGCAAGAGTAATGATCTTGTTATCCGTCGATCAAAATTCATGAAATAAGTAATGTTGATTAATTTAATTTTAACGTGAATCTTTATTTGTGAAGAGATATGATAATTTATTAATTTATTAACGGTGGAAGATTTTAGATCGTAATAATTGAGTTTGATTTAACTTAATTTTTGTATCGTTAAAATAAAGATTTGTGTGGTATTTTTAATTGTTACAAATTCGCGCGATTTCTTTATAAATAAGGTTCAAAAAATCGGAGCAACTTTCGAACCTTCTTTTTTCTTAAGAACTTATCTTACAAAGGACAAACAAATCCAATTAGAACGACTTTCTTTTTTTTTTCCCAATCTCGATATCATCGGTCTTGGTGTTATTTTTAATTGCGTTTCGCTTCAATCCGTCCCTCCTCGTCGAGACGAAACAAAAGGCACAAAGAGGATGTTTAGGCAATTTACATTTAGAATGGTCCATTCAACGTTCTCGCGATATTTTCGAGGCTCGAAACAATAACAATTATCCGAGCTCTTTGAAGCGTCTTGTCGTTCGACTGTAATTCACCAGCACCGATTTCCGCCGTTCTACCCAGACCTCTTAGCAAATTTATCTCCTCGAATCTCGGCACGCTTTGTGGATTGCTTGTATACACGGTGCCTTCGAGCTTTGCCCGTTTGCGAGCCCATTCTTCAAGCCTAGGCAATCAAAGAAAGATGAAAGGATCCACGTTTTCTCTCTGAAAAGTGGGGAACAGTTCGACGACGAAATTCACGGTCGAAATTACGTCGTCGAATTCAATTTGATCGCGTGTTTATTTCACCAAGGCTTTCGGATCGTTCTCAAAACGAAGGAAGGGGAAAAAGAATGTATCCGTGAATAATTAATAATTTTATTACTTTTTTCTTTTAACCAGGATTTAATTAATTTTACTAATTTCGTGATTCGTTTCGTTATCTCCTGCGTGCTATGGAAAATTGATATTCTTCTTGAAATTATTTCCGATAATGGACATTTATACGTGAAGTAGAATTAAATTGAATTTTTCTTTTAAATGGATTATATTTTTGAAATATTATCAAAAATTTTCTTTCTTTTGTTAGGATTAATTATATTCGTGTTTCATCATTAGCATGTTATAAGAATTGGATAATGTTAAGTTAAGATTGGATAATCGATGTTAAAGAATAATTAAATATTAATCATGGTGTAAATTTTATTTAGACAAGAAATTAATTAAGGCACGTGTAAATCAGAATATTTTCTATTTATGAATCTGTTTATGAATATTATCATCATTTGGCATCGTTTTTAAATGATGCATTGTTTAAATTACATTATCCACGTTAAATAAATATCCACTAAATACACTGTAAACATTAAGTAACATGAAACTGCATAATGAAACAATGAAAAAAAGTACATCGACTTTTCACTTCTCTCTACAAATGAACGATTTAGAAAATGAATAGTGAAGAATTTTTTAAAAAAATCTCGAGATATTTAAATCGGTGAAAATATATTTTTTATTCCTATTGTAATATAAAATCATTCTCCCTTTAAAAAAATTCAATCAAAAATAGAGGCTTCATCCTTTGATGAAATGGAGCCAGAGAGAGTATTGCACAAACTTTTTTTCTCCAATTTCAGAGATTGCCAATTTTTTTAATCTCGTGCACGAGCATTATCATTTAGAACTCTGCGAATTCTCCACGGTCAATTTGCGAATATTCTCGCGCAAAGAATTAATAAAACGCAATACGTATTCCAAAAAAACTTGTTTCACTGACGATAATTATTCGATGTTTCAGGAATGGGTGGACTACAACCTCCAATGGAACGAGTCCGAGTACGGAGGTGTAAAGGACCTTCGAATTACACCAAACAAGCTCTGGAAGCCAGACATTCTCATGTACAACAGGTAACCCAATCTTGCCGCATTTGCATAGGTAATTTGATCCCGCGCGATAAATCGATCGGCGAATCTAATTATTCCCGCGGACGGATGTAAAAATTCAATGAATTCCTTCACGGTGTAAAAAAAGAAAAAGAAAAAAAAAACGTATCTCGCGAATGAAAATTATTTCGATCGAATTAAATTTATTTCATTAAAATTGTTCCGGGAAATAAAGAATGAAAATACGAAAGAAAAAAGAGGGATGAAAGCGGAAAAGAATTTTCGTGTCGCGAGAAAATTCGTCGGTTCGATAAAAAGCAAAGCCTCGGATCTCGGTGTAAATTTAATTTCTGCGAGTTGAGTCTGAAAGATTCGAGTTGCATCGCGAAACTCGTTTAATCCACGATCAACGGTAAAAAGTTGGATCACATCCGGATTTAATCGATAAACGTAATTTCGTTTCTATCATCGTATGTCGTATCACGAATTGCTCGATTTTATTGCTGTCAAACATTGTTGATTAATATTTGGGCGAACAGTGCTTACGATAGTAGTAGATCTATTGTTTCTATTGAAAACTAACTTATTTTTATGCAAAATTATATTTGAAATGTGAAATGGAATTTCTATACGTGTAACTTTAATATTGGTTTAATGTTTAGAAAAATCAATTCGATTATACATATTTAATTTGAGTGTAAGTTTTTGTTAAAATTATTTTGTATTTTGTTTGGTGTTCAAATATAACGATATTGATAATTTATTATTGTTATGATGACAGAATTCTAAATCTTTTTGCACAATAACAATAATCAGTATTATCGAATTGATTGAATTATAAAACGTAAGATATAATTTCCTCCTTTGTAACAAATTTAATATTAAATAAAATAATTGGATGATTTAATTTACCGATGAAACTCAATTTATTCGGTACAAAATTAATCACTATTGTTACAAAAATTTATTATCACGGAGAAACTTCGATACTCTGATAAAAAGTTATATTTATTCGATCATGATTTTACAATTTAAAATTTCATTCTCGTTTAAAAATTTAAGAGAAACTTTTCCAATGGGAGGTTCCAGTAAAAAAATAAAAACGCAAAAACATGAAGATATTAAACGCAAAATGTTCAAATACAAAAATTTAACTCCCTATCGATTACAAATTAATCGTCATCGTAATCAACACCGAAGTACTGTAAATATCATTTCGAAAAATGATCGAATACAAATCGAATTTCCCGAACCGATATTCCGACGTTATTTTTGTCCAGAGAAGAGGGATTGGGACCGACAAAATCGAGTTAATTCGTGATACACGCAATACGTTCGCGTAATCCGACACATTTGAATTGCAATTACACGTGGCCGTCCAACCGCGGAGGTTAAGCCGTGCTACTTTAAAACCTCGAATCCTCCCCGAATTCGGGCCGTCAATATTTCACGATCGGATCGCTCGAATCACGAGACGAGTCGTAGGAAGTCGCGTGCAAGAAGACTTCGCATCCTCCTTCGAGCGAGACATTGAAACTCGTTGAAACAAATCGTTGGATCACGAACAGAATCGTGAAATCGATTGGAAAGGAACTAAGATTTTGAGAATGTTTCAGAATACCCGTCGTGACGTTACTACCTTCGAATGCGTAAATTGAATTTACGCGCGCCCTTCCCCCCCTCCCTCCTTTTTGACGATTTTTTAAAGAATATATATAGATTTAATTCGTCGAGGGTACGTAATTATTATCCCAATGTTGCTTCGCATCTTAACCCTTTCCAGACTCTTTTCACAGTGAAATAATTAAAAGAAGAAAAGGTAGATTAACGAGTCGAATTTTCAAATTTCTTTTTATTAACAATTCGTTAGTTCACAATGCATTGGTCTTTCCATCCTATTAGTCTCGAAAGGGTTAAAACAGTCTTTCACATATTATACTTACAACTTTATCACACATACATAACTACACATATATATATAGTTATATATATTATATATATATATATTATATAGTTTATCGAAGTCCCTGAAATGCATGCGTTTTCTTGAGTCCCAGTATTTCTTATTCCAGTACGTACTATCTGTATATTTACATAATTCTCATTTGTACATATTTTATACATTATAGATAGATCTGTCTATTATACGTATACTATATTCTTCCCACAAAATTTTTCGATTCCTAAAGTCGTAGATACATTTTCTCTCACGAGTCGATCGGTGTTTTCCCTCTCGTTCTCACAATAAACACGAGTTTTTCTTTTTAGCTCTCAAGAGCGCGAGAACGGGTTGAAAAGAGGGTTGAAAGAAATAACTGGTCGGCTCGTGCGTGTTTCTTTTTTTTTTTTTTTTTTTCGTACATTTTGATTTACACGAATTACGATAACGCAGAGGCATTAATTGCATATACGTCGATCATGTTCATTTTTTCAAAAAATTGAAAGAGCCACGGTGTTACGTGTTCTTCAAAATTTGATGATCCAATAATTTGATACACTTCAAATTATAAAAATAATAATTTCATTATTCCAACTGATATAATTATCCCAAAATTATTTCATCTTTTGAAATTCTCCAATTCTCCAAAGCGAAGCATCAAAAATTAAAATAGTGTTTTCCATATCTTTTCTTCGTATCGCTCTCCAAAAATTTCTCTCCCGGTATGCGTACAAGATCATCATTTTGCCAATCGCTTTCCAAAAAGGTACCTAAATTAATCCTATTAAACAAACTCCCTCTCCCCCTTTTTTGGAAAACACTAGATCAAAGAAAACTATCGTTCAAAAGTATCGAGAAAATCTTCAAAAAAAAAAAAAAAGAAACCTTTCCCATTCGCGATTTTTTCAAGAAAGAATTCACGCGACGCTGATCAACGCCGTGGCTCCCTCTGAGTTCTCAACCACTTGTTCACACAGCCTCCTTAGATTAATTAGTTTTAGATTATTAATAGGCAAATGCAGCATCAACTTGTGCATACAAATTAGGCGAGCGGGCGAGCAAGACGCGGGGAAGATCGTCGCCGTCTCGTCTCCGCGTTCTGCTCGGCCGCGAAATTGATACGCCCGCCGCTCGGCTGTCAGCCGATTCCCATCGCCGCCGGGGGGATCGATCGCGACTCCCCCTCCTCCCTTCCCCTTGACGCCGAATTATTACACATTCTCACTGTGATACCGCATCACGTAGGGCGCGATCCGCTCGTTGAATAATGGATTAACGAGCGGGGCCGTTACCGCGATTTAAGCCGATCAGACATCGGGATCTTTGGGGATAACGCGGTTTCGTACGGTGAACTGTGTGGTCTATGTTTTGATATATACATCGGATGTATATATATATCGAGGAGGATCGATCGATGGGATTTGACGTTTCGAGACTTTATTTTTTTTGGACAAAGCAAAGAATATCACGTATGCGCGCGTGGATCATATATATATATATATGGGGGAAGCTGATTGCGTTCTAAAAAGTTTCTAGAGAGTTATTTGGATATATTTTGTGTTAGAATTTATTAGAATTAGAAATTGTTGGATTTGCAAATTCGTGACAACATTTGAAAGGATTTTTAGAGATTAAAGCGAATGAAGAGAAGGGGTCAATTCATTCTCAATACGAAATTGTCTGTGATTCACGATAAACAAATAAATCTTAATTATCATCGTTTGTGTAGCTATTTTTGTATTTTTTTCGGCCTCTACAATCGATTCTAGAAAGATGTTCCAACAAAAGCCGAGTGATTGCTGCATAACCAAACTGCTCTGTCCCTTTATAATGAAACCCAATTAAAGTATAAAATAACACGTACACGCACTATAGTGAGTAAATTCAAATTCTATCTAACTTGATAACTATCTAACGTAGCTAACATGCTCGTGGGAAGATAGTCCCTTCCAATTCGCATTCCCATCCCAGTTTATCTCAAAATCACTTAATTCTCGTAATCGTGTTGATCCTCTCAGTGTCCGAGAGAAATTCCTTTCGAACTTCGGATAGTTCGCGGGAAATCCGGTGAAATGAGTTCCCGGCATTCGAATTGTAAAAAAAAAAAAAGTAAACGAAAGGGTTGAAAGAGGGGGAAAAAGATATCTACGAGCGAAGATTACGCATGCGCGTAGAGAAAAAAATAGGAAGAGAAAATGGCGGGATAGTTTGCGGAGGAAGGAACAAGGGAGACGTTGAACGCTCTTTCGACTAACGATTCATCACGTTGGTTAACCAGGGACTAACAAGAGCTGAGAATTGCTGTCCCTGTAAAATCGTGTCAGATCGTCAATTTCAATTGATTTCGCTTGCTAGGAACTTTGGTTACGGAGATTAGGGTAGGGTACTAGTGACTTTTAAGAATCAATAGAAAAATAATCTCACTGAGTTAGTTTAATCTTAGTTCTGATTCTTGGTGATTGAATTTGAAATTTATAATTCTTATAGTCTTGGTCTCAACTTGTTTTATTTTAGATGTATATATGTTAGCTGTGTAATGAGTTATTAATTAAAAAATAGTCGCGTATATATATATATATACATATTACAACACTAAGACGTTTGTTGTACAAAGAAAGAAGCTTGCAGATATAAGGAAATATCACTGCATAGCAAACTATATGTAAATTTGAATGAAATTCCAATGCAAATGAGCAAATGCACGAACAAGAATAAACAGAAGGCAAGGAAAATAAACAGCCTCGATACACACGAAATTCCATTACGTTGCAGAATTCATATCATCATCTTATCAGTTTTTCCTTTTCCTCGCGAAATCAAGAAATTAACGTCCTTGATTCCTGTTCGATAAATTCAAAGAAACTTTCCATCCAAATATCTTTATTCCTACAAATATTGTATCACGAGAGATCTATAAGATCTAGCATGATTAATCAAATCATTTAGCTCTCACGATCGCAATTCTTTCATTCTATTACAACAAAATCTTTCTCGAGCAAAATTATCGTTCAAAGAAAAAAATGGCAAATTTTCTTTTTGGCAGAATTCCTGATAATATTTCAAAATTTTGACTCGAAGAGAAGAAACGTAAGCAAATATATCGGTATATCGACAGGTACTTTCAACTTACCCCCGTCCTCTCGTGTTAGACAAAAATAATACGAGAACATGCGCCCATTTAGCGAGACAGTGTACATACCCCGGGGAACAGTTACTGCGAGTAGTTCTTCCAAAGAGAAAGGTGTTTCCTGCGAAACCGTAAAGCGAATCCCGCTCCAAGGTACTTTTAGACGGTACTACTGAATTTAAGCTGCTATAACCTGAGGGTTGAAGCTTTCGGGACTGGCGTACAGCCCGTAAAATCCGTTTCATCCGAACACCTTCGCGGATGTACATAACGATCCACCTCACCACGACATGAATTGACCAGGTTTTTTACGAAATTTGTACCAGACGGATCGATCGAATTGGTGGATGGATTTTGAACTTGTAGGGATTGATTGTAGGATAGATTTCGTGACTGGATATTGTAATTGATGAGAAATTTGGAAATTTATTTCGAGTAATAATTATTGTTAACGTTATTGAGTTCATTGTTAAATTTGATGTTGTACAGAAGACACGTGAAATGATGTCTTCTGGAAGAAAAGAAAGGTATAATTAATTTATTAATACTTTTTTGCGAATCGTTCAAATAACTTTTGTACCATATATTTGTTTAATAATTAATTTGTCTTGTATGGAATTGAAGAAATATTCTACTCTGAAATTATTCTCATTTTACTTTGTTCGATTATTAGAATTAGAAAATATGAGAAGTTTCTTATGATGAAAGAATCTTTTTTTTTATATGTAATAATTTACATATAATGTAAATGTCAAAGAGATATGGAAATCCAATCGGATAACGCGAAATTCAATCCAGTGCAAAATTCACAGAAACGCATTGTTACTTGGGAAACGTTTTCGTAATGTTAACATAACGATGTATGTATGTATATATGTATGTTCGATGTTTGATCAGACGAATTTCACTGTCCATATTTGTCGAGGTAAATTTCATTTCTGTCTACGGTTTTCGTTAGGAATATGTTGCGGAATTATGAACAATACGATAGCAAATTTTATTGCGTTGTTACATTGATTTTTGCATTTAATATCGACTTTCAAATAATTACTACAAATTTTTATATTTGTGAATATGTGCAATTTAAAGTAATCGGTGCGATTATAACACTTGACACTTTCGTTATTTCGTTTCATTTTTTTTTATAAAATTTCTTTTTGTATTGTTTATTATACTTTTCGTGTCTTTTGTTAGATTTTGTTAGATAGAATTCATAAATGAAATAAAATTCCGTGAAAATTAGCCGTTTCAAAATTCATTAACAAATAAAAAATATTTCGTTCTGTAATATACTTTTTACTTGTTATAATGTTTTTTCTTGCGTATTTAATCGACGTAAGAGTAATGATACTAGATATTTAAATATCTAAAATTACATTTGACAGTAAAGAAAATTGTTGGGAAATACTTTTTTTTTTTTCATCAACTCATCATAAAAACATATTTAAACATTTTTGCTTTGATATCTTAATGAGCGACATGACGATATACATTTCAAAAATTCTGACAAGTGTTAAATACACGAGTAGTGTTAAAACTTGTTGGTATTATTTTTATATTATTTTCTGTCGGTTAACGTCTCGTTTCGTTTAGAAGTGGAACAGCAATAAACGCCTTTATGTTATAGTGAAGTTATTAGTAGGTATATTTTTCAAAAAGAGAATTATATAAATATGTAAGAGTTGCTATGATTTTAAGCAAGTTATTTTTAAAAGGAAAAAATTATTACACAGTTCTATAATTAAGTATATATAGAGATGTAGATAAAATATTTTTGGAAATATTCTTTTAGAACTTATAATGTTATAATATTTCAAAATATCAATTCAGATTTTCAAACAATTATAAAGATATATTTTCATTTTATCATTTTTTAAAAAGAATTCAAAGTTTTAACATTTAATATATTATCTTCTTAATATTCATATTATATTTTCAAATATAAATATATAATATGAACACTTTAATACAAACAATATCACAAATATTTATCTTAACAAATTTTGCCACTTTACATTGAATAAGACAATTACATATTTCATTATTATTATGAAAAGAAGTTTATTATCTAACTCTCTGCTTCACAAAATCCCCCTTTAATATTCATTAAATTATACAAAGATACCAAAAAAAAAAAAATAATAATAATAATTCCCTCGTCATTCTAACGAATTAATAAAATAAAACGAAATTTAACCTCTTCAACCCTGAAACCATCGAGAACCACTGCAAAACCCGGATCTTTACGGATTTGCCCCACCCCTTTTCCATCGAATTCGTCATAATCACGTTACACGATGTTCCCCTTGAGCGATCACTCGGCTCAATCGGCTCGAGGCCACGATCGAAGAACGTCGCATCTCGAGATCGTTCATCCGAGTCGAAGAAGCTTCACCCCGATACGATGTCTGATAAATACCGTGGAACGATACACACACACACACACCCTTTGAGCGCGCATCCCACCATCACCGTTGCGTTCAATTGGGGATGCGGATCGCGGCGGAAGTCGGCGGCGATGGCGAACAGCGGCTCGCAGCTGGGCGGCGGCTGTAATTATGTGAATAATTAATAGAGACGCGACGTCAGGCCACCCCGTCACTGCGGGCCACCGCAGCACCGGGCCCGAGACCCGCCCCCTCTAAATACGCGCAACACGTAGCTACGTTTCCGAATTCCTGCGGATGGAATACCATCGAACGCAACTACTCCAGCACCGCGAGAGTACAACGCGATCCATCTGCACGCGGGACACGTATGTGGGCAAGCACGCGCGTGGATTTGGATGTACGAGCGAGCTATGCACGCTTGTGACTATCGATTATCGATAATGTTATCGATACGTTGTTGATCATTTAAAAGTGAACAAGGGCTATTGCTTACGGGCTATTGTTAAAAGCCAGTTTCACGTGCCTTACGAGAAGTAAGAATTGAATTATATTGTAGTTTCAGCTAGTTTTATTCGTGTTATTGGTTATTCTTCTGAATAAGAAAAATTTTTGTTCAGCTTCGGTTATTTTCATTCGTTTATTTATTCTAATGGAAAATATCGGGGTTGGAGAAAGAATTTCGAATTTCCTTCCGTTGTTAACGCGTTAATTTTATATGATTTTACACCGGCAGGATGTATAGAGTGCAGGGTATACGATTGCTGATTGAAATCGTGTGGCTGGTTTGGGGAAATCGATTTTAGGGGATCGGGAATGAGAGAGAGAGGGTGATTGAACGATTGGAGGAAGAAATGGTTGGATTGGGAAGGGTGGGGAAGTGTTTGATTGTGGGATTTTTTTGGAAAGATAGAATTTTGAACGGGATTCGTGATATTCGTCCCTGTTTGGATAACTTTGGTGAATCGTTTGTTTAAATATATGAAGTTTTTGTGAAATGTGTTGGTTTATTTGACTGGAGAGAAAAAATTTTGAGAGTTGTAAATTTGTAAAGTTGATTTCGTGATTGTATAGGAATATGTATTCGAATCGAAGAAATGAAAATCATTAAATCCTAGAAATTTTCTGTTCGATAATTCGATTTAAATTTTAGATACGTTTTATAGTTTGAAATATATCGATAAATTTATCAAATTACAATAATTTTGTTCAATTAATTTTTTATAGAGTTCATTTGAATGATTATACAACTAATACTTTCTATCTAATTTTTCTCTTGCATTTGATTTAACTTCTGTCTTAGTTAAAGAAACATTCTAATTAGTTCACATTTTAATAGATTCAATATTTATATTTCAAAAACTAAAAATTAATTAAATTTGATTAAATAATGTAACAAAGCATACATATTAGCATAAAATTACAATTTAGGTTAATAAAGCTGAACAATTATTAATTTAAATACTTGTTATTTTATTTTATTTCGATGAAAATGTTTTATCTGTAATTTATGTGGAAACGATACGATCCATAAATAAAACAATCTGTTGATCAGAGATATAATGTGTCAGATGATTTCTTCTCGATGAGAAGGATCGTTAATATTTTAGAAAATAACGATCCTCTGCGGTTTGATTAATTGAAGAAGATTAACAGGTAATGAAGTATACTCAGGTGGTTGTTGAAAGAACAGCGAGTGTTCAGATTAATTCAGAGCTTAATAGATACACTCGTTTGGATGATATCCAAGCAATAAATCGTGAATATCTATTATCAAGAGGGCAGAGTTTTAAATATTATACACGATATAACAGAATTTTGTGAAAATTCTGCTAAAATATTTTAGCATGAATGAATATAGGACAGTACATGAAAATATCTTTAAGATTTATTGGTAACAATGTACAATATGCTTAAAATAATGGATAATGATAATTTAATTATTTTCTTGACAATATATACTGAATTTTCGTTTCTACGAAAATTACTTCCTAATAATCACTTCCTGAATTGATGAATAAAAAATATACATAATTATTAGGTAAAAGTTTTCTAAATTTTTTTAAATTCTAAAACGCTTATATTTAAATTGAACATCGACAGTGGAAACAAAATCGAACAATCTTTAATCGAGAAGTATATTTCTTAAATTTCTATCTATTCTAAATTCTAAAACACGGTTTTATTATTGATTTCAAATCAAGTATATTTATATCGTTTCGTTAGATATCACAAGGATGGGTTCCATTAGAAATTATTCCGCCCTAAATAATGCATTTCTACGTCGTAAAACGCGATCGTAAAGTGGTTCGTCGAGGAGGGTGTAATATCAAATTTCCACTGGAAAATATTCACGCACGCGTTTAGGGAGCATCGTGAGTTGTGAGTTTCGAGCACGCTTCCAGCGAATTAATGCTACGCCACTGTGCATAGACGTGCACGGTGATTTGGCGCCCTTAACTTTACGATAGTTTGCCCGACATTTATGACGGTTGAGTTAGAATTCGGTCCATTGCCCCTCTATATCTCTGCCACTATTCGTTGATGTAATAATTTCTATCATAAACGCGCGTAAAATTTACAAAAGTAAATGGATCTGAGAGAAAAGAGAAGCTTTTGGAAAAAAGAAGTTTATTCTATGAGATTTTGCTCGGTAAATTATCGTTAATCAATCAAACTTTAAAAATTAATCGTTTATTTTGTTGAGGTAGATATTTATCTTTATTGAATCATTTTAATTAGAATTATTTATAAATACGTATAAAATATTTAGATACTCATTATTGGTCAGTATTATCATATATTTATTATAGGTATAATAAATATAATGTAAAACAAAATTAAATTCTTTCGCTTAATTTTACTTTGTTCATCGTTAGATACTTGTGTAATTGAAATAAGAAATTTCGTTTTAATCTAGATCATTCTCATAATAAATATAAGGAAGAAGATAATTTTGGAATTAATATTCTATTCTTAATTAATACTCTACAATACAAATTGCAAAAGTAAGAATAATGTAGAAGGAATTCTGTCAAATTAAAATTCTCAGCAATAATTTAAACCGCGGAATCCTCGTAAAAATTCAAACTTTTCCCAACAGAATAAGAAAGAACTTCGAATCAAACCATAGTGCACATTAATAGTTAACTTTATTCCATAAATTATTTAGAATTATTGAAACAGAAGTTATTTCTGTGTAATCTACAAATCATACGTGGGTATCGTTCGAGAAGTTCTTCGCAATCCCCAAACCAACCATAAATAAATTTCTTTCAACATACACCCATATAATAATATATACAGACTATTTTTTTAAACTCGATTAGCTAGAATATGAAAAAATATATATTCAATCAATGTATCGATCTTAAAATCTCTTGTGTTTAAAAATATATCGAAGAATAAAGATCGTTTCAAAGAGGAAATTTATATCTTCAAAAAATTCAAAATTCTATGAGAAAATATCCTTAATAATTTCCAAAGAATGGATCACATTTTCAGCAACTTATAAATCGATAAAATTATATTTCATCTCTTATTTCATCAAATTTACTTTCTACTTACTTAATGAATGCCGCTCAATCGAGGCCACCCCTTATATTTCTAAACACAAGAAAGACTCAAAGCGACGATATCTGCTTCGATTCCCGTCTTTCTCGAATTAAAATCAAGACTTGGCTGTCCACACTCGCACGTGTCCCGTGAAAAATGGCTCGGCCCAAGTTTCTCGCACGTTGCTGGAGGAAATTCTTGCTTGGAAACTGCACAAAGTGCTTAAGAGGAGAGGGCGGGTTCCGTGGCATGGTCGATGAAACCTCAACCGCTCGAATTTCTTACGGAACCCGGTCAAAATCGTCCAAAATCCGCCCCCCCCCTCCTGGCGGGGGCTAATCCTTCTCGATAGAGTCGGAGATCCGCGTTTAAACTCGCGACAAATCGCGGACGTAAAAGAGGGGAGAGGGTTGAATCGATCGCCGCCATCCCAGCGGATCAAACGTGGCAATTCTGTCTCGAGCTGCGCCACTTTCGCGGACAGCTGGCTTGTTATCCGTTGACAAGTAAAGCTGGTGGATACCGAGCTTACCCCCGATCGCTGTTGTTTAGAGCGCGTTTCTGACCGAACGTTTTTTACGTTCCGGGCTTTCGAGAGATTTTACGACACCCTGGATAATTGTGGAAGAAGTAGGTTAGAAGATCGGGTTTGGAAATAATTGGCGGGGCATTGGATTTTAATTGTAAACAGGATGGAGAGTTTTTGGAAATTTTTTGATACGCCTGTTCTTCGAATCAATTTGAAAATATTTATATATACGTAAGTTTATTTTAGGGGATGGATATTTATAAAAATTTATCCCAATGATTCATGGATGAATGGTAAAGTTTTAACTAGATTTTATCATGGATGTAATTTCTAACAATTGAATGTTTGTCGTACGCAAATTTTAGCTCTTTTACGAAAACGTTGCCGATCAATTTAGATTATTTTATATAGAAAATATGATTCCAATAAGATTCAATACGTACAATTCTTGAGATAAGATTCAAATCAATATTATTATAGAACAAAATGCTCATAGAATTTGAAACTGAATCAATTCTAAATGTGAAGAAATATAAAAGTTGACATGTGAAAATACAGTTTGTTTCCATCTCTCTTCGTCCAAGTGAAATCGCTTATAATTCAATAAATAAACCTATTATATTTTCACACATCAATTTCTATATTTCTTCTAATCTCTAAAGACGTTTCACGAATGCATATATACACGTGCAAACTAATTAATAATCGATCCTCCACACGCTTATTTCCCTCATTGCAACGCTTCAGAAACTCTCGTCAATTAAACTTTTTCCCACACGTGAGCAACCGCCATTTCTCCCCCGTCATTCATTATTTCATTATTTTAATCTTGGAAAGGATGATCGACGCGTAGATTAGGGCGAATCGATGCTAAGTGGCCGTTAATATCGTTCAAATGTCCTCGAATAACGGGGAGAGAGGATGCTCGTTATCCGGTGGAACAAAAGGTGATGCTTCCTCCTCTCCTAGCGACTTACTTGTTGCTCAACGTTGCTTCTTCCCTCGTGAATATCGCGCGCTCAAAAGCGCAGACATTGGCGTGCAAAAGAAGGGGAGAGAAAGGGTGGAAGGGTCAGTGATCTTGGAGGACAGGATCCAGCCGGAAGCGGGAGACAATAGACGCGGAGGTCGCCTTTGTGCTGCGAGGAACAATCGACGAGAGGCCGTTCCTTAGAATTCGTAAACGGTGGTGCACACCGCCCACGCTTTGTAATGGCGAATGACGAATAGGAGAGTGGAAACTGAACGTGGAATGTTGAAATTCGTACATTGTGATATTTAGATGGACTGGTTATTGGTCGAATTACATGTCGATCGTCAAATATCATCTGTCTCGTGCAAATGTTTTTAAAAAGTAAAACAATCGAATCGAACTTAGTAGTTGTTCGAGGAAATTCAAAATTCAAAATTTTCGTTTTCACAAACGCGTGGAATATTTCAAATATTGGAAATAATGCTTTCGATTAAATAAAGTAATTAAGTAAAAATTGTGTATCTTCAAAAGATATTAACAGAATTCGTAGGAAGAAATTTTCTGAAAAAGTCGGTCGTAGATGATTCCATTTCTTTCAGGCAACACGATTAAACCGGATAGTGATTTTCGCGTTTCCACATTTCTTTGTTGTTTTTAAAATGTGCCGCAACGCTCGAAATACGGGGAATCCGTCGCGATTGTTCATCGTCGCATCGAGGGCAAACAAAAGAGGAAGGCGACCGTTATTTATGTAACAGCCATCGCTGTGAAAAACCGAGAAATTCGATGTCAATTACAGCCGTTTCTGCAGTTCCCCTTGAATCGCATAAATAGCATATTTCTCGCCCAAGATACGAAGTAATGTGAATTGTAAAGTATTTCGAGATATTACCGTGTTGCAAGATGATATTTATCGGATTCGGATATATGGATTTTCTTGATGGTGTGTCGTATTTGTTGGAACCGTGAAATTTTAATTAAAAGAACATAATGTGATATCGATTTTATAAATTTGTAATTCTTTTCAATTTAATTATTATTCAAGTCTGCAAAGATATAGGACGGGGGAATCTTTTTTATTATTTCAGCAGGATGTTCATTTCGATTATCGTATCTCGAAATTGTTGTGAATATAAAAATATACTTTATTTAAATAATGTTGGTATTTGAAAAATATTTTCACAAATTAAATAAATAATTGTCCATACGTTTCTTCTTCGAATAAACATCATCACAATCGTTAAAATCGATTTCGATGGACACCTTCGTTCTGATATCCGATTTCTAAACAAAGGCAAAGCGTGGAAATTTGAAAATACTTAATATCCGTTCCACACGCTTCTTCTTTCCAACTTGGACAAGTATTCCAAAGCATCGAACGAAAGTATTAAAGTTTCTGGTAGCTCACGATATTTTAAACTTTGACCTTTGCCACTTATTTCACCCTCGCGATCCTTGGATCATTTGCATGCATATGAAATCACGAGATTCTCAACGGTATCCACGGTATTATTCCATCTGTGGGAACGCGGGCGATGTCGCGTTGGAATTAAAGCTTTTCCCTCAATGTCTCATTAACGTTGATTCGAGAATTATCGAGTTGCTTCGAAAATTATCGTTATATCAAAGTGTGCATACGATTTCACTCGATTGCATTTTTCTTGCATTACTCTTCTGTGAGAACAATCGACCGACCTGTGTACGAAACAATGGCACACATTTTCTGGTTTAATTGCTTAGCAAATGGCGGTGATTTCGTTTAAATTAGAGAAAGATTTCCTTTGCAATTTCTACTGTACGATTTTTGGATGTAATTACGGTTTATTGTGTGCATTTTTTTTCTTTTGTTTGAAAAGGCGTTTGTTTTTTTTTTTTTTCTTTCTCAAACGCTTTTTAATTTTCTCGATTCTATGAGCAACGTGAATTGGCGGCACAATTATAAGAACATTCTTGGATCCCATCTATCTCAAACCTGTTACGAAATGTATTTCGATCGAACGTGTTTCAAGATAAATATTTGAAACGTTTGATACGATTGAATTTTTGTTCCTGGAGATTGATATCTGTTTATTTAAAAAAAAAAAGAGAAAAAAAAAAGAATGATATGAAATTGAAATGAATCTGTTGCATATATGTGAGAATGTATATTTTGATTAACATTCAATGTTAGGATGCAATCAGAGATTTGCAAATTGCATATAAACAAATCGTTTTAATTTATTTGAAGGAAAATTTATTCGAAAACGAGAGTGCTAGCATAATTCAAGAATCTCTTTATTCGTTCGAAACTTTTAATTGACAAGCCAATTAAATGATTACTGAAATACCGAAGTGATTAATTGACTTGCCAATTGAAAGGTTTAAACGACGATTCTTCAACTACAATAAATTATACGATAAATTATTTTCTGATTTTCACTGATTACGCTCTCTATTTATTTGCAATTTCCGAAATTTCTGTATTCTTTAGAATTTTTTCAAAAAGATAATAAACGAGACCATGAATACATTGTTGGCAACGTTTTGTAAGATTTCGAAGCAATTTTAAAACCATTTTCTAGATCTCTGCTCACTTTCTTTTCACGCGGATACATTTGAATATCTTCAATATTTAACAATGATGCTTCGTTTAAATTTTAATTAATGGTAAAATCGAGAGAATATCGCAATCAGTAAATATTCTTCCAATTTAAATTTCATTCCTTGTTCAACATTTGCTTTTAAACACTTAACACATTCATTTATATACAAAATATAAAACTCTTTTCTTTACAGAAAATATATAAATTCCAGATATATACAAATTTCTCAGTACCAAACGCGTACTTTTTACCCATTTATTTAAAATCTATCAAATATAAATAATATTTAAAGCGCGATTCATATATATAAAACGAAAGATCAGGCATTTCAATCGTTTTCCAAACTGTCTCGTCATCCTTCCAAAACCGATTTCGTTTCAATTATTCAAAGATAACGTTTCCAATAGTTAGGAAATTAGGTCAGAAGCCTCTATCTAGGAGCTGACTAATTATCCAGGGGGGAAAAAGGAAGGAGCGGCGTTTGGGAACGTATGGATTCCCTAATAAATCTCGTCGCGTATAATATATCGTGGACATTTATTAAGTGAGCGCCGTAATCGGAAACCGCGTGCAGCTGTTCGCATAGGAACGCGCGGGTATCGACAACAAAGAGACGAAAAGCTCGATAATCGAAACAGTGTTAAATCGGCGCAGTGAGTCCTTTTCGGCAAGCGTAATTTTCGGTAAATTTCGCGGATCCATTTCGTCGGATTTAACGTTTCGCCGATTTCTATTAAACCAGCGAGAAAAATTGAACGTCGATCTTCTGGAAATGAACCGTTGATTCATGATGAAAAAAAAAAAAGACGAAACTTCGCGCTTTTAATAAGGTGATAATAATTATAATCCCCCCGCCTCGTTAAATCTTCGTTTCGATCGGAGACAGGGATCCGCATGGCGAGATCAAGATGAAGGCGTTAAATTAGTGGAAAGGAGCTTCGTTCCTTGTGAGAGAGGTTATAATTAAAGGTTTCGATTCGGTATTTCGTTAATTAAAGACGATTTGTTTAATGAAAACTTCTTTTTGAAAGATATTGTGTAACTTCGTTATATTTATTCGTTTATTTAAGTTGATCGAGTCTTTATGGTATTTATTGTTATTATTGTATGTTCTTGATTTGTTTCTCCAATGTGTCCTATAAAAAAAAAAAAATGCATTTATAATTAGAAAATATTCGAATATCAAATATGTAATTTTTTATGTGAATTTATTAACGATAATGAAATTTGATTAATTATTCACATTTATAGTAATTGTATAATATTATACTTTTGATGGAAAAAATATAAATAGAATGTGCTTCAGAAAATTTAACAAAAGTAAAAATAAAAATTATTAAACTCATCAATTGTTCAAGAAAATTTATTAATATCAGATATCGATAGTTTGAATATTAAAAGAAATTGTTATATATGCAATATCAAAGGCTTTAATTCCATTTCTTATCGTGATTTTGATTTATCGATGGATCACGCTTATCCCCTATTGCACATCTATCGTGTGCATCTATCAGTTCATTTAAATCTAATAACAGCGATGCATATATTGGAAACTATGGTTATCCTGCCTTTAACACGATAGAAATGATAATGATTTGTGTTTTGGATAAATTATGATAATCACGTCAAATCGATATTAACTTAAGGTAATTGTCGTCAATTAATTAATCTCTGACAGCCGTTTATCTGTTCACATCGAAAAGTCAGTGCAATACTGATTTATTTGTATATGTGCAATGCTTGATTATGCAATCATTAACCTAGTGCCCATTAATTATTGATGCACTCTGCATTACTACTACATTTGCCTCTTTGATTTGATCATGTCTTCTCTCGTATCGAAATATATATCCTAAGATGCTATACCGTTCTTTCTTGGAATACATATTGAACACCAATTAATTCTATCTCTAATAAATTCCAACAAATTTTCCAGAGAAGTTTATTATTCATTTGTTTATTCAAGATTCGTTTACATATCTGTTTTATTAATTTTTTTTATTAATATTTTATTAACAAAGGAAACAATTTTTATAAAATGAAAAATTTATTTTAATTACAAATACATATGATATTTGAAACAAAACATTTTAAATTCTCATTGTTTTGTTTTAAGCTTTGTAATAACTTATTTATAATCATAAGAGGACACATTGGAATTAATCAATCAATTTTACATCAACGAATAATTCAATCATTAATTACTTTCTCCCTATTTCTATATTTTCCTATATTCATAAATGATTTCAAATTCTAACATACATCTATATCTACATAACAAAACCAATTGTTCCTAAATGCTTTACAAGAAACGAAGGTAAAAACTTTAAGCATTTAAGTGTGAAGCAATCATCTTGTTCTTGCCAATAAAATAAAATATAAAATAAAAGTTACAAAAATTAAAATTGAACGAAACGTCCGTATAAAATATCGAGGATATAAAATCACGAGAAACGATAGGAATAATGAGATATGAACGAAAACGCGAACGAGATCGATGACGATGATTAATTATATGTGATATGAACACGTTAGTGCGGATGAGGGTTTCGACGGAACGTACCAAACAAACGTGGTGGTCGCGCATAACGGCAGTTGCCTGTACGTTCCTCCGGGCATCTTCAAGAGCACTTGCAAGATAGACATCACTTGGTTCCCCTTTGACGACCAACACTGTGACATGAAGTTCGGATCCTGGACCTACGACGGCAACCAGGTACACTACTGTCTCCACTAAACACTAAACACGCTCAGAGTACACACAAAGCACCAAAAAAAAAAAAAAAAAAAAAAAAGAACTCTCTTTACTGGTCCCGAATTCTTCTGGTGGCGCGATCCATTGCGCCATTTTCCTTGGACGAACGTACAAACGTGGCTTCGAAATTACCGCCAATGGACGATCCGAAAGCGACCAATCCGAACGCTCGATACATCGTCGTGGAGAGAGAAACGAAATTTAAATTTTTTTAATTTCTGTACTTTACTTTCCTTTTAATTTTTTCTAAGTGCTGCACTTCTTTTTGTAAATCGAATTTTCAATGAGATTGTTTTTCGGGAAATATTTATTATACTCGCGAAATAAACTATTGATTGTAGTATTGAAATTGGTAAATTGATATGTAACGTTATTTCGTAACGACATCGATTTATTTTCTGTTCAAATTGGATAAAATTACGTTGAATAGTTTCTCTTTTGATTAACTAGGATTTAAATTGAACTTCGTTAATGAAAAATAACGATTTAATTACTGAAAATGTTCCATCAAATGAAAATAGAACAGCAATCGTTTAAAGTTTAATTTTTATCGGTAATATAAATTATATTACCATGGTAATTATATTGAAATAAAATAGTAGTATAATTTAAAATCAAGGTATTAATGAAAGTGTTCATTAATTATTGTATTAAAAGTAAAATACATCAAACTTAAACAAAAAAATAAAATAAAAATAATAATTATTCAAACGTACCGATCCATAAAGATATTATATATTATATAATTTTTATCCTCACTAACAAATTACTTCAAAACAAATCGTACCATCGAAAAAATTTCATATTTAAAAATCCTAAAACACCCTTAAAAATTGAAAACCTCGCGTCTTATTGATAATTAACCACCGATTATTACACGTAAATAATCATTTCGCGAAAAAGATTCGATGATCCTAACCTGACAACATACGTCATGTATTCCTCGCCAGACATAGTAATTCATAATTCGTCGTCGAAAGACGGTACGATTCCTTCAATTTATTGCGAGCAGCATGGCTCGATGATTTTCTCTCCCCGATGGCGTTAATGAAAAAACCCGCTTGGGGTCCGTTGGCGGCACTGACGAATCCCACGATTGCCACGATATCCCACGAATCCAGGAGAAAAGAAAGGAGGTCCTCTCGATCCTACGCCCATGAGCTGCCTCCCGAGGCTTCTTTGTCCGACACAAGAACTCAGTGCAACACAATAGCAACGCTCCATAGATAGCCGTTCATTCTCACGCTTCGTAGCTTCAGCTCGGTTCTTTATATATAATATAGGTATATTACATATATATACGATACGATATTATATATATATATATTATATTATTTACGTGTATACAATACGTGTAAACACGCACATGTACCAACATATGTGAAATATCGAGAAGTGTGGGGTGAAGAGAAAAGGGGTGGTGGAAGAAAGGGTGATGATATATCATGGATAGAGATGTGAGAATGTCCTCTCTCGCCGTTTTTACTCGGTTTTTCTTCTCATTTTTTCGCATAGAGGAAAGGGGAAGGGATGTTTCGTTGGCTATAAGTTGATTCTGAGCTGAAAGTTGATGGAATATTAGGGTGGTGTATATTATTGTATAAATTTTGTTAGCTATAAAATTTTAGATCCGTATTTTGTTTATATATTGAGTATGTTGATTGATTTCTCTTTGAACGATTTAATTAATTTTATTAGTAAAAGTTACAAGAAATTAATAGAAAAAATTATATAATGATAATTGTAGGATATTTATTTAAATTGTAAAATTGTAGAAGAAAAATGTACATGGCTTGTAATTTATGGATTTCGTTTTATCTTATATTCTGTAATTTTATATAATAAAAATTGTACAGAATAAAATCTAATACATGGGATATATGTAAAAACAGAAATTGAATATTTTAAAATTGAGAAAGTTGACATAAATTTAAGTAATTAATAAATGTTTCAAAATTAATAGAATTGATACAAAAGTAATAGGATATATGATAGGAATAAATTAGTTTCGATTAATGTAGGAGAAGAGTTTGTTTGTTATTATCAACAATTAATTAAAACTTAATATAATGATATAATTAAGGAGGCAGAAAAGTTATATGAAAAGTATTGAATAGAATAGTGATTTTAAAATACTTATGAGAAATAAATATTGCATAATAGATATATATTTAAAAATATATTAGATTTAGATTTTTCTTAAAATCATTACAATAATTACTAAATATTTTTAATAATTTTTAATAAATCATGAAGTAAGAGGAACAACAACGTTTATCATCGTTAAAACATAAACCAGGAACATAGATCAATCATAGATTTTCCACGAACTTTCACATTTTTTAAACACTCAAACTTTTCTATCACTGAAATATATTACTGCGAAATAATATCTCATATATTGTTGATGGAAATATATGGATGATAACATAGATTTCAAAAATAAAAAATAAGATATAGTTTCGAAACGTATGATAGTTTAAAAATTTTAATTTTAACCGACTATTTATTTTCTATGAGCCACAATGAAGCACCGATTAACTGGACAGCTCAGCTCGATAAATCTGTAACAATACCAGTTATCGATTATCCGGGCAAGGCTTTTAAATGAATGATCAGGCAAATAAAATATTAAACGCAATGAATTTTAGTTTAAAGCAAGGAAGAAGAAAATACAAAGTATCTTTCACTAAAAATTTCCATTAACATGATCGATTATGAAATCTTTTATGGACAATTTTATGATGCACTGTAATACATAATAGTCACAGAAGTCTTTCTGCATGTTTTATATGAAATATTGTGAATATGTAAGCCATAACAGATTATACATGGATTCTTTTATTAATGGAATGTCGTTTGCAGAAAGCAAAAAGTTCCTTAAAATTATTATTTTCGGTTTATACTTTTAAATATAACTTCGTAATGATTTTAAAATTAACCATAAACTATAAAATATTCAAATTTTAATTCTCCATTATATAAAAAGTATATATCATTAATGTTAACTCTTAGAATATTTAAAAAATATTCTTTTTTCTTTTTTCGTATATAGCATTCAATTATTTATTACAAGAGAAATATTGCAACAATTTTATTTTAAAGTATCTTTGTATAATGCATTAGATAAATTTAAGATTTTTCTCTTTGGAAAGGTAATATTTATCTTTCATTTTTGAATGCACGGAGAAACTAATACAGTAAATATTCGTGTAATATGGATTCGTTTAAATTTGTAGGATATGGTGAAAATAGGATGTGGTAAAGTTGCTAGGTATAATATAATAAAAAAAAGGCTCGTATAACGTAATATATGTAATATTTAAGAATTTGCATTTTTACAATATGACAAGATATGGTACTATCATAAGAAATCATCAGTGTACATAGAATACAATGGAAAAAAAAAAAAAAAAGAGATAAAGATATTTTCAAATATTATAGCAAACTTACTCTATTTTTAATTTTAAATTTTACAACAAATTTCTAAATATATTTACAAAAATTTCGAAACTCTACCAATATTCGAATCTGAATATGTTTAACCCATCATTTTTATTCCAAAATCCACAAAATCGATATTCAAACGCTCGTCGCGTCTGTGTAATATGTCGCTGATAGGTTTACACGCAAGCAACGATCGTTCCTAGTTGCTAGAATAATTAAATTCGTTACGTATACCGCATGAAACAGCCACGTGTATTATTTAATGTCGAAATTTGTTGTCACGCTCGGTTGAACACAGAGGGAGAGGACACGCTGATCCTCGCAACCGCGATTTCATTAATAGTATTTCACTCTCAGGATCGTAGGAAATTGCGAATAATCGCCACGGATAATGCTCTACATTTTTAATGTGACGTGATGTCACACTCTCATTTTGAAAGTAAAATAAAAGAGAAACGAAAAATTAATTGGGAAAGGAGTGACGATTGCTGCGCCATCTAGAGATGCGTGTATTAAGCTACGTTCTCATGCAACGCTAAATTGTATACCTTTCGCATTGATCAGAATGTGTCATTATTTTTGTCATCGTGGCATTGTCACAATGATACAATGTTATACGATATTAAGGCTACTAAAAGAAATATCATCTTCATCATTACTATTAACATCCATATCACTTACATTACGATTGATAAACAATGGCTATTCGAATTATTACTAATTGACTTTATTTTTCATCGTTATCTTCTTCTCAAATATCTCAAATCTCTCGAGATCTGCTGAACGGTTGTTGGTCGGAACAATCGAAAATTATTTTTAATATAATTTATAATTTAGTATGAAAACGTATTAGTTGACGTAACAACCGCATCGTGTTAACCTCTTCTCTTTTTCCCTCTCCATTATTGCTAGATGAGAGTATGACGTCACATACTGAAAATCTAGAGGTCTGGCAATTGTGGCTGAATTGGAATTCGTCGTATTTAATTATTTCTGAATTGCGGTTAACTTGAGGTAATCATCATTAACGGAACGATCGTTCGATATTATTGACGCGTTGGTGTTCGATCGTTAATTGGTAGGCATAATTGGAGACTGTAAGACGTTCGCTTCATTATTCTGCCTAGCAGAATAATTAATTGATCGTTTCTTCTCTCGGTGGATGTGCAATGATGTTGAATCGAATACTTGTCTTGTCTTTAAAAATTTTTTTTGTAAGTCTTGTAACATTTTTGATATAATAGATATAATTATTGTGTACGTGAATACGTGAGTCATTCATTGTAGATAATGGATGTATGAATTATTGTAGGAAATCGAATATGAATAGTGAACTTCGTGTTAATTCTTTATAATAATTTGTAATTTGGATTAATTTTAAAGCTTGTATTATTTTATTATACTTTGTTTGTAATAATATTAATTTATTTGTAACGATTATAGCTTCACACTTTTCAAATCGAAAAATGATAACAATTTTCTTTTTGAAGAGAATTTATAGAGGATTAAAGTGAATTTGAAGATTAATTAAAACGATTAATATCTCGTATAATTGTTTTTACTTTCGTTGTTTCTACAATCAAAGTCTTTTTTCAAGAAGTGAAATTATATATATAAAATGAAAAGTTACTTTATTATTCGATATTATTTTCAGATATTATTGAAAATCTATCAAAGATTTTCAATATATGCTTTTAAAAAATTTATAAATATTCCCTGTTATTTCTCAACATCTCTGAAATATAGTCTAATGCTTTTCATTTGTATATCCTACACAGTCTTTTTAAAACACAGTATGTAGTTCGTTCCTCGGGAGGAGACTTCAAGAAAATAGCAAGAAGTATATCCTAAAGGATTCAGACTGTTCACTGAGGCATTATTTATTCGTGCTCCTCGATATGACGATATTATATGTATCTGTATGGATGTATTTTCTTTTGCAAGTAGATTCATGCCATACGACGTTGTAGTCAGATTCTATCCAATATTAAATCTCGTTAAATATGTTCTGCTCGACTGTGTCCGAATTTCAGGGAATTTGAGATAATCGCCGTTAATGGAACGACGTATACATGTTGCAACACACGATGATATTCGTTAATTATAGTATTTCCGTTCGTGGGTAGTCGTTAATTTCTGCTTCATTTTATCATTGAATTGATGTACAGAGACATGTTTTCCTCCTACATTTCTATTTGAGTTTATTATTTTAAAAGATGTCGCTAATTTTTTTTATATAATTAATCAAATGTTACGATCTCTTAAATAAAATTTCTTTTTAATTAGAAAGATACATACATATTATCGTATCATCTGCTTCTTTTTAAAAAATTTATAGTTGATATGCAGAAACGTCAGGAAGAAATGGTTAATATAAATACAATTTCTTTATATTTAAATAATAAAATTAAAATAAATTAAACTTTCCAATTTGTAGAATTTATGATAGAGGAGTTTTTTGGAAAAATATTATAATTACTTTTTCCTTTTTTAAAAATATTACACGATAATAGTATGTAACTTTTTAATAAAATAACAATTCGTAAATTAAGGAATTTGAAACTATTACTTTTTGAAGCCTAATAAAAATGTAGCTACTTTCAAAGAGCTTCGTTTATTAATAATCAGTTACCAACGATTTATTTATACATTGCTTTTTATATCGAGAATTTTTTAATTATTGGGTATTAGATTAGCTCTTTGACTGAGATATTAAAAAATAATTAAATCAAATAAAAAATATCTTCGTAAAGGATCAAATTGTAACAGAATATTCATTCTTTTGATAAATATTAGAAATAATATGTAAGTCGGAAAATATAATGATCTCAGGATAAAATATTTATCATTGACCTGAGAGAAATTATAATTTTAATTTCAGAATATAGAAAATCTTATTCGAATAATTATATTAAAATATCAAAATTATTGCAAAAATAATCTTTTATTGCAACAAGAGAAATTTCTTATTTAATAAATTCCTTTTCTTTTTATTTTTTCATAAATTACAAAAATTGTTTAAAGTATATATCATACAAATATTATTCAATGAATATTAATAATTTAAATATTTATTCAAATATCACTTATCATCTTGTTCTTTCTTCAAAATTTAAATACTTTTTTTCTTAACGATAAATAAGAGTAATAAAAATTATTACACATATGATTTTTTTATTATTTAAAATAATATACTCTAAAATTTACAAAACAATAAATTAGAGGAAATAGAATATTAATTTACGAATGATAGAAAAGAATAGTCAATTCAAATTATTACAATTTTGTTAAAATATTTTTAAATGAAAGATATAATACTTACTTTTGTTGCCCTCATTTTTAAATTCCATTCACTCTTATTCATATAAAATGAAAATTCACGGGATAGTTTTTTATTCATTTTATTTGAATTTTCTTTTTTCTCTTCTTTTTTCTTTTATTTTCTACATACAACTCATTGCTATTGATCGTATTTTCTAATGAAGAAAAATTCTTATTAATCTGAAAATATTTTAACAAATGAAGTCATGAAAATTCTCATATTCAGAATATTTGCTTGCAGAATATTTTTCTTGCAAAAATAGAGATAATCCCTAAATTAATTACGTAGCTTAGTGAAAAATTATACGAGTTCATTTTTTTCCTAGGAATGAGATGAGTGTAAAAAAGACATAAAATGTGCACATTTATCTAGATATCTCTTCGATTCATTTTATTATGTATTTTTATATATTTTTAATTATTTTATAAGTAAAAATATGTTTTAATGTTTAACGTTTTTAATCATTAAATTTGATAGAAATAAATAGCATATTTTATAAAATTACAAAAAAAAAAAACAAAAGTAAAATTCAATCTAAAAAATTTAGTACTTTTAATATATTAAATTACAAATGTTTCTATTTCTCAAATTAAAGATTTTATTAATTATTAAAATTTTTCATTTTGCAATAGTCGACTTTTTCAATGTGATCATTGATCAATTGAAATAGTATTTCTTATAAACGTTCAAGCGAATATTTTTGCTTTTTCAAAATAACTCTTAACAGACGTATGTATGCCATGCTCTAATGTGTCATTATAATTCTTCCAAACGGATATCACGTTGGAAATGACAAAATTGAACATTTGAAATCGCCAAAAATAAAAATTGGATAGCTATTGGAAGAATTAAATTCGGATATTTTTACGGAATAATAGAATCGATTCTTAATTTCAATATAATTTTATCAGCTCGAGAATCCTTTTATATTTTACTGAATGTAGAATTTGAGAATAGAACCAGCCGTTTCATCCAAATGTACTCTCGAGTCGTTCACAACGTGTGAAAATTCACGGCAGGTCTGTTGCAGCTCGTGACATCCATTTTACTCAGACACGAAATGATAAATTCATTTCACTTAGCATTTGACCTGGACAATTTGCAGCTGTCGAGTCCCGTATTTTAGAGCCAAGAATCATATAGTTTCGTTCTTTATGCGTTATAACGTTATCCGTATCACGACACGAATATAGGAGTCGTGAAATTATTATGATTAAGTCCGCGAACTCTGTCTTGACAAACAAGTTCTTTATATCTTCTTCTTTTTTTCTTCTTTTTTAAATTCTTTAAATTAAATGAAAAAGTCTCGTGCAAATATTTGAACGATACTTCGTGTAATTTGAGTGGCAATTTATTGATTCAATTTAATTGAGAGAATGTAATAGTCGAAGTGAGATTCTAAAAGGATTAATAATTTTTGGAATAGTATTATTATCTTTATTAAGAGAAATGTAACTTGTCATATTTCAAATCGATTGGAAATTTTTCAATATTATAGCAATGTCGATCTCCAATGATAATTTGTGACAAAGATGATTAATTTATTCATTGAGAAAAATTGAAATTGGATTTATAATTTACTTTGATTCTTGTTGTTCATTTAATGAACAAGATGTGATGGTTTAAAAGAAAATATAAGAAAAGATGGAGGAAAATAACTATTAGATATCTCTTTGCTACTATATGTGTCCATCGTGTCAATGTAAAACGACGACGAGAGCAAACTCGTCGACGTTGCAATTTAATATGAATGGCTTTTGAATCTCTTTTTGATGCATACATGTAATATTAAAATTTGTATCACTTGCTTAAATGACAGTGAACTCGGAAAAATAAATTGGAAAGTACGTACACAGGATTATTTAATGATTCCATTCAATAAGATTATCCAGAAATTATCGTTGGCAATAATTTTTGGTTTGTGCATATACAAAAAGATTTTCCTCCATATTTGAATTAAGAGGAAATATTGAAAATATTAATATTAATACGGGAAATGATTGATGTCTTTACATGTTACGTATTTCATTTTTATGAAAAATTGAAAATAATATATTTTTAACATAATAAAGTTTTTTAGAATTTATAATATATTTATTCGAATGTTAATATGTAAATATTATTTTCAATTTTAATTTATTATTTAATACTTTAAATAAAAAACTCTAAAAAATTATTAAAAAGTTTTAAAAATTCCATACATTGAAAAATATAAAATTCTTTATATTTACAACTTTTATATAAAAGTCATAAATATAAATGTTTTTGAAATCTAAAGATCATTCCCTTAAAAACATCTTCGACGATGACAACAATTTATCTTGAAAAATAATACACACATTTCAATTTAATACACATTTATTAAAATTTCTAATATCCTAAAATTTACAAATTAAACATTTCTTTCAATAACATCAATTTTCATTCAATTTTCTCGTTCACATATATAATTTCATGGCTATAATAAAATATTGAAATATTCACTTTTATTAAACCTATGCTAATTAAATGGAGTCTAAACTATTCCAAAAATGTCGAAAATATATTCCGGATGGATGATGAATCGTGACGTTTCATCTCGAATAAACCACGGAATGGCTAGCGCGTCATAAAATTGGGTAATCATCCCAAACTGCGAAAGAACGGATGATGGCGCGCGAGAAGCGGAAGTGGATGGTGCAGAGCATAAAACACGAACGATTTATTGTTTGGATCGGTGTTTCGATGCGGTTGTCGGTCTTTCTCCACTCTGCGAGAATACATTCGAGTTATTTCGTGAAATTCATAGCCCTCTCGCGATATACGAAGAACGAGATTTCGATCTAACATTTGCGACGTTTTATGTTCATTAACTTTTTCTACCTGTGTAAAATTTCAAATGAAATTTTGTGTCTTCATTTACCGGACGTGAATCGTGATTTTTGTTGAAATTTTAGAGAGTAAGATTGAAGCAACTCATAATAAATATTGTCTTGATATTGATTATCAATTTATTTATTGCAATTATAATATTTGTCGTGATGATTGTCAGAGATAATTTTAAGTTAGCAGTATCAAAATTCGGGAAACATTCAAGCGTTTACCATGATGAAATGTTCGTTTCGTACGTATGAAATACATGCAAATTTATTTCGATAAATTTAATTATCATATGTGTATGTATTGTTGATACATCGAATAGTCAATTCCAGTACAAAAAAATAGAAAACTCGAGATAAATAATTAGATAAATGATGAAATTGGAAATATCTTACAATGATTAAACGAACTTAATATAGATATATAGATATTTAATAGATTGATTGATATAAATCTTTTATTAGAAATAAACTTCCGTGAAATCTATTATTTGTGAAAAGTTTCATGAATATAGATTTTATTTTCATTATGGAATTTAGAGAAAAGTAATATTTTGATTTAAAAAATTGTAAAATTGGACTTTTATAAAAAAAGAAACTCTATAATGAAATCTTGAGGTGAAGGTGTATTTGAATGAAAACAATTAATTTAAATTCATAATTTATAAATAGAAAATTCAATTTAAAAAAAATTACTAAAACAGTTTTTTTTTTAATTAACTTAGAATAATTAGAAATTTTAAGTACTTTAATTATGACAAATAAAAATTAATATATTTATTTTTGAAAAAGAAAATGTCTTCAATTATATCTAATAGCTTTTCTGCCTTAAAATTTTAAGATATTATCATTCGTTTAATAGTTTATTAAAATATACGAGAAAAAAATCTTTAACAATTTCGTTTTGAAGTAACTTTACACAGAATGTTCTATAAATAATGGTGAAGTCAAAAAAAATTGCTGAAGAAAACAAAAATTTTGAATAAAAATTCCTTTAAAGTTTGCTTGTTGAAAAAATTGAATTTTTTTAGTATACTCTAATTGAAAATCTTCAAAGACAAATATTCACTCTTCGAGCAATTTATTTAGTTTGATGTAGATTGTAGTTAAATACATATATATATATAAGAAATTTTCAATTTGATTTTCTTAACAGTAAAATTTGAATAAATAGAAACTTTACTCTATTTTTCAAACTACATTCTTTTTTTCTAAAATCATCATACTATAATCATGATTTTAAAAATTAGATATCATTTACAAATTTCATACTAAGTTTGATTGTCAAAAAATACATTATGAGAGAAAAATAGTTATTTGTTTATTTAAAAATAATAATTTTTTCTTTCATAAATATAATACAAATCTTTTTGATTTTATAGATTAAATAACAGTAAAATTAGTCTCTGTATTATCACTTACAAATCACGCTAATAATAATTTCCAACAAATATGAAGTTTAATTACTAATATAATTAGGATATAATTGTAGGATATTTACGCTCTTCGCAAAAATTCTCATACCGGGATGAAAATATAAATTCTAACACTATTATTTTTGTTCTCAGAAGAGAATTGAATCCGTTCTTTCGTTTTTTCTTTTTTTCTTTTTAATACGAGAGAGGACCATCGATCATAACAAGAGTAAAAGAAGTTATTAAATCGAAGAGGGAAAGATAAAAGCAGAGTTAGAGATATTTTATGGTTTTCGATTCCACCCCCTTTTCGAAGGTTTCACGATTGGCTGGAGTATAAATTTCGATAATGTGCACTCGTTTAAGCGTGAAAGGTCTGCTTAAAAGCGATGTCTAGCGACATCTTAACGTTTCAAACGATTTGTTATGCGTGCAAAAATCTACATCTACATCAATTTATTATTAAATTAATTTACTCGATCTCTTAGTAAATCCTTTATGCGTATAATTACATCGTTAAATAGTAATAAAAGAATTTTCCAAACCAAAGTACGATTTTTCCTCTAAATTCATTCTCATATTTCTACTCTATATCTATTCAAATTAAATTTCTTTTACCGCAATGAATCTAACATCAGTAAAAAATTTTAAAAATTAATTATAATCCTGTTGCATCCTTTTAATTTTGAAAAAAAGAAAATACTCGATACCAAAATCGTGTAATTTTCTATAATCCCATATATAAAAATACTTCCAATTACGTTAAATCCATCGTACGAAACGGTGAAACAAAATAATAGCACGAACGAAAATTGGAGGGTATCGAATGTGCTCGATTATCCCTCCACGAGATTTTACAAGCTCGTTAGAATATAAAGGTATCGTGGACGCAATATATATATATGACGATATTTGCGAAACTCGTTCACCACGCACAGAGATGATACGCGCGAAGGAGGCACGCATAACAAATCGTGGAACGCATTCTCGGTGAACACGAATTGGCTCCTAAATGTGTTGAACATCATACGTAACCTGGTGTCGGCAGTTGAACCCTCCGGATAGAGGAGGGTTGCGCTACGATGGGCTGATGTCGCTTGCCGGTGTTTCTTGCTTTCACGGGCTTGTAACCACGGAACATATCGGGCGAGCTTTCACTATATTTTATATATATATATAGATATTATATACGGTATATACACACGATATAATATAACAAGTACGGCCGTGTGCGAGAAGCGGACTTAATAGACAAACGAGGAGAAATAGAGAAAAGAGAGAGGGAAAAAGAAACGAGGAGAAAAGGAGCAAGTGAAGGAGGAAGAGATATCGTGACCCCACTAACCCCTGACCAACCCCCTCGGGAATATACAATACATATATATGTACTACTTGACCCCTCCTCCACCCTGTAACCCCACTTCGTGGAGATGGATAAAAGAAAAAAAACCAACACAGATAGCGGACGTAGGATGACCGAGAACACAATGACCCAGAATATACTTATACATGCCTCACACACAGATACATCGACGAGTCAAAGCAGGGACCACGTGATTATGTCTGAGCTGGAAATTGCGATTTCGCATGGAACACACGCACACGTCGCTCTACTATCGACTCCGCACCCACTCTCACTTCTCTCGATGATCCTTCGTTGGGGATAAATCTCTCCAATCGAACGTAGTCACACCAAACCCACCTCCCTGAAATTCGATTGATTCCTCGATTTTCTTACGGTTTTCGAATTTTTCTTTCTTTTTTCGTCCTCTTCGTTTCTTTTCATTACTGTTCCGTTGTTCGAGTTTACAGTGGTTCTTCATCGCTGTTCCCTTTAATTAGATTTCGATCACGCATGCTTGCGATCATTTTGACACGTATTCACCACAGGGATGCGTGCATGAGAAGGATGGAGGAGGAAGGTGAGCCTTGTATTTTGCGATGCGCAATTTTTTTGGAAGGACACCTACATTTCTTTCTCTCTGCGCGTTGTGGAGAGAAAGAATGGGTGGTTCTTTTTTATAATTTGGATTAGAAGTTTGCATCCGCCTGTCTTTTTACAGGGTTATATAAGTAATTGTAGAAAAAAGAGCATGTTTATGATATATATTTATATTTTAGAAGTGAATATATTTTATATTTTTTAAATTCGTTTTATTTATGATGAAAATTGTTGAGATTGTTAGTCTTTAGAGGAAATAAAAGATTGGTTTTTACTTAGGTGGAAAATATTGTAAGTAATTCATGTGTTGTACATTTATTTTGAGAAATTTGTAATAAGTGAATGCTTCCGTTTTTATTTGATTGATGATAGCTGCTGATGGAATAGCGTAGATACACAATAATAATATGTCGTTGTAGAATGATGTTTGTAAATATCTTTTTACAAATATCTTAAAAATGAAATATTTTATTTTATTTGTTTAAATGAAAGTAATTATTTGTGCATTATTTCTCAATTCTTGAAATTATTTATTATTTCTTAAATGAAACATAATGCTTTTATTAAATCAAATTTTGAGATAGAATAATTTTTAGACAGAGTAATGAATAGAATATTTTAACATTTATAATAATTCCATTTTCTTAATGGAATTATAATAATTTTTCTTAGAAGTTTAACAAAATTTTATTATAATTTAATATGAAAAAGAATTCTAAGAATCTAAAATATTTGTTATCATTTTATATATAATAATGTTATTTTATCACATCATTGCAAGTAAGAAGAAAATAAATTTTGAAATTCTCTTCGGTTTCTATTTGGAGGTCGATTGATAAAATATTTATCTATGCAATGATTTTATTTCTTAAATATTGTTGTTCTCTGTAATGACAAACATAAATAATTACTTTCACGTGTAAATTATTAAAAATAAATATACATTATTTTGATATAAGAAGAAATAAAAAAATTAGATAGTATATATCGTTCATTTTCAATTTGTAGATCTCAAATATTTTCGTTGTTCTTAAAGACAGAAAAGTATTTTTAGCAACAAGTTATATTTGATATAAAATAAAAAAAATGAAAGTACTTATATTGAATCTCTTTGAAATTATCAATGTAAATTTTTTGAAATTTATCAAAATGCATAATTTTAATTCTCTCTACTTTATAATAATAGTAACTTGTCATACTTTCTATGCCACAAAAGTGATTAGTAGCATGTACAGCTTAAGCATGGAAATTTATAAGCTTCATATATTTTCGCTTTCTAATTAAAATTTTTTTCAAGGTAATCCAGCTGGCAACACGTATACTTGTATACGAAACTCGTGTTTCATTATAAAAATATATTAATATAATATATAATAAATTGAAAACTTAAGGATGTTTAACAAAAAATAATAATAACAAGCAATTTAATTTTTCTTACTTTCAAACTTATTGTTATTAAAATTTTGTTTTCATTCTCATATTCTTAACAGCAACGAAAATGTTTCAGATATACAAATGAGAATAAACCAATACATCTAATAAAACAGTGCTATCTACCAGTATACTATCCTCAACATCAATTAATACGAATTATTTACAATTTCTTCTCGCCTAAAAAACCTTGAACTACAATCAAATTTTCATTTATATATTACGATCATAACTCAATTGTGACAAAATTTAATTGATCGAAAATCGTCATAAAAACGATAATACGAATCAATATAAATAAACTTTTCTACAATTACAAATTTTACAAAATCCGCAAAATATATCACTTTCCTCCAAGAAGTTCCATCGAGATCTCTCGATTATGCTTATTTCGTTTGACGAATAATGTGATACACTTACATTAACCAGGCTTTTTTCAATCCTTTATTTTTTTCACTTGTGTTTCCATCTCGATGGCGCGATTCTTGTTTCTCGCGAGATCGGCACCAACGCCACCAAGTCAGACACGAGGATCAAGTTATTTGCAATCTGTCGATCCGTTGTCCAGAACCCAGAAGTTTCCATCGTGGAGTCGATAGCTGAGTGACGTTTCCATGCCAGCCAGTAGCGAGCTTTTGCTCTTGAAATTCTCTGGTCTACTAGGCACTCATGAGGCCTGGTTCGGCAAATCGATTTTCACGCCACGACATTTTCTTTTTTCTTTTTTTTTTTTCCGATTATTTTTATAAATATGGACGTTTTAACTGACTTAACGATCAAACGACGTAACGTTCCTTTGTTGTGTTATTATATTTCATATTTCTGTTTCTTTATATGTTTTATATATATAAGTGGAAATAATTTGTTTAGAAGAATTATTATGTGGAGATGAATGCGTTATATATTAGTGGTAAATGGTATATATCGTTGTGTTGAATATGAAAAAAATGAAGGAAGGGAAAGATGAATGATATGACGTTTATCTTTCAATAGATTTCATTTTGTAAGTATAATAAACCCAATAAGATAAATATATGTAGATGAATATGTTTAGTTATTTTATGTTTATATATATATATATATCGATATTTTTATTGTTATTCTGTGTATAAAAGTATTAAAATACGATGTTAGATGAAATAATCCAAAAGATGTTTTCGAGTGTGTTTGATTCGGATATTAATAGCTTGTAGTTCTACTCCTTTGCATGTGAATATGTATGCATATACTTATTCCTCTGTATAAGATTTTAAACAGATAAAGAAGATTGAATAATATAAGAATAAGATTCACGAAGAAGTGTATCGAAATATATTTAACAATATTTAATAATAATAATTTTAAATTTGAAATTAGAAAATGATATTTCGAGGATAAATATCTAGGATAAATAAATACTTTTATACGAAGAATAATAAGAAAAATCGATTTATATTAAGGAAAAAAGATATGGAAGAATATCTAATAATTCTTTGCATCGACTTTTGTGAAAAATTATACACATAGTTTGGTCTCCATTTTCTCTCTTGTTTTTCTCTGTTCAATTAAACTAGAAACTCAATGTATAACGCATTCAATATTTTTATTTCACTTAAAAATCCAATAACAACGTTCAACTAATAAATAAGAATTACATATACAAAGAGATATTAAAATGCATCTTGTATAATTCACGAGAAAGTTATTATCAGTTCAAAATATTCCAATATCTAATGAAAACCAATGATATTATTAATCATTAATAACAATAATTATAAACAACATCCTTTTAGAAATTTTCAAAAAATTTTCTTCATAATGATCCTCTTTCAAAGTTGATATTGATCAAAAATTATTTATATTCCAACGAAATCACATTTGATAAACTGATTCAGGAATCAGGGCCCAATGAATTCGTTACGGTTGACAGCCCATTGAAAGTCACGTTATTGAACGATCGTATCCGATTGTAAATCCGGCGTAAAAGTACGCAAATCCGGGCAGGATCTATCAGTGAATCAATTTCAGTCACCGGGGTGAGATCGTTGGTAACGAGCGGACAATTAGCGTTTTACGAGAATGCTCGAGTTTAGTTTACGATTGTCGCAAGACTGCTGATAGACAGCCCGTAAATCCGCGAAACTGTGACAGAGAGTGGACCATTGTTCACCTTATCTGATCGATGCTCTTGATCATAAACCGGTAATCGCGTGTATCCTCGATCAGAGAGAGAAAGAGAGAGAGATATCTCCATGATCTCTGAATAGAAATTGAGTAGAACTGCAGTTTCGACAATCGTGTCGAGATTGAGAGTGAGTTAAATCAGTAAGTCAAATTATATCATAATATATCGAATCAAAAATTGATTGGGCTTTGATTGTACGTAGTATAGGATGAAGAAATAATATTAGTCGTGATTTTAATAATAATTTTTGGATTGACATTTTAAAAATTTCGTCATGAAATTTTTTTGGTATTATTATTGATTTGATGATTGGGATTATTTTTTGAAACGAAGACAGATCTTTGTATATTCGAATATATGTGTTTAGTTATAGTTATAAGAGGTGATGCAGATATATATATATGTAAAGTTGGTAATTTTTAAAATTAAAGTAAAGATCTCTATAGAATAATATATGCCATAACGACGTTGTAAGATATATGCAATATTTTTTTTTTTGCATAAAAATTGAAAATTTGTTTAAGTTGTGCAAAGAAATTGGTTTGACATTGTGATATTGGTTTGTAATTTAAATTCTATAGAAATGAATAGTAATTCGAACAGAATGAAGAATCTTTTCTTTCAAAAGGAGCTACATCATAAACTAAAGATATATGAGTGAAAATCAAGATACAATACAAACCCATTTAAGAGCATATATAAAACTGAATACCAGAACATTTATCTGGTGAATCATATCTAGTTCAATTTATCACCTCACATAATACATTATCCATGAAACTTTCACGAGAACTGATAATACTTTCAGTAAGCTTTTTACTGTAATAGAAGATATATTCTTTCTTTGCAAATATCTCAAATATGAATTTATTAATTTATTATGAATCCATATTATAGAGAATGGAATTATTCTTTATTAAAAAAAGAAAAAGAAGAATAATGAAAACAAATATACGTTGTTTTTGGTATATATTATGTATATATATTAAAATATTCAATTCATTTGTTTTATGAGACAAAATTCTTGATAATTTTAATAACTTCTTTTTTTTTTTCTTTTCTATTCTGTTTCGTTTGACAGACACTTTACACTTAAGCACAAATAAAGTTTCTACTTTATATTGTCAATTAAATATCACATGAGCTATTTTTTGAAAATTTGAAATGGTTTGCTACATAGAGATTTTGAAGAGCAAATGTTCACTGGCTAAGCTTAGGCTAAGTACGTATTTGTTTCGCACACGCCTGTTAATATTACATCTTTCGCAAGATTCTCTATAAAAATTAGAGCTTTGTTAAGTGAATCGTCGCAAATTATAAAGTTTTGAAATATTGTTATTATTGTGAGAAACATTCCTCCAGTGATATATTTTTAATTAAGCAAGTGGAAATATGATAATAATAATATAAACACAATGTAATTATATTCAATTCATTCCATTGATTTGTTTGATCGTCTCAATAAGATTTTTGCGATTTTATATACTCTTATGAATCTATTGATCGTATTTTCCAGTCTATTGCTTCAGGTATAGAAAACTTATTCTTAAAAGAAGAATGTGGAATTCAGAAATTAATTGCTGAAAAACACCAAAATTTTAATTCAAACCCCTGATATTCGATTAACTTCGATTAATTTAAAATTTTTCGTAATTTTGAGAACTGTTACCAAACTACCAAAGTAAATTATCAAAAATAATTATCCATAGGCTTCAGCAAATTCATCAAATATCGATCATTTTTATTTATTTATTTTTTTTTTTTTGAGATTTATTTTAACGATAGTTTCAGCGTCTTAGAATTAATGATTGGCGCTTCTCTTTTGTATTTTTCTTCTTTTCTTTTTTTTTTAATAAACGTTGATTCTCGCAATGTGATGATATCCCTAAAATAAAAGAAACTTATGCACAGCGACAATGAAGCGATTGCAACATTTTTCCCAACGTTCGAGGAAGCATTTACATTTCATCGTATCGGAGAAACTTTACTTGGAAATTTTTTTCTCCTCCTTTTTTTTCAAAGATTGTAACGAAGGGATTGATTTTCAAAGGATATTGTACAAGGGAATATGAAATGTGGTTCTTCTTCGTGGATTCATTACTTTTCGAATCGTTAGTGTTCTAACTTTATATTTATAAGTGAAAGTGAACTTGTGATTCTCGTTCTTTTTATATCATCATATCTTTTTAATTAAGAATGATGTTATTGATTAGAAGAAACTTTAAATGTAATTTAGTGTACATTATTTAATGTATATTCTATTTTACATATATTTATTTCTTTAATACAATCAAAATTTAATATCACATAAATAATATGCTTAAAATAATGTTTTGTGAAAATTAAAAGATATTATATAGTAGAAAAGTAATAAATTTGATATAAGTATTGAAATATCTTGATTAGATTTAGATTTATACAATGCATCAATCATTTAATTAATATATATTCAAAATATAATAATATATGTTCCACTAATAAATTATATTTTAAAAGTATCTTTATATAAATTTTTGTTTGATTTCGACAATCATTAATTCAAATGCAAAATGTATTCAAATGTATGATATATATATTTTTGTAGACAATATATTTAAATAATTATTGATATATAATAACTTATCTCATCTATTTTTACATTTGACTGAAAATCTTTTTATAAATTTTAAACGCTGTTTCTAATTAAATATTCAAAGGATGAATTTATTAATCGCTTCTTTCAAAACATGCCAAATATATTGTTAACATCCACATTGGATAAACTTCTAAATAATCTCACAAATGTCTCGTTAACAGTTTCTACATAATTACTGCAAGCGAATATTAATAACGAATAACTTTTTCCATTAAACCACAAATCACGATTCCATCGCGACTTAATCGTTCGTCAAAAGGTTCTTCATTGATCTCTGTCGTCTGGATCTTGCATCCAAACCCAGTAAACAGAATGTCTTACGATGAAATTTTTCTTCGGCTCGAACAGGGTGAAATAAGCGAGCCACTCGATATCTAAGTTTCACCTGTTGCACGTGTGTTCCTGCTGGCGCCACCACGTCTCGAGATACTTCAAACCCACAGCCACTCCATTCTTTGCTCGTTCGAACGGCGGGGTCACAGTTAATCCGAGTTCCCTTTGTTTCCCTCGCGAGACGTTTCGTCTCTTCATACGATGATTCGTGAACCGGTGGTTGGGAACTTTGGTTAAGATGTACAGGATGTTTCACAGTGGAAAGTTACTTTGAAATTAAACAAAGGGATTTCGAGAAGACGAAAGATTTAATATAATTTTCATATAGTTTTATTGCGAATGGGAAAAAGGCAGTCTTGCTCTCTATTCTATGTTTTGGAGTCAGAATGAATATAGTATTGAAATTGTAATTTTTTATAATTAGGGAAAAAGGTGAACAATGTGTATATCTTTTACATATTTCCACTTGCTCTACAAATGGATTTGATTTTAATAATTCTTTTATAGAATGACACGATGAAAAAGAAAGATTTAAGTACATCCAGACTGATACAGAGATAAACAAATTGCTCTAATCTTCTTTGCTCGACGAACATTACATTAATACTATATTTAATGTATTAAATTTTGAATCATTTCTTGGAAGTTACAAACAATTCCGAAAAATTAATTTACAAATTACACTTTCAAGAATTCATTTACGCAAAATCTTTCTACGAAGTGATCTTTCTCAACTATAAAAAAAAAAAGAGAATTTATAAAATTAAAAAATACATACAATCAAGAAACGTTTAGATTAATTATCATTTTATTCGAATCTATGTAAAAATTTATCAAACGCATTGAATTCAAATATATATATATATATAACGTGTACGTGAGAAAGGAGAAACTTTATAAATAACAGGACGATCCACTTTCACTCCCTTTAAGAAAGTACGAAGAAAAACAAACGATCGATACAGCCGTGTGTGCGAAGCAAATTCATTCCGTTCGGATGCGCTCTTACATGCGTGCCTCTCGATCGAGCTGTCTGAAAAACAAGAAGCAAAGAGTCTGTGACACGATGATGAAACTAATAAAAAAGATAAGGGAGAAAAAGTTGCGACTCGAGACGTGGCACTCGCGCAAGAGCGCCAAGATCTACCGACCATCGATAATACATTAAGCATCGTGTTCACCCCTCTAGAACTTAAGCGCTCATCACAAAAAAGTTGGCAATACGATCAACAAAAAATCGTTCGTTTCTTTTTTTTTTCTTTTTTTTTATTATTATTATATTTTCCAATTTTCGAATTTCGTTAAATTAATCAAACGTTCGAAATAATTGCTCGTATCGATTATCCGAATCATAAAGTGGATCTTTCGTGTGTAATCAGTGTTATACAGGAGCTGATTATTTCGATCGTAATCGTTTTTTAATTAAAGGCGAGATGATTGAAACTTGAGGAATGTATTCTTTGATTGGAACACGATGAAAAAAATTCATATCATTGAATACGTTTCGCGTAATGAAAAGGGAATATTATGGAAAGTTGTAAATTTGCGGGAGATGATGCGAAGAAATTAAAATGAAACGAACGATTTTTCTTTTTCATGTTTGTAAATATCGAACGAAAGACTCGCGGACTGCAAAAATTGAGGATGATTAAGAATTTGTACAAATGTTGATGTTATTCTTTCCTTTGTTTCATACATATATATAAGCAATGGCGGCGGGTTTTCTGCTCGTTTTTTCTTACTTGTTTTACAATTTAGTTTTAAATCCTATCTTCTGGTCGTATTTTTATCTTGTTTATTAATTTGAAAGTTATGCTTTTTCTGTATATTTTATAAAAAAAAAAATGCAACACATTAATGAAATACTTTCGACTTATTTCGATTTCGAGCTAATACAAGTGATGATATTTGCTTTTGCATGTCGTGCCTTATCTTTTGAATATATATTAAAAAAAAAAAAATTCTATAGGAAATATTTAATTTTCGATTTTTTGTATTAAAACGCCGATACTCAGTTACATCAATACGAGTTACATTCCAAAAGAAATATTGAAATTACAGATTCTTCATAAGTAATAAAAAATAAATAAATTAATAAAACTACTCTCGTTCGTACTATTCCATGTAGTAAACGCAACAAATAAAATATTTATACGTATTCAAGATTCACGGCAGAATACAACAGGATGATAATGATTTATTTATTACGAGCTTTTATCAAATAATAAAATCCTCGTGCATTACTTATATATAATCCAATATACTAGCTAGAACAATCCATCTCGTACAACTTCTCAAACTACATCAAAAGCAAAACTCATCATCACCCCGGCCGATTTAACGTCTCGTCAAATCGTCTGCTTCAAATTTCGTGGATATTAAACAAAGCCTATATACACCTTCCTCGTCTCTCGATAACACAATTCCAAACGTACGTTTCCCCGTTTACACGCGTTTAATCCCTTTAAACATCCTTGGTGAGAACACGGTCGCGAATTCCGCCCCTTGATTAATCATCCACGAATTTTCAGATTGTGTACCCCTGGTCTACAATCGAAATTTCGCAAACAGAGACACACGGTTAAATACGCCAAGAAACGCGTTTTCCGAAGAGAAACGTGGGTGGAGAACGCGCGCGTTTCTCGAGCTTTCGACCGGCTGCCATTGCCAGACCCGTGGAAAATGCAGTCCGAGCGCATTTCATCGATTACTGTGTCGCATATTACGCGCCCGCCATCGTCCCCCACCCCTCGTACACAGCCATCATCGTCCAAACGAGTCTTTCGAGAAAAGTAGATGAAACGAAAAAAAAAAAAAAAAAATAGAGAAAAGAAAGAAAAAGAAATTTCGACACGATCCCTCCCCCCCCCCCCAAATATCACACAAACCACGTATAATTCTGGTTGGTTCACTTACTCTTAGCTCCATAACCTCACTTATTATACTTACCATATTATAGACCGCCCAGCCCAACCCCAACGCCCTCTCGCGTACATCACAAGAGATCAACGTTCGATCGCGATCGAGCGACTAGTCATAAGTGTGACAAGCGCGTGTGTCGCATGTTATGTGTGTATATATATATATATATACGTGTATATTTCTCTGTGTGCATTATTATACGTGTATACGTGTGTAAATACTCGGTCAATGTGCAATCAACGATGTGCGCTCGCGACACGTTTAGATGCATGCGTACCTGTGTCAACGATCCAGGTGATATTCGTGCACCGTTCTCAAATCACCCCACTCCCCTTCCTCCACACTCATTGTCGAGGCGTGCAATCAAGTGTATTCTCTCTCTTTGTTTGTGATCGAGTGTGCGTTGCGTGCGTGTGCCCGATATCAAACTGTTTGTACATACATTGTTCTAGCCAATTTTCGCGTGGATGCGTCGTATATATTTATACAGCTGTGCGGGATTTATTACGCGGGATTTGTCGTCGAGCTTTTACATTGTTACAATATGGCCATTTCTTTCTTTTTTTTTTTCGAGAGAGAGAGAGAGAGAGACATCCGGTATCGACGAGAAAGCTATCGATAATGCGTGATATTCGTATCGTTTGGACGGGACGATTTATCTTGGTCGTATGTGAAACCGATATTGAAACGTTTTGTAAGCACAGTCCTCGAGACATTACATGCACCTCATTGGAACTGGCTGCATTATTTGTTATTGTGGATATTCGTGCTCTCCAGACGGTACGGTATCGATATATACGTTTTCAAGTGTTCCATGAATGCTCGAATTGACTTGGCTGCGATACAGACTGGGATAGTAATCGTTGGAAACATTGCATGATCTCGAAATCGAAAATCCCTTGGAGAAATTCTTAGGGCACTGAACTCGAATTAACTCGTATTAATACATCAATCAGATCGAAATACATACCAATACGTAACAAGTGATAATTAACGTAGTTTTTTGTCATTATCCTTAAGGCTGATTCTAAACTACCTAGATTTCCAATTTTTAACAATTTTTAACAGTTTCTAAAATATTAAACTCTCGATCACACCAGATTTCGAACATCCTTCGATTTGTGCAACGTTTCCAAATGATCGTATCCGGGTCCGTAACGGGGTTTCGAACGAGTTAAGTTTCGATGAAACGGTCAATGGCCGGATGTTCGCAGCCGTATGCGAATTGGAATGCATATTTGTCGTCGTCGTGCTCCCCTTTCCATCCTTTCCACAGCAAATAATATATCAGGTGATATAGCAACCGCGGTGGAAAACCTTTGAGGCGAAAACTCCGCTTAATCGCGTTTCGCATTGATCCTGAACCGGTGAGCCCCCATTCAATCGCTCTCGGGATTTGGTAATTATCGCCGAACGCGATTACATTCGGGCAAGGTTAATTCTCAGCCGACGATTGAATACATCGATCGGTGTTCCGGGATTGTGTCGATTAAGTTGGAGAAATTGCTTGGATTATTCACTTTGTTGGATACTTGTTGTGCAACGGTGTTTCGAAAAATAGAGATTTCGACATGTGTAGCATGATATCTTTGACGTTGAATCGTGTCTTGTCGAAATGTGAGAGCAATTGGAGAAAAATTTTTTCCAAAAGTAGATATTTGAAGTGAATCCAAATATAAGGAAATATTGTCCTTTTTTTGTCGGATATGTTAATGCTTTTTTTTCAACGTAAATCAACGTAACGTCGATCGATACTGTATATTTTTTTGAAGATTTGAACAACGCCTAAACAAGTGATTTTCATTAATAAAAATTCTATCTAAAATTCTACTAAACATTTTATTGACTCTTGCACATATTTTCGAACTTGTTTCAAACTTTTACTTTACATCTAATCTTACCTATTTTAATTTTCATTTTCCAAATTTTATGCAACACATACATTCATGAAAACTTTCTATAAAATGTTCTGATAAAATATTTAAATATTTTTAATCGATTCAATTTCATAAAACGAAATGGAAACGCCCTTAAATTTACATGGAAAAGATTGTTTTCCCAATCTACAAACGCTTAGAATCTTCTCTATACATAACAAGGATCCTTTCTATTTACATTTCGACCCCTTTCGATTTCAACTTGCTTTATTCTCGTCGCAGAGCGAGCGAGACACGGTTCTCTACGGTAATCGATATCTCGCCTGATATGTCGGGACAAAAACGGTCAACGTGAATCGCATTCGAGTCACCTGTCACCGGTTCAGGATTAATTGTCAATCGTGCATGGGCCGATAAATTTCAAACAGAGGCTGAGCCCCCCCGATTTCTTCGCCGGCCGATGAGAAATGGCAATCGAAACGAACGACGTATCCCCGCCCCGAGTGAAATATCATGACGCTTCCGCGACGTTTCTAAGAACCACTTTGGAACCGCCTGGGAAATCAAGATTTTGCGCGGCTCGTGTTTAACCGTGCAAAGTTTCCCGGGGATATGAAATTTGAGAATTGTGCGAAGTGCAAAATTAACGCGGATGAAGTTTGTCGTTCGTTGCATTCGTTCTAGGAAGAAGGATAGAGATCTCTTGGAATTGTTCCTTACCTTATTTCGAAGTATAATACTTGTTGTGCAAGAGCAAAAAATCTCTCGGTTGGTGGAAATTTTATTCCTTGCTGTTTCGATAAATTTTTCTCGAAAGTGTTATGAAACGTTTACAAGATACTGTTTTTAAATATGAGTTGTTTATTCTCGAGAAATATTAATCGTGAAAAGTATCGGAATAATGAGTAATATGAAGAATAATTGAATCAGAGTAGATTTCAGAAACAATATTTATCTTGTATACATATACGTAAAAATCATTTTAGATTGTACAGAATTTTTATTTTCATATACAATTTATGTGATTTTATCTTATATATCTTAAACTGATATCGTTTTTGCCAATACGTAACTCCACTTAGATAGAAATTTTCAATGCACGCAAAATACGACGATTAGTCTCGATACAAATAGAATAAGCTAAGCTGCATTCCCTCGAGAATAAATGTTCGAAATGAGAACCACTTCCAGATATATGTTTCGTACATCCTGATGAATTTCAAGAGATTAACAATTCTGTACGTTGTGCAAAAAAAATTGAAAATTTGTGAAAATATGGAAAAGGACAGATATTGTGATGATTATGTGAAAAAGATGAATGATGATATAATCTCAAATAAAATTTATATCAATGTTATATTTGGTTATAACAAATATTTTAAATACGAATAACGAATTATGTATACAAAATTAAAAAGTATTTCAAATATTTAATTTTGCAAAGGAAAAGAATTTTCAATTTATTGAAAATGATATTCAGATTCATCATTATTTATTATTAGTTTCAAAAAATGTTTTCAATTGGAAAGAATATATATATATAAACTTTTATTTTGAGGAATAAATTCCGCCGTGAACATTCCAAACATTCGAAATATATTATTACAACAAATAGTTTGATAGAAGAGCTAATATTTTTCGTACAAAAACCACTTGCTCTGGTCCAAAATTCCTCTACACATTCATTCGTTCTAACGTTCTAAAATTTCAAACGAAATATTCCAAATAATTATCAGAGATCTTTCAGTATTATAGAATTATTATTTTGAGTTTGAACAACACGTATAAACAAAGTCATCATTACGTTTATATAAAAAAAAAAAATCTTAAAGATCCACTTCGAACAATATGGAATCATTAAATGAAAAAAAAAAGATACTCTTTCATTCGACTAAACCAAAGTTAAAAACGTCTTCCAATACGCATAATCGGCAAAAAGATTTAATCGAGTTCGTGAAATTTCAATTTAATGTCAGCATCGCTTCGAGGCAAATTGAGCTCGATCATCGTTTCGTCTCTGACTTTTTTATGCACCTTCTTTCAATTCATCGAACAATTTATTCAATTTCCTCGATCACTTGGATAAAAAGAAATTCTCGAGCAATCTTTGCTCTTCCCTCTCTCTCTCTTCAACTATAAATCATATTTGTATATTGAATCATATTTTGTAAACTTTCGAGACGAATTATTCTTTTCAGGAATGCAAAGGAAGATAGTAAATTAATTACAAATAATATTGAGTTTAATTTTAAAATGAGATTAATAATCTCAATTCTCTGAATTACTGTTTCAATAAATATTTTAAATAATATTGAAAGTTTATTTTACTGAGATTTAGTATTCTATTGAATAGTATTATTATAGTTACAATACATATAATATTATTCATAATAGTAGTTCATTAATAGTATTATAGAATACTAATGTAATGTTTAATATTGTTCAATATATGTCTCAATAAATCTTGTCATTAGTATTCGATCGAAAATTGCAAGCAATCCATTTTAAAAGTTACTTTGAGACACGATGTTCCATTAGTGTCGAAAAGGTTAATGTGCAACTCGAGATGAACGAGAAACACGATTCTTCTTTTTTAAAACGATCAACGATACATGACGATGAAGGAGGATGGAAATGCCGGTCATAAAAGTTAGAACACGTTAAACCACATCTCGTTTGGCTCTCGATCAAAGAGCAACAGATAAACGAGAAGCTTAAAGGGAACCGAGAAACCGTTTAAAAAGCATTCTACGATGAAACAAGCATTCTTTGAGGGGTAGCTTCGGTATTTCATGTGAGTCGTTTTTTTTTCTTTTTTTTTTCTTTTTTTTTTTTTTGCATGTAGAATAAAAGGAAAAAAAGGATATCGGTGAATATTCTTGAAAGAGAAAAGGTAGCGAAACTTTGTAGGATATTTTTTTTTCCAGGAAAATTTTGTCAAAGTATATTCTTTGAGTGTAAATGAAAAGCAAGAAAAATATATTTTAAAATGTCGAAGAAAGAAAAGATTGTGGAAATTTATTTAAATATTTAAGTATTTTCCATGGATTTTTCTAAAATTTAAAAATCCTTGATGTATAAATATTTATAATAAGAAGAAGTTTTTATCAAAATAATTACCGCGAATTATTCAATTATACTATATTATTTCGTTTAGAATGTTAAAGAGATGGATTAAAATAAAGCAAACAAAATTAACAATAAAAAGATTTCAATGAAGATATTATTTTCGAAGAGATTACGTTTGAAAAATTGATAATGTTTTATTATAAAAAATTATCAAAAATTGAAAAAGACAGTTTTCTATTTTATAAATGCAAATTTTATTTCAAAATTACATACTTTCCATACAATACTTTCATTCTATACTATTTATTATACTGAAATTCACTCAGGAAAAACTGAAACATTCTATATAACTGGAGTTACGTATTGTTTTGAATTATTTAAAAAAAGTAAATAACGTTACTTCTTATTAATTATCAATAATTTTATTAGCAATTGTTAATTCTTACCAATAATTTATTTACACAAATCAAACGATAAAAGACGAATCAAAGTATAAATCAAGATAAAATTTATATATTTCGTGTACCACTCGTGTTTCCTTCAAAGAGAAAATTTCGAAATTTCGTCAGCGCAGCAGCTTCAACAAGGGTTGATGATGAACCAATGCAACAATCAATTTATCATGTCTGCAACGTGTGCGAAACATAAATTTTCCAAACGTAAATATATCAATCCTATATACAATCAATCGTGAAATGGGACCTCAAAAATTCCACAAGATTTTATGAAAGAAAAAGGGAACGAATGAGAATAAATTATAGTGAATTTCCTTTAATTTCGCGCGAAGGATCGTTCGATAAACATGGAGAAGCAAAAATAGAGAATGGATTAAAATAATTGATCAAGTGGTTCTTGAAACGTAGCTAAATTACTGTATCCAATCAAGAGCAATTTTCGAGAAATTCTTATCCTCAGATGGACCATAAGAAATTAAAGAGAATTTGTGAATAAAACTATTTCTAAAGAAATACTTTCGAGATCAACGATTTTACTTTTATCAAACGTACATTCTTTTTTAACAAACTCGGCGGAGAAGACGTGTCTCTCATTGTCGAAGAAGAATCCAGAGGCTCAGTCTGTCGATGGCCGCGGATTTTACCTAGTTTTTTATACAACCAGACACGAAACGCTCCTTCACGACACGTCAACGTTCCTCGAACCTTCTCCTCGCACGATTTTTATCGAATACCAACACCGCGCGCCATTTTATTCTGCTGTCCGTAGTTGCTGCGAAAGCGATGGTGGTAGTAGGTGTAGAAAGCGAAAAGTGACATAAAGCTGTCGCACGTGCATGTATGTCCGCTTCTCTGTGTGTGACCTAGCAGAAATGCCACGGCCATAGATGTTTGCCTCTGTTAATCGAACTTTGACGTTGTTAGGTCGACCTCGTGCTCAGCTCGGAGACGGGCGGTGACCTGTCCGATTTTATCACGAATGGAGAATGGTACCTGATCGGTGAGTACATCTGGATTATATATATTTTTTTTAATCTTTGATATAAAAATAGTATAAAGAATTCGAGAAGACAAGTTAAAGTATCGAATTTCGGTAATCGATGACGGATAAATTTAATGGAATTGGATTTAATTGAGTAGTGTGTAAATGTTGTAAAACGAATGTAAAATGATGTGCAAACAGTTCGTTGGTCACAATACATCTCATTTGGAAGAATACGATTGTTCGTTTCATTTCTTTCAGTGTAATAATTAGGCGATTGTTGAATATGAATGTATTTCTTCCTTTTAAATATTATATTTAATGGTATTTTCAATAATTTCAAACGTTTTGATCGTTATTTAATCAGTTATGATTCTTCTTTTTTCATATCATTATTCTTTTATTGAGGAATACGCGAGAGAGAGAGAGAGAGAGAGAGAAATAGTAATCTAAAATCTTGGATCCTTTCCTTTTTTATCAATTAGTCAAATTTAGTTTCGAAATTTCTGAAAATATGCTGATTTTTTAGCATGAAAGAAAATGAAAGTCTTATCAGTTCTTACACTGAAACTTTATTCAAACTGAATAAATATTCTAGATTTCGTGACATGAATTTTCGCGTTGTTTAAACAAGCTGGTATCATGAATACAAACTTATATACACTATATATACGTATATAAAGCACGTATATATCATTTCTTTATACAATAAAAAATTAACAAACTTTTTCTTATCTTTTAAAACACTTTGTATTAATTCGTAAATATTCGTAAATATCCATGTAAATTGTTATACATATTCTTAAAATTTATATACAAATTTTTGTTCAACATTGAAGTTTTTTCGCAAAAAAAAAAATATCATTATCTTTCAGTAATATTATTAGTAAAATGAGAATTATTGCAGTAACGATGATCTTGAATTTTGAATTCACTGCCTTAATATTTTTCAAGTAATAAGAAAGTTTTATTAAATGTCCATAGAAATTATGTAGATATTTTCAATCTTCCACTAGTTTAAATTTTAACAACGAAATACAAGTTATTCGAGATGTCTTCGAATTTAATGTAAATTTATCTTCAGGTAATAATAATTTACTTCAATATTCAACAGCAAGTAGAACAGATATATCATATCTTAGACGACTATTAAACTTAGCTCAGGAGCAAGGAATATAAGTCAATAACTATCAGCACCGACAAGTAGCTCAACTCAGTACTAAATCAGACAGATACATAGAGAAAAGAATATATTAAAAACATATATAATGTAATATATATGTTTGTATAAAACGTATAAAATTAAAATAATATTAATATTATTTTGGAAAAATTCTTTTATATTATTACTATTTTTACAAATAAGATATATTTTATTATTTCTATATTCAAAAATATTATTAAATATAGATATAGAGATAAAATTTCTATTATCAGTTTTGTAATGCATTAATAAAAATAATAATTTTTAAAAAAAATTTTGCAATTCCAATTTTGAGTGCTAAAAATCAATTAGAATATATGTATAAATCATTAGTTGTTTTCAAAATATCATCCTCGTTATAGTTTTCTAAATTCTACATTGTTGAAAATCAAGTTGTTTGCAAGTTCTTTGTAGCATTTTCTACAACAATATTCTATTGTAAATTGCAAATCAACTAGTTCTAGCAGCAACGATGGATCGCAAACCGAACTCGTACCAACTAGTTCTAACAGCAATGGATTATCGAAAATCCATTTTCCATTCTATACGCTGATTTTGACACTGTAATAGAATATATGTCAATTTGAAGTATTAACACGTTTGAACGTAGAAGTGTTGATGCAAGTTATATTCCATATCGTCATGGACATTATTTTAAATATTTGATCCATCGAAAATTCCAGTTGCAAACATTAAATTCCATCCATGAAACATTTTAAATATTTTCAATTTTCTGTATTAATTAGAAAATCGTGAGAATCGTGATGATACAAGTTCAATAGAAAATCGAATTGTAATGTTTTAAATTTCATATTATTTTAAATTAATCGATTCTGTCTTATTATTGTTCAATATAATAATAAGACTGGAACATAAGTATATAAAAAAGCATTTTTTTTTTAAATATCTCTATTAAAATATATTGTGTGCCTTACATTATTTTATTTTGATTTTCAATTTTTTACTTTTCCCTATTGTTAAAATTTCTTCTCCTTCTTAAAAAGATTCTTTGCAAAATAAGTTTAATCATACTACATACATTTGATTTTTTTAAAATCCTATCAAATAATATCAATTTTTCCCTCTTCATAGTGGCATTCCATTCCTATAAGAAAGAAAATGACTATAATGCATTGCACCCTGCACACTCATAATATTCACATACATATTCATACATACATAATGAATTCATTAAGAAACACAATTATCTGAAATAAACACAGACTTATTTTTATAAAACTAGAATGGATATCGTTTCAAGTTGATCTCAACCCTCGTCATTCCGTTCTGAATCCAATTCTCACGAAATTTTCTCTGGCCATAACAAAAACTCCTCCTATTTGTGAATACCTCCGCCACATAACGTTTCTTAATAATGTTTCAACAGAGGAAGCCAATTTCCAGGTTTCCACGGTAAAATGCATTCTTCGTTTTCCCGCGCGCGATATTCGTGCCACTGGCGCGTAAAGGAATGCTGATAGAAGTCGTTAGAAACCCACTTCCACGCTCCTCCAATCCCAAAACCGTCGTTGCGCGATAAAGATATCTCATCGTCTTCCGTGCCGTCGTGCATCATAAAGTCTCTAATCGATGTGGCGATTGAACAAGCCTCGAATCGTTTTACGGCCCTTGGAATCTCGATGTCCACGATTTGGTGGGCGATTCACTCTTTCGATTCACTCTTGACTCTTCTTCGATATAGCGATGGGATCGAATCAGTATTGGATTAAGCGATAAACGACGTAAACTTTAAGTATCGAGGAAAGAACTATTTTTTTTCAAAATAGATCGAAATTAGAATGATTCAAATATAAAGTTACTTAATACTTAAGAATTATGAGAATCAGAAAGATCTAGAATCGCTGATGATGATTTATAATTTTACTTTATACAGTCTCAATATGAAAAATGTAACTTGATCGTACACGAATTGTAATAAATATTTTCAAAAATAACTGGAAGAAAATTGATTTTAAATACAAAAGAATTTTGCAAGTCAATTTTCCAAACCCATTCGCGAGATATTCGAACCCATCGCTATTCGTCACGATAGTTTCGTAGTGTTGTTCGAATTTTCTTCGCGATTTTGTGAACGTGTATGAAAACGCTTGGCCAGGAATCTGAAACCGAAGAATAATGGAAAATGGTTGCGATAATCTTAACGAAATTGCGTTAATAAATTTTTTCAATGTGTAGCGTAGCAAACTCTAGCCTGTATCTAGCCTTAATACTTTCCTCTTTTAAGGCTTACAGTGAAAATTCTCACCGTGATACTTGCCTCGAGAATGAAAAGGTGGGTCGAGATGACTTCGAGGTGAGTGTCTGGAGGTAGTTTCGTGGACGGTGAGTTTATTGCTGAATATGTTGGGTGATTTGACATAGATGGCGAGGAATAGAGTGTGTGCAATATCCTGTAAGACGATGCAAAGTTGATATGACTCGGAGGAGAGTGATTTTGCATAAATGCATAACTGGAAATGATGCTCGGCTTTGATGTTATTATTGAAAATGTTGCAATATCCATGTTTTTCTCTTGAATCATCTTCGAAATTTCAATATTATATTGAGATTGCTCCCAGTGTAATACTTTTAGAGATATTGTGAATAATGAATAATTTATGAAAGGATATTTCTTTTCTTCTGAGAAAATTAATAGAATTATTGTTAAACAAGTATACTATTCTTCTTAGAAATCGTTTTTATAAAAGCAAAAGTAAAATAAATTATCAAGATATCTCGAACATATGTTCTTTTTTCTTTTTTTATTTTATATCGTTTTCGATATTGTCAAAGCCACGTTGATATTTTTATTTAAAAGCAAAGAAATGTCACAAAGGCACAAAATAAAGTTATAAATTCTGAAATTCATTTTAGAAATACACAAAACAGAATAAAAAAAAACAAGAAGAAAGAAATACAACTATTTTGCATAAAATTGCGAACAGTAAAAGTCATCCACGATCCCATAGAGAAGCGTGTGCAGCGAAATAATTAAAATTGCACATTTGCACAATAAGGCAGGCACAGATGCAGCTTCTATTTCACGACTAGAATCATGCGGAATATTAGCTTGTATAAATGCCAGGAAAAAGTGTTCCAAAGATTCAGCAACAAGTGAACGTCCTCCTTTTCTTATCCTTGAATCATCAGGTGAAAATCGTGAGAGACATTATTTAATTAGAGATAATTAAAAGACCCTTTCGATATCTATCACATGTTTTATTAAATTTTATGATATCTGTGCACATATGTTATTTCAATCGATATTAAACCTTTTTATTTCGAACAAAGAAGTGAAATTACACTTTGGAAATATACACATAAAGTAGGATAGAATCGTTGAAACTAGCTATTTTATCAAAGACAACTTTTTATAGATATAATCGTTGACTTTTTTTAACGATTATAAATTTAACGTTTATCATCTCGAATATAAAAAATAAGTAGATATAATATTTCATGATATCATTATCTTTAGAATTATAACTGTTCGAAGTTTTTCATAATTTTTAATCGAATTTTAAGTTCAAGATAAATATATTTCTAGAAGAACGAGTAATCTAACTTTCTTAAAAACAAAATTCATATAAGAAAAAATTTTCGATGATCTTTTCTTAGTTAAAAAATGCATCGTTTCATTCGCCAATAATTTTACTTGACTGTAAACGACACCGTAAGATTTCCAACAGATGTAATCGTCTCGTAAAAACAATTAAACACAAGTCACGAGGCATCGTGCTCGTATTTTCCCAGTTACTTCTGTTATGACTATGCTCGGCCACCCCAAACGATGCATGCTCCCCCCTCGTAATTCGAAATTAGTCTGAGAGTTCGTGTCACGCGCACGATGCACGTTGCTCGCGAAATTAGCGAGCCATGTAAACCGTGCGCCGCAGTCAGCTTGATCAAAATTAGAGGTCGAATGTTAATTATACAATTTGTTCTTTCCGTTTACGATTGTATCGTTCTCAATCTTGATTTCGTTCGGGAGAAACACGAAGTCTCGTGATATAAAGTTAATTGTCCTCGAAACTGAGAATCTCGACCATTCGTATTCGTATTATCATCCAGAGTATCAGTTATCAATATCTGATATGCAGTGTGGATTCAAACTTAAAATTGTTAATTAATAGGATTGATATTTTCTAGTAATGAATGATCGATTTAAAGAAATATTGTTTATCTTGATACTTTGAAACTACTATTCATATTATCATCCAGGGTTATCTTTAGAATTATTAATTAATAGGATTGATAATGAATTATCGATTTAAAGAAATATTGTTTATCTTGATACTGTGAAACTATTATCATATCATCCAGGGTGTTAGTTATCTTTAAAATTATTAATTAATAGGATTGATAATGAGTGATCGATTTAAAGAAATATTGTTTATCCTGATACTTTGAAATTCAAACACAATTTGCTCGAGTAATTAAAACAATAAAGCTCTGCTCCTTTTTCATCGTAAAAGAATAGCATAGAATAGAATTTCTCGTTGAAAAAGACTCGCTTAAAATTCATATCGATTTCCATTGTCGAAACCAGTGAAACACGCATCTCCCAAGGGTAAGCACTTAACACAATTACCGTATTCGGTCCGCAACGGGTGTTTAAACTCCTATCGGAATTTGCACCGTGCCAAATTACACCGTCGCGTGCAACAGTCGCCAAACTCACTTTCACACGCGGTCAAAAGCGGCGCGCTGCATGAACGGGAACAAGAGAGGTGTGGCAGCGGATGATTTGAATTTCTCCCTGAGCTTCGTTGGAAACGATTCGACGAGGATCTGTCTATCTAATGGTGCGATACCCTCCGATTGTGTACAATTCTTTTCTATATCTTGCCGTTTAAAATCACGTTAGGCACTTAGGTGTCGAGGTACTGTTAAATTTGTAAAATTCATACGAGAAAAATCTATAACGTGAATGTTAGAAAAATAAAAATTTTACGATGGATTTAAGCATTTAAAATCTTTTTCGAGTTAAATATGTATAACAATGTATAGTAATCAATCTTGTACTATTGATCCATACCAAGTAAATTTGATCGAAAAATATGTTCAAATATGTTAGTCAAAAATCTGTCACACAGATTTATCCCAATTGAATCGTGTTCATTAAACATATTGTCAAATTTACTAACTAAATTTCGCTTTGTGTTTCAGGAATGCCGGGCAAGAAGAACACGATAACGTACCAATGCTGTCCGGAGCCTTACGTCGACGTCACATTCACCATACAGATACGAAGAAGGACCCTCTACTATTTTTTCAACCTGATCGTGCCGTGCGTGCTGATATCGAGCATGGCCCTCCTGGGGTTCACCCTTCCGCCAGATTCCGGGGAGAAGCTCACCTTAGGTAACGTAACTCGTAGCATGCCTTGCCTGCCAAGTATCACACCAGCCAAACAATAATACACCTTCTTTCTCTCTCTCTCTCTCTCTCTTTTTTTTCTTTCTTTTTAGTTCTCTATTCTTCCGTTGATACTTTTTTCGAATTGTCACATACACACGATATGTATACTCTCTGTCTGTCTATCTCTATCTATCTTTCTTTCTATATCTGTCTATCTCTCTTTGTATATGTATGTATGTATACACATACACTTGGAGTCTTGCGACTGTTTGATTGATTTAGTCGGATTATGTTTCTACGATATATTTACCACCTATCTATCTCGCCACTGAAACGCCATCGAGCTGTACTTATCGCGTTCCGTGACAGAAAGATATTTGGAAAAATGGTAACAGGTGTTTTCTTTTCTTTTTTTTTTCTTTTTTTTTTTCTTCTTCTTTTTTAGGGATCGAATCGAAATCGATGGTCGGTCGATATGTTCGATTCGAACGGCCGGACGACATTGCGAATATAATTACACGTTTTCGACGTCTCTCCCTTTAATTATTCCAACGATTCCTCAATGTGTCTCTTATCCGATAAGTGACAGTGGAATATGGATAAATTTGGATAGATTGAGAGATATGATATGAAAATTGTCCACGTCCATCAGATATATTTATGGATTTTTGAACGTTAAAAGTTGAAACGTATATTAAGAAATTTTAATTTTGCAATAAGTATTTGAATATTTTTTAAAATATGGACAATGACAATTTTTGATACTATATACTTCTCGACGAGTTTTTTTTAATTTTTTTTAATCTCAAAAATAGGTGAAATATCATTCTTCGATTCTTCGATCTTCTTCGATCAGAATCAGGCGGCGTCGAGAATTATCGATTCTACGTAACATCTGGTTCGTTCCATCAATCTTTGTGTTTTAATGAGATCGACCTGGTATTGAGCTTCCTCGATCTTCGACCCTGGTTTGATTAACGCTTCGAGATAATTGCTTTTGTTCGGACGGTGAACGAAAATGCTCTTCTCGATTATGAATGGAAATATTGCTTCGTGTTTTAGAGGGTGTTCACGGTAGTTGTGTACAATAGTTTCGTTTAGGTGTCTAATCTCTATTTGCAGATTTATTTTAAGACTCTTTGTTGTCGCGTGTGTTTTTCGACGAAATTCGGAAATATTGAATTTAAGGAGAAATAAATGGGATATCGTGGTCTTAAACACGTCGATAAATTCGATCAAAATATTCCATGAATATTTCACGTAGGATATTATCCTCGTAATGGTTTATTTGGAGATATTTTTTAATAGATATTCGAAGGAATAAATATATATGACGAAAATTTGGCGATATATCCAAATTTCAATTATGAATTTCATTGTGTATTTAATTCTCGAGATGCAAAATTTAATATTTCATTCTTTCCGAATGGGATTATACGTGTGATTCGTATACATATTTTCTCATTTGCAAAAATACGCTACGTGTTTTATTTATTTATTTCTTTTTGCAACAATATTAATTATACCAATTGTATTTAGAGCAAAAGTAAACGGGGAAAAAATGAAAAAAAATTTGATGGTATTTCGTTTAATCCTTAATTTGTGACATGCGCGTGTGTTCTTTAATTGTTTCAAATTCAATTCATTCTGTGGCAATTTTTGGTAATTGATTTGGCAAATGAAAGCGAATATTTAATGGCATGTACGATGCGGAATTTTTTTTTTTTTTATTAGTTCATTGAACGATATTGATTCTTTTTTATTAACGACGAAAATAAAATACTGTAATTGAAAAAGGAAAACAATTACCAACATGTGATCAGATTGTTTATTGAAATTTCAATTTTAATCGTATTCATTATTCAAAAGATAAAATGTTTTTGTTAGTGAAGGGAATAAGTATTATTTTATTTAAAATGGAACACATATTAAATATATTTAAATTCAATTGTTTAATCTTCTAATAGTTTCTCTGTGTACGTTAAAAGAGATACAAAAGTTGTAAAATATATAATAATATTAGAAAATTCTTGAGAAAAGTTTTTGAATACTTTATGCACGCAAAATTGTTTCTTACATATCTTTTCTTACAGTTATGTTCGATAAATAAGAACAAATAAAAACTACAAAATAGTAAGAAAAGAGCAAATATATATTTATGAGAATAAAAGCTTTCATATCAATTATTAAATCTGTTCAAAAAAAATTCGTATTCATGCTTTAAATCAAATACATATTATACATATTTTCAAGATTATTCAATAAAACATAAAAAATATTTTATATAATTGTAACAAAGACACAGTTTTAATAGAAAGACTTTATTAGAACCGTTGATATTCCACGTCACTAATTAAGGATCGAACGATTTCTATTGAATTTAACACTGATAACTGCTGTTACGTACGCATGATTTCATCCAACCAGTGATTATTAGCCGATATTACAAAAATTTTATTCGCATTCCAACGTGATTCAATAATATCTTTCTTTAAATTGCTCAGAACATCGAATCATAACTTTGACTTGAATTACCTAATTTCAATTCGTACGTTATATCTCTCTACAATAATTAATCCTTGTCTCAATTTAATAATTCTTAAATTCGAATTTCGATTGACATTTTTCAAAATTCTAACTGAAAAAACGTATTTCAAAATAACACAAACCATTTCACCCATCATCTCAATAACATAACTTCCTTATTCGAATATTTCACTAATAATCACTTATTAAATAAATTCATCGTGTCTGAGAGAAGCAAAAATTGCTTCGTGGAAAATCAGTTGGCCACCTTTTCGTATTCTCTCGACGTCGATGGCATGGATAGGCTCTCTCGTAAAATGGCGATATCTATGGGAAGGCCGAGTTGTTCCATCGATATTTTCAGCCGCCTTATATGCTCGACCACGATCTCCGTCAACTCCCATCGGGGGCGTCGCGTGATTTCAATTTTGGATAGGCTGCATCCCGCGAATTGCAGCGGGGAAAATCTGCACAATACGTCGTGCATTATGCATGCTGAAGTTGGCCCGCTGCCTATCTATCCTTGATGAGGTTGCAACAATTGACTTTGAGGTGTGCCTTCTGGGATTGGCGGCGGATGGCTCTGGCCACATGTGGACACATGGTTAATTATTAGATTGTTTGGAAATAAATTGCGGTTGCCGAGCATGAAGTTTGTCCGTTTCAAAACCACCTTGTTCGAACAGAGTTTTATTGATTCTTTGTTTATGCAGATACTCGGAGAGGATCGATAAATTATATTTCAACGATAATTAGAATATAAGGGAATAAAATTAAATAATTAGAATTTATTTCTTGACCTAGTTATCTATCGAGTGCTTGGAAAATTAAGTTTCTTATTGAAATATCGTTATTTATCGTTTTTTTTTTATGGATCAAGAAATCCTATTTATACTTTCATAATGTAAGTTTTGGATTAGCAGATAAGAATAATATTCACGTTCGTATAATTATTTGGATTTAGTGTTACTGTTTAAGTATGCATACCGTGCTTTTCTCGCTAAAAGCTCAGATGAATAAAATTCGTGCTGCGGTCAAGGTGTTGAGTCATGTAGAGATTTACAGACACTATCTCTGTTTGCATATAAGGATCGTGGATGACAGTCTAGGGATAGTCCAGGAATTCTGTAAGATATGGTGTGCAATGTCCACAATGTATACAGACATCCATATTTTAATATCTTTTGTGTATAATTTATCTTATTGTTACGTATAAATCATGATCAATATTTATTTTCATTTGTCATCGTCAAAGATTATGGTATTTCATAACTATTAGATGATAATATATATTTTACATTTTCAAATTGTATATTATTTCATTGTAATGAATTAAAGATTTTCGTGAATGAATTAAATCTTTAATCAAGAAATATTATATAATTAAATATTTCATTGGAAAAATTTAATATGCGATGGAAACCGCAATTTATTCTGCATAACTTATACAGCTTCCTATAAAATATGCCCTAAACATATATTAAAGTGTATATTGTCTCATGAAAACGAAACAGCATTTGCACATAAAAGAATATGAAGAGTTCAGAATATTATATTTTCTTTATTATTAGTGTTATAGTTTCAGTATTATAGTCCATTCAAACTCTATGGTATATATTAAATAATATCATAATGTAACTAAATAACTATATAAAATAAAATCTGAGAAATAAAAAAATACAAGTTAGGGAAAAAATAGGGGAACAAAAATAATTTAATAAGTAAAATAATCTCTCAAAATTCACTTTTAATTTAGAAATCACAATTATTGTTTCATCAAAGCATCGATATTATTACTTTCCCCGAATTTGTTGATAGAAACATATTTGTCGAATCTTGTAAACGTTTCATCATAAATTGAAATGAAAATTCCCTAATCTCTTTTAAAAGAGGAATACTTGTTTTTCGAATAACGAATCCTTGAAACTTATTTGTCGTGCAAGTTTTGGAGATTTCAAGATGATTTCTATTAATCAAAAACTAATTATATATGCTCAAACAAATGGAAGTGGATGAAAAAGAAAGATTGCCTCTTCATACATCTTTTGGAAGAAATTTAATCATAATGGTTTTGCAAAAATATAGAATATAGAATACACTTTTGACATTATATATTTTTCTTCTAGTAATAAATATTTCGTTTTTTACTATTTAAGAACAATTTTCTAAAAAAAAATTGTTAAAGAAAGTATTTTATCAAAATGATCTTGATTTTTGCATCGAAGATTGTAAATATCAAAGCCAATATTTATTCTTTGGTTACTCAAGATTAATATATATTTAATCATAATTAACATTATTAAAAAAATAATAAAAAAATGATCTATCTATCGTTGATATTTATCTATTTCAATAAAATGTATCTATGAAAAAATAATATTAAAAGATAAAAATCCACAGAGTATAATTTATTGCTCTATATATCTTACAATCTTCGAATTCATTTAAACAATTTCGACTTAACTTTCTATTCCCAATTACTCGACTTTGACAAAAAAGAATCCCTATAAAAAATCCCTTTTCATCGTGCAATCGTGTCCCTGTCGTTTCGTTTCCTTTAAAAAAAAAAAAAAAAAAAAACGTTTGAACGATTTAACGACACGATTTAATGAAAATGATCGTTTTACTATTTTTCGTTGGACGCGCAATCGAAAGACGTCTTCGAGTGAATCGACTCGTAATAAAAACCGATCCGCCAGAAATATCGATTCCGAACGACCGGCTACCTACACTAAATCAGATTTCATTCCACGTTGCACGTATATATGTTTATTTCAATGGCCTCGCGTGATTGTGTTCGTTTATTCCACCCGTTGAGCACGATCGTTCTTAACTCTTTAATATTGACGTGGAGCTTCGCCTCGTCGAATGGAACACTTTTCACACGAAATAATCCTGAGTTCTGATAGATTTATGGCGAATTACTTCCAGACGTTTCCCTCGTTTATCGTGCTCTAAACGTGAATCTCACCAACGTGATCTCTCCAACGTGATCTTTCATAATGCATGGTAGATTGTCAGTGGAATTATTAACAGATTGATCGAAGTGTTTGTAATCTCTGATATTGGAAACGTTGCATCATTTTTTGGATTAATTGCATCAGGAAATTTGCTTCTCCTTTGAAAGCAAGAATATTCGTTTTCAAATTGAAATATATGACGTTTGTTGTCATAAAAACCAGCCGCCATTTAAATCGTGACGAGATGGTTTTCTATGCAGTTTCAATTTTTTTAACTATCGGGATAAAAATCTGAAAAATCTATTTTGTGTTTATAATAAAAAAAATGTGTAATTTTATATAAGAGAAGGTTCTGTGAGGGTAGCTACGCGCAAAACACGATGTAAAACGAAAGGATCGAGAATTCAATTCGCTGGCGAGATAAACAAATTTTGTTTTTTTTTCTTTTTTTTTTTTTTTGTCAAACTATATGTACTCGTAAACTTCAACTTCATACGAAAAAAAATATCTATTGCAAACCATGCTGCGAATACGACAGATCTGTACACAAAAAAATAATAGTACACAATAATCTTCGATAGCCATAACAAATCATTCTCTCTTCTTTCTCTCTTTTTTTTCTTTTTATTACCAACCAAAATATCAAAAAATTCTTCTTAATACTTTTCCAATATTTTTCATCGATAAAAATAGAAGAGGAAAATAACGTTTTCCTAAAATAATTTAAATTGCACAAGATAAATTTAAACAAGTCTCTCAATTTACAAGTATCATTTAAAATATTCAACTCCCAACTGATCCTCCTCATATCTTCAATTACGTGTTATTTATACATTGATAATCTGCATCGCAACATTGTTCCTAATCCTCCAAATCGTCCAAACCCCCTCGAGACAAAAGAGAAAAAGAATAATCATCATTGAGAACCGCCTTAACCCACAACTTAGCCCATAACCCTTAAGCCTCTCCCAGGAGTAATGCGAGGACAGAAGTGGGTTTCTGAGAAAGCAGAAATTTCGGTGGAGGGAGGGAAATTGAATTTCCATTGGAGCCATCGCGGGCAACGACAGGATCGATGTTGGCAGGGATTCGAGCTCTCGTCGACGTTGTTCCCCGTGCACAATTGCCGTTGTGTACACAAGCCCCGTGTATACATACAAATACGGACGTGGCCTGCATGCTGCGTGTCCCCCGTGAGTACCGTGAGCGTATAATTTTCCCGTGTCGCCTGGAAAACACCGTGAAAATGCACCTCGTCCCGACAACATCCCCTTTGGGGACGCGCGCTTGGACACACGCCGTGATTTTTACTCGATCGAGAAAGTTTCACCAGCCCTTCCTCGATTATTACATAGCTCGCGATTCCATTCCTCTGGCGTTGACGTGTGCGCTGCTCGTGGATTAGATAGTTGAGGAGAAGAAATTTTCTTTGTTTGAGGAATAACAATCCTCCCTTAAGTGAATCCTCTTTTAGTGTAATAAGGAAGAGGGATTTTATGTGTGAAAATGTATACATCAAATTCTTTTCTGGAAGAATATTTTTAAGAGTATGAAATTAATGTTTTCCATTTTTGTTTAAATAATTCTGCATTTAATGATACTGATGAAAAATTTTAAATCATAAAGTGTTCAAATGACTTTGTCATGTTGTTGTGATTCCTGGATAAAATCAAACTTAAAATTTTAAAGCTTGGAGATTGATCTTGCTTTCTTAAAGAGATCTCCCATCGACAAAAGAGTTATTGATGCGAATTTCCTTATATAAGACGGTACACGAAAAACTTTCGTTCTACATCATCGATGATCGAATAGTTGGATAGAATATCGATAAAAATACAAACAGGAATACTAGATGGATAAAAGATAGAATTTCCCGAAACGCTCGTAATACGTGGAATTTCCAAAACACGTTGATAATATCAAGTTATCCGGAATATTGGACCGGTGTGGATCTATTCTTATCTAATGCTCGAACGCTATAGGCTATTGGTCGAAGGAGCGAGAGTATAATATCATAGAAATTCCATTCCATCCAAGTTTCATCATCGCCGTAGCCTTAGCCAGGACTCGATGTAAAATGGATTCCGCTCGAAACCGGTCCAGAAATAAGATTCTCCTTAGAAATTCCGATTAGTCGTGGGTTCAGCATGCATCGGGGATGCTGGGAGGGCCGATGTTACAATCCTCTAATTTCTTGTCGATTTCCGCGATGGGATTGGACCGGGCAAAGAACGCTTGAAATGAACGAGGATGCAATCCGTGTATTCTTGGTGATTTTGGTATTGGCCAATGAGATTCCATATTTCGAGGGTTGGGGATAGTTTTCCGTTATCTGTTACAAATAATTTAGAATTTGATGAATAATTTGTTCGAAAATTGTAACTTAAAATGTAAATTTGATAATTTTTAGAAAGGATTGTATGGAATTTGGTAGTTGAAATTGATGAAATTTGTATAATGTGTTTGTATTGTAACGTTTTGAGCAAAATATTTTGTTACATTAAAATATTATTGCAAATGATATATAGATATAAATGTTATATAGAAATAGATATTTAGGATAACAAATATTTTTGTGAAATATATTAAAACAATATAGGACAATAACTTTAAACTGATAGTGTATATATAAAGGTGAGATATGCAAAATAGCGATTGAATTATAGGAAAGACGTATACTAAAAAAACTTGGAGTAAAGATAAGAAATTACCAAGACAGTTAAATTCGTTTTCTGTTTGATTTTAGTTCTTAAGCATCTTAACTTTCTTGATGCCAATAATGGTCTTTGTAATTAAATCTTAAATTTATCCTCAAAGAAGATTCTTTCTTACCAAGTTCTTGCAATTTATATTATGAGAATAAAAACTTTATTTATATAGATATAAATATATACAATAAAAATGACAAGTAAAACAACTGCAAGAGTTACATATAAAGAATTGTATAGAATTACAAAAATTCTATTTATTTTATCTAAAACAGTTTCACTCGTTTACATAAATTATAATATATAAAAAAAAGCTTTATTTACGTGCTTCGTTTATATCAATACTGTTATATCAATATGTTTTAAGTTAAGACATTCACAATTGGATTCATATCTGAACATATTTCATTCAAGCCCTCTTCAAATTTTACATGAAAAATATTGAAAATTATGAATGATCCCAATTTTTCAAGTTATTTGACCGTGTCAAGAATAGAGCAAAAACTAGGATTATTTCTCCTTATCAAGTGAAATAAATGGGAAACATTATTCAAATTGCCTCGAATTTCAAGAAACAACCGTTCTCTATCCCCCAAAAAGAGCAAGAGAAGAAATAAATCAAACGTTTTACGAACTTGCTAAGTCTCTCCAACGGAGATAATAAATCCGTTGGAGTGGCGACGTAATTTATTAAGGAACGCTTCTGTGTGTGCATAATTCTCGAAAAAAAGAAGAAAAAAGAGGGCGACGCGCAGAAAGTGGCCCCGGAAGCTCTTTCCATACCGAAGATAGGGAGAAAACGCGAAACGTTGCGTAATCAAATCCCTTTGAGAAGCGAGGAGGGATGTGTCGGTGGCACATATACCGGTGTCCGTGATTGCAAAACGTTTGCGACACGGCAAAGAGCAAGATATATCGTATACAGTCGGGAAATGGTGCAATTAAAGCATAACCGTTTGTCAGAGCTATGCGTGTCACTGCTGTGCGGTGGAATTTATTAAAAATTGTCCTCGCCTGCTGTAATTTTCACGTAGAGAGAACCATCTTGGAGATTTCGAGGGGCTCTGTTGTAGCGGGAGAAGACGTGAGGATCTTCGAGTGTATCTTTAGTTTGAGACAGGTCACTTTGTATCGCGTCGTTTGATATTTTTTAATTATAATTCGATTGTTTTATTCTTAAAGATTTTAATTTTTGGGATTTTATATGAAATGAAATAGGATTTAGAAGTAACGAGATTGCATTGGGGATATTAAATATACATTTGAAAAGCAATTTTTTAATGCGTCCAGCTAGTTCTTAATTTGGAAAAATATGAGAGGATCCTTGAATAAATTTTTAATTGAATATAGATATTCGATGTTTTAGATGTACAGATTATTTCTTTTTTTAAAATGAAGTAAATAAATTAGAAATTTTTGTATGCAGGATGATTTGTTATATTACAAATGAAATCAAGAAATGATAGTCAAAATTTTGGCTAATTCTTAATTAAGAATTTTTAAATTATAATATTTTGATATTTAAAGTATTATCAAATTATGTGATCGATTACTTAAATTGGAATATTTAGTGCAATGTATTTGCAAATTCGATACATTTGGTTAATGAATCAATTCAAATTTTAGATGCAAGTTACATAATGGCCTCATTCCTGAGATATTTTCAATCACGGGATGAAAATGGCAATATGCCAACCACTCGGTTTCAATATATCTTAAGCTGTCTGACAATGAATAATTCTGATACAGATTCTACTTACTATCGACTAGTCATTATTATTGTTATAAGAATTGTCAAATTAAAATTGATTATCACAGAGAAGATAACTCGAATTTTATTATTTAAATTTATACTTGAACTATCGTCATCAAAATTCAAGATGTTACGCCTATCTATACTGTACAGAGAAATTTCCGTGTTTCGAGGAATTTCTTGTACAAACTAACACCTATAACTTCTTGAAACTCTGCTTTGAAACACAATAAGATGTAACTATGTTTCAAACTTTAGAATTCACGGAACTAAGTAATGGCCGTTCTTATGTGTAATTATTGAAATACGATGCTTTGAAATCACAGTAGATATTCATCTTTCATTTAAGAATTCGTTATAATTAGCCAAACTGTTTGTTTAGAATTAGAATTCTCTTCGTGAAATAATTTAATAAGATAGATTTAGTTAGAGTAGTAATATATACTCTTTGTATATTCAGATAAATTAAATTGTTATTTGGAAAAAAAAATGCAAATGAAGAGTGGAACAAGGAAATGCAACAGTATTATTGATGCCATTGAATAAAAAATCTAGAATATTAGAAGACATTTATAAATAATTCTGAAAGTAGAATCTTTTTCTTTATACGAATTTGTTTGCAAATTAAAAAAAAAAAAAAAACATTTTTCAAATTAAAATATTATTATTTAATATAAATGATATTTGGGTAATGTAATTAAAATTTTGAAACGTTTTGTATTTAATAAAAGCAATAGTATTAAGAGAAATTATAATTTTTATTATAATATATTAAATTAGGAATCTATATTCATATTTTTACCGATTCAATTCTGAAATTGGTATATTTTTTTTCTATAGATTTTTATCTTTCTACATGACAAAATTCAAGTTTTATTCGTATCACATTTAGCGTTAAATCCCCAAAGATTTCACGCGCTTGTCAAATCTATTTCGTATGCAACAAACTGATACGTACAGTAGAACTCCATTAAACTGAATTTCATTTATTGAAATGAAATTTTATATAGCGCCCAATCATCTCAACTTCTACTGCCTGAATTCAATTATTCAAATGAACCAAAAAATATCACAAATAATAGTCGAATTTCATTCCAGTTACACGAATTATATGAAATAATAAAAAAATCTAATTAAAAAATTTAAATTTTCTAATATCAAAAATTCAATAATTTCTATCTATATTTTCATATTCCAATCTTTTATTAATTATCAAGTAATTATTTAGTTGATTGTTAATTAAATTAACATGTACTTGATGTGTTTTCAAATTTAATTTCTTTGCAATGCAATCCTTTTTATAATCTTTCTATTAATTAAATTCAATACAATCGACTAGATATGAACAATTATCAATTACTTTAATAATCAAAAAATTTGAAACAACGTTACAATAGATCAATAGATCAATTGCATAAATCCATAAAATTATAAATAAAATGAAATAGTACCTTGAGAAAAGAGTAGAAAAGAAAGAAACTTCATTATTAATCTTTTCATTAATATTCACGCAACCATCATCACGAAGTTTTAAATCACAACACGGCTGACAAACTCCTTTGAAACTTGCCCACTACTAAATCCTACTCACCACAATTATACTTCGTCTCTCGTATCTATTCACATTCGGCAAGTAATTACGAGTTTGTTTCGCGAGCAAACGGAAGAAGAAATTCCCGCAGGAAATCTGAATAAGAAAGATCGAATCTCGTGCTATCTGCGCCTCGTTTTCCCGGTATCCCCTCATTGTTATCACTGTTGTCTCCCTTTTGTCCTTCCGCCGTCACGTTTTCTGCCATTGTTCCGTCTCTCCACGTGACGCGAGTTGTACGTTGCTGGATCGGTTCAAACCCTGAAATCTAACTCTTGTGACTTGAGAAAAGAATTTTCGAAACTTCTGAAACGACTGATGTTTTGATAATTCGCGAAGTTTAGGGGAAAATATTGAATCTAGGGAGTTTGAAGCGTGCAGAGTGGCGCCATCTACCCATTTGCCGATGCACAGCGCCATGGGCGAAAACGAAGTTGAGGCGAACAAACATTTCACGTCAACTTAAATGGAATTAACGTTCATGTTGCTCGCAAACTGTAACATTTGTGAAAACTTCGTTCATTCTTAATGGGGGATTATTCTTTGTCTGCTTAAACCGTGGACTTTACCGCTATTATGTTTGGTTTCTCTCGTTTTTTAATCGTAATATGTAAAATACGATGTTAATATCGTTATTTATTATTTTGATACACTCGTGATGAAGATTCTTTAGAATATTTTCGAATAATGAAACAATTATTTTTGTTACATTGTAATACATTTATTTAAATAGATATTAATCAAATTGATAGTAGTTTGTTTAAAATTTTAAAGATTATTCATCTAATAAATTGTTGCTATGATATTATGAAATATAAAATGAAACATGTTTATTACAATTTCTAAAATCACGTTATATTCAGCATTAACTTCGGATTAGTATTTATCTAAAAAATTTATAAACTTGTACATTAATCTTCCTAATCAAAGATTATTTACGTAAATTATTCTATTATTATCTATATACAAAAAATAAAAAAATTTATATTTCCAATTGTTTGAGAATTCTCTAAGGTAACAAGAGGATTCTTCAAATCTATAAATTTTTTCATTGTTGCTAATGCGCGCCAGTAGAAATCCTTTCCAACTGAGGAAAAAGTTTTTCGAGATAATATTTTGACAGAAGTCGATTTATCAGAATGCACCATCCTTCATTCCTTAACCCCCTCTTTTTTCTCGGATCTCGAGTTCTTTCTGTTCCGTAATTAATCACCGGGCAAGCTGGGTCCCTCGTGCGAGAGTTTTCTTCCCAGTTTAATGTCGATTGAAAGTTCGCTACATGAGAAAGATCATGTAGCATCATAGACATTGGTAAGATGAGCAAAATATCATGGTAAGATCGATATTATTTTTGAAATTTAATAATTTTCACAAATTCTACAATCAAATTGCATTGACTAAAGATTATTTCAATGATACTACTAATACCAAACACGATAATTTTAATATTTATCATTAAATTACGACTTAATACAAATGTATTTAAGAAATGGAGGTTTAATTAGTTTTATTATTTCAAGTGATTTATAAGTAAATTCCATTAGTGATAACACAAGGTCAAACGATGTTAAAATAATATAATTATCTTACAACTTATCTACTAACTTTCTGACATTATTATTTAATGGATTTTACGAAAAGGGCTGCAGACAATTGTACTAATATAATTGAAAACTCCTTAAATTACATTCACCAAAAACTACGTGCCAGCAGTAAAAAGAATCTATATAACATACTTCCAGCCGAAAGTCATTATTAAAATCGAGAGGAAGGCAGAGGCGTTCCATTATTTTTCACTAATTGAAGAGCACATCTCAATAATATTCAGCCTGAAGAAAACTCGAGTCGAAGACAATTTTCGCCGTAGTCAAGAGATTATTATTTAAGGCAAAAATGTAGCTCTTTAGGCACGCCATTATTGCGTCCATGAATGAAATTTCCATAATATTACGCCGCTGTAAATTCCAAGCAGCTCGGCCACACCGAATTTTCATTAACCGGATAAATAACGCATACCTCGTTAAGACCGAGCAAAAGTGACATCTCGCCCTCTCTCGTGGAAAGTGCATCTGATTGGGTATTAGCATGACAAAGGGTTGGACAAGAGCGAGCATCCCTTATGTTACGAGATTGACGTTTTCTCACGTTGCATCAAGAAACGCGCGACTTGTTCGAGACTTTTTATGCTCGAGTGTATGGAAAAAAAGGATGACGAGATGAAACGAAACAAATTGCACTACTTTTCGCGGATAAATTGCATTTGACAACTGACTGTTGCTTGTATCCTGAAAATTGAAATTCTGGAAATTCTGGAAGCGATAAAGTGATAATGGTAAATGATTATTGTAACAATATTTATGGAGATATATAATTGTCGCCAAAATGTTACTCGAAGAGATTTCACTGCAGTGGAAGAATGTTTTTCTTTTTTCTTTTTCAAGGTCAATTCTTCAAGGTGAAATTTATGAAATGAGAATATATTTTTTTGTATGTATCGATCAATGCAGCTGGTAAATAAAAAAAAGCCTCTTAGTGGCTCGAATCCATTAATTTTAACTTCAATTTTAGAAAATGTAACGTGTGATGGATAGGTGACCTGAATCGTGAAATCCTTTGTTCTAAGGATTTTTTTTTTTTTGGCAAATTTATAAATAACATATTTGGGTCTTTTTAATGAGTCTCTCTAAATATAGCATGTTGTAAGATTTTTATATTATTTTTTAACATAACTGTTTTGACTTTTAAAGCAAATACAATATAAATAAATATAATCACAAAATTTTATTAGCAAAATATAAAAATATTAATAAATATCTAAAAATATTAATAAATATGTTTATACTAATTCGATCTTTGATCTCGAAAAATTCTTATGTTTTCATGGTTTAACTAGATTATTTAAATTATATAATTTGAATATTATATAATTTGATCTTTATATAATATTTTTAATGTAGTTCGTTGAAAAAAATCACTAAAAGATCTGATGGTATCGTAAGATCTTTTTAATATCTCGTAATGATTCATCGAAAAGAGTGAAAAATCTAATAATTCGTGCATATCATAAACGTTTTCTATGAGCTATTTCATTGGCTACTTATATTTCTTTCAAATCTAAGGAATCTACTAGAAAACGTAGCTTTTCATGTTATTTTAAGTGAAAAAATCTAATGAGCTTATAGATCAGAAGAGATGGTGCTGCAGGTTTCATCTGATTCATTTGCAAAATATTAGTTGAGATATGAAATAAAATATAAATTCTTATTACAGAATTCTATTAATGCCATATCTGGGCTTTCGATGAAAGATATCATCTTCCAATAATATCAAAGATTAATATTCTAGAAGAAAATAGAAAGTAAAGGAGAACATATTTATAATAATAATCTGTATGTTTCAATGTGATTGAGTTTATTAAAATAGAAACAATATCATTACATCAAGATAACATGTATACAATGTATAATACTTTTATTTATCTTGAACATAATATCAAATAAAAAAAAAATAGTGGTGAGGGATGATTTAAGATAAATTTGTTGAAGAAGAAAAAGGTTAGGAAGATTAATAGGTTTATAAATATTTTAACAATAAAAGAATAATGGAGCTTTAAAAGTGAAGAAATTAAATAAACTTGAAAATTTTAAATAGTATTATAATTAACTTTATCACAATCTATAACAAGATCAATTTTCATAATTTATATTTAATCTATTTCTACTTCTTGTTAAAGTATTATTTTGTATACATATTCTTAAATTATTTATTTTCAATTTTTTATCTTAATATATTCTGATGCACGATAAAATTTCCATTTATGATTTATTCACACTTCAAGTACAGCGTATTTGGTAGATCAAGATAAGACTATACTTCAATCACGTTAAAAGAGAAAACTTTGAAGCACTTTAAAATTAGCAAAAATCATCCAGTTTTATACAATATGTATTCTAACAATCAGATCTTTTAAGTAATATGATTTATGTTTGATCGTTTCCTTTGAGAATCTTACGATACTTTGTTTAATAATCACATTATCAACTTTCTGCTTTTATCATAATCTTACATCAATTAATCACATCAATTGCAATAGTTAAAATTAAAATTTCAAGCTTGTTATTTAGACAACAAAATTGGTGCACGTTATAGAAATATAAGTTTTAATATAAGTTTCATTTTATATTCATTATTATTATTTATATTCTAATTATGATATGAACAATTCGTTAAAACTTATAATTCTTTAGAAAAAAATAATGAAAAATAAACTCATATAAAAGAAATTTATCGTACAATGTAATTTATACAATAAGGATGTAGATCCTTATTTTTTCTTTGCATTTCCTTTTTTTTTTTTTTTAATATTAAGCCAAGGAAGCAACAATTTTATAATTTTTATCATTTATTTTTTCTAAAATTGTTAGATTCGCTTCTCTCCTATTAAAGATCCTCCTTATATTTTAATTTAAATTATTCTCCAATCTCTCGTCAAAGTACATTCGACTATCGGCATAAAATAACCGGAAATGTGCACGTAAAGACGGTATATCCGAGTTCGCGCCATACTTCGCACAATTTGTGTCACCGATTTCTATACAGGTGTAACTAGCGATCTTGGAGCAATTCCGTAAATGATCCGTGCAACAAAGTGATTTATCGACAAAGTGCACATTTGTGGACCGCAAACCGGCCAACCAAGAATACAGCGAACATTTCTCCCGACAAATCCGTGTACTTGCTCCCCACGTGTAAATCCTCTTTGCAAATGCATTGTTTCTGCATCGGGATTAATAGAAAGATTAATATCGTACCGTAAAAACAACGAATTCACATTTTTTCTTTTGATGAAAAGAAGTAATATATTGCCTAGGATTTTGCCTAGATTCGAATATTTTCTCCATAGAGATTTTCATGAAAATAATGTAAATTTTTTCTTCAATATCATATCATTGTAATTGTTGTAGAAGGTTTTAAAAATTTGGATAAATTTTAAGAATATTAAGAAGTTTCGTAAAATATGAAGTGCAATATTGTGCAGCAGATATCAATCAAAAGTTAACATAGTAATTGTATATTTAAAAGAAATTTAATATTATTTAATTCTGCTTAAAATTATTTTAGAAATAAAAAGAGAATGTTTAATGAATATTAATGATAATATATTATAGATGTAGAGTAGAACAGAATATAATTTAAATATAAAAGGAATAAATTTCTGTTAATTATATTATTAATCATAAATTTACAAAATAAATTGTGAAAAGGTTGCGATAAATTTTTCTGAATGTTACTCCTTTCCATTGACAATCCTCTCTGAATAACAATCAGAGAATTGTTCTCTATAGTATCCACTTCTAATAGAAATATCGCTATCATAAAATCTGGTACATTCAACGCAGAAGATTTATGAGACTCATCTCTGCGATAAAACATCATTTAAACGCACCAGCTGCTACCTTGCTTCACATTGAATCGTTTATTCGTTAATCGCTATGTAAATTATCATTACTAGCTATTTTAAAATAGCAATAAAGCAATAACACAGCCTTTAACGAGATAAAATATCAATAGAATATAACGATTCTGTGATGCCCAATTCTGAAATTTTTAATAATTTGCCTTAAACCCGATTAAATCTTATTAAAATTAGTAAAAATTCGAACCGCTATAACTTCGAAAATAATAACTTCCGGTCAACGAATCAGTGCTCGTTAGAAGCGTGAAACCTTGCTCTTCAAAATGCTTTTTCATTTGTCTCGATACGACTTCCGGTTCTCGAGATATCATCGTGTAAAGAAAAGAATATTTTTCATTTACTTTAAAATCGATTAAATCTTATTAAAATTAGCAAAATTTTAAACCGCTATATCTCCAAAGATAATAACTTCCGGTCAACCAATGAACGATCATTGAAAGCGCGGAAGCTTGCCCTTTAAAATGCTTCTTCATTTGTCTCGATACGACTTCCGGTTCCCGAGATATCATCGTGTAAAGAAAAGAATATTTTTCATTTACCTTAAAATCGATTAAATCTTATTAAAATTAACAAAATTTTAAATCGTTATAACTCCGAAAATAATAACTTCCGGTCAACCAATCAGTGCTCATCAGAAGCGCGGAAGCTTGCCCTTTAAAATGCTTCTTCATTTGTCTCGATACGACTTCCGGTTCCCGAGATATCATCGTGTAAAGAAAAAGATAATTTTTCACAATTTAGTATCTCCGTCCTTGTCGTTTACTCGGACCTCTCGCTCGCGCCTCGTCTCGCTGACCTATCCCAAACTCCAGACAAGCGGCAGACGCGATTCCTAGAAATGCATAGTAAGCATTTCCAGGAAAAATAAGTAGGTCACCGTGTCGCGAGCCCATTCATAATCTTTGCAATGTATTAAGCGCTATGGTCACTTCAAATCCTTATATCTCGGCAACCGATTGAGATATCGGGATAAATCAAAAAGAGATTTTAATGGCATAACTTTCTCTATTTCCTGAATGGGTTTTAATGACAAAATTTGTAAATTTTTTTATACGAAAATTCGAAGTTTCTTTACGAGTTTATATTGAATATAACGATTTATTATTGAGATATAAAGTGATGACATGTAGGGATATAATTTAACATATATTTTTGTATATTAGTCGAATATTTGCATACGTTTTATGTATTTAAAAATCTGTAGTCTATTAAAATCTTACGTAATCTTTATTTTGTTTACCAGATATCGAATCGAATTTCCATTATCCGAATATTTATAAGAAGTGGTGGTTGTTATTGCTTGATTATCCATAACTTCTCTATCTCAAAATACAAATTATTATCCAATATCATAGGTGAAACCTTTCTAACTCAGCTTCGCACATTAATCGATCACGCATCAACACGCGTGTTACGTAACCGCGAAACCGTCAAATGGACACTCGAAACTAATCACAAGGAACTAATTGTCCATTTTCCCTGATCCTGACCAACAAGTTTCGATGTTATTGGCGGTTTGCCACTTGCATCTTGCCGCGATTTCCGACTCTCGAATCTTGTTGAAACGTGATCCTGAACTCTTATCCGGATGTCTGGTTAGAAAACGAATCGAAATTCTCAAGGAAAGACGCGTGATCGAAATTCTTGAAACGAATTGCAATCAAGAAAATTGAAGTCTCGCATTAAGTCGTGTTACAAAAATTATGTTTCGACACTGAGCTAGTTTCTAGTTATTAATTAATACAAAAGACTTAAAAAAGGAAATGAAATTAATAAAATACGTATCATATAATATATTTATTATTGAATGTATTTATATATTTTTTACATTTGTTGCAAAAATATGAATATTAAGTATATAAATTCTACTCTATACAATCCTCCAATAATTATATACAACTTTTAATCACGAAATTATAATCACACACACAAAATATACATATCCTATTATTATTCTGTTACATAAAATTATAAAATTGTCAAAAAGAATATTATACCTTAGAATTGAAACGAATGCTCGCAAGCTAACAAACAAATTTTCTATTTTATTTTTTAAACAAGCATAATTCTATGAAAACGCTGGACAATGTAAACCACGCATCCTTTCAAAATATCGTAATCTTATGTACGGTAATCCGTCTCCTAAGTTCTCAATTATGGAAATTATGGAAATTTATGTAGTCCTCCTCTGCGCTTGCACGATAGCCGCCATATTTGTTGAACGTGGACAAGCAACTAATGTTTATCCTCCACGTGAATTCTCCGATAATGAACGCGATCTTAGGATGATGCTTACCTCCTGCATCCTGTATAATAAGTTAGTCATTTTGCTTTCGAAAATATCAATTTTTCAAACATTGGCTATTATTGCCACAAGAAAAATCATATACGACACACATATATTTTTATCATCACCATAAACTTTCATTATTAAACTATCCTCTGACCACTTTGATATATCGAAAACGTCTTCGACGAAGTCTTTATTTGGTCCACGATCGGCAGAAACAAATGGAGTTGTGCCTCCTCTCATTCTTCCACGACACGAATTAACGAGGAACGGCCGAATGGGCGCGAATTATCGACACTCCCCTGTAAATGATGGCGGTTATCGCGTAATAATGCAATTCCAGACACGTTAACCGCATAAAGTTATTAACGACTCGACGGCTGACTCTGTGTTCGCAGCACAAGTTACGCAGAGCGGAATACTCGTTCACGCGTGGGATTATGGTCAGCTCGCTGCGGAAATTACAAATATGCGCCCTTCGATGTGATATATCTTGCCACGTCCCACGCCAATTTAACCACCGTGTGACCAGTGAACGAAGAGTATGTATTAATATAATTGGTGTAATGGCATCTTAAGCGTTTCACCGGGAAATCGATCCTTTTAACGTAACTTCTTAAGTAGAATGACGAGAGAAAAAGAGTTCGTGATTTTTTAGAACTTTTTGAAAAACGATTATGCATCTTATTATCACGATCGAATGACAATTGTTACGCGTGTTCAAGGGATGATGGAGAATAATGTAGTGTAATAAAAAGATATTCGTGTTACTGAAATATATTTAATGAAAATGTTTGAAAGAATTTTTCTACAATGTGCAAATAAAAATAAGGAAAGGAGCGTTCGATGATGTTAGAAACACAGAAATTGTAAAGTTAAAATATTTAAATTAATAAAAAAAGAAATGTAAAAGATATTTCTACAATTATATAATTATGAAATAATTAATCGTCTGTTTTTCATTTTTGATATGATACGTCAGATTTGAAATGAAATAAAAAATATTAAAATATTATTATTATTATTATATACGCGGAAGATAGTTATTTGAACGATGCAATAGTAAATTATAGAGCCAACTAGAACAAGTATTGACAGAATTCTTCGCTAATATATATCAAACCTACATCTAAAACGTTCTTTAATCCATCAGTGACGGCGATTGAAAGGGGTTCCATTCGTGTCACGTTCCTTTGTCGGTTGTTCCTTCGATCAGCTCGTTTATCATTCATTGAAGGCACGAGTCGTGGAAAAATAAAATTCGATGACGGTAAATTTGCTTTCGATAAAACGGGGAATGGAATGGGAGAAAATAAATTCTGTGCGAACCAATTAAAGGAGATAATTGAAATACGAGAATACCATATTGTTTTTTGATCTTTGGAGACTGAAATTAGTTGAAATAAAAAAAGAAGAAGAAGAAAATGATTTTAGAAAATCAAACGCAATATGCGTTGGGTAATTTAAAATGTTTGTTTTTTTAATAAAATCAAGAACTCGCGAATTTTGAAATCAGATATTGTGTTATGTGCCAAATAATGTTACTTCAAAGCACGGGATAATGCATTATTATACGTGATTCTCTGTTTATATATTTGTATTGAATTCAGTTGTAAAACATTTCACTTCAATTCATATTAAAATTGAAAAAAACTTTAATACATTTTACTAACTAATAATATTAATGAATTAATATTAAAATAAATCCTTTAAAATTTAAAAATTTAATGTGAAATATTATATATCAATAATTAGATCATTCACTTTGGAAAAAATTACTTATAAAATTTCATTTCTGTTATCATTATTACTGTATTAAAGAAAATTTATCTTGTCACTTTAAAAGTACTTTAAGCAAGAAGATTCTTTAATATATTAATATGATATCATTATAATTATAATCGTAACATAACAATATAATATTGTAATAATTACAAAATTACTTTAAAAATTAAGATTACCAGAAAAGAAATAAATTTCTTCTTCTTGATGATGAGAAGGACAGGGTAAATTGAAACTGCATACAATAATATAATTCTTTTTATGCAAAATATACTTTCCAAGTACAAAAAAATTTTTTAAAAAATCGTTAAAGAAAAAATATAATGTAATTACAAATTAATCATATCTCTTTCAAATTTCATTTACTCAATTCTACTGAATTCCCCTCATTCTATCGCTATAAACATTTTTACCAAATTCTTATTTCCACGATAAAGGATGAAATCAAAGCTAAAATACATTTCACACGTCCCTGATTGAGGTTTCGTATCTTCTCCGGTTTCGGTAAATTTACTTGTTCAGACTCTCGTGTGAACGTGTGAACTTTGAAGCCTGACCGATTTTACGACCTCGATACACACACACACACACCCACTTCACGAAAGTCTCAGACCAAACGTTTGTTACTGGCAGACGTAGAATTTCTAGGATACACTTTGAGAAACTGTTTTTTTTTTTTTTTCCCGAAAAGAATTGAACGTAATTCAGCAATTGAAGGATGATAAATTTACGGATTGAATTTTGAAAATAAGAAAAAGAATATTGCATGCAGCTTCGTTATGCACACATCGTAATATTACGAAATCGGAAGCAAATATTGAAAATTCGTAGAAATACGAATTTTATTGTATAAAGTAGGGAAAAAGTGATCGTGTTTATTTTAGTAGAGTTTACTTTGTATTTTATTTTTTTTTTTTGTTTCTTAGATAATGCATTAGATATATCGTACACGATAAGTTTAACATTCACGAATAGAGATTGTTTAAAATGATTAAATCATTTTAAAATTTCCTTTTTGATATAAATTTTGACACGAATGTAGTACATCTCTGTATACTGTATTCTAATTTTCGTTGGAAATAATTATGATATCACATGATGTTACAATATTACATCACACTAATAATATTTAATTCTTTTGATCGAGACAGTTTTGAAATATACCTTAAAAATCACCTTACGCATATTTTGTTCACGCTAATCAGCACGAAACGCGTGTAACTGGTGGTTAAAGCCAAAGGCTTGAACCTCGTCAAAGTAATTCGTTTCTGGCAATGTGAAATTTAGGTATCGCGCAAACTGCAAAATTCGATTACTCCGTTGAGATTATACGACTTTGATATAAAGCCGTCTAATGACTATTTTAAACATTTAGATTACCGATAAATTAACATAACTCGCGGTGAGACGTTCCATCACTCCGAAACTTCTAAACAAATATTTGCAAATTTTGATTTAAATAACGTGTGGAGTTTCTGATGATTTAGCGCATCAATTTGGATAATTGGATAAAGTTTGGGTGAAAATGTTGTTGGCTGGTATTATATCCTTCGGCACGTGCGCCTCTTAATTTTTGTTTAATCAAATTTTGTTTTCAAATTTCAATCGTTGCATCGTAATTCATTCTATTTATCGCATAGTTTATACGTAGTTCTATTCACGAAATATTATCAGTTAGCTCTTTGATTCATATCGATCTGTCTTGAACAAATTATTAACCATTCGTGTGCATGATAAGAGTTGTTATTAATTTGAAAAGATACTTATCAATACAATTTTTTAAACTGAGACAAGCTGTACTTCATATTAAATTTCTCTTCCGATTCTATTCAAAATCTCGACTCGATTCTGCACAAATATTCGACGATTTCATTTAGGAAAGGTAGAAAACTCGTAAAATCCACTTCCAACGATTTCCAATCCCAAAACAATAAGAAGAGAAAACGGAAAAGGGAAGCGAAAAGAAAGGAAGAAGCAAAACCATGTACTTTTCGATCGGCTCAACCCAAAACTCGCTATCGTCGAAAATCAAGGATTCGATTCGAAAAACAAGTGGAATTCTCGCATTTGGCAAGCTCGACGAGCGTTCGTCGAAGCGCACCAATACGAATCTCGAGCAGTGAAATATTTTCGAAAAATCGGAACGTTTCTATCCCGGAACCCGAGCCCAACGACAATATCATCCAGGAATTTCTGACAGACGTGATCTTATCGCGAAACGTGTTCATTGCTCGACCTGGTTTCCAAATCCTTTCGCCAAGATATCTTACATTGATTGTCGAATTAGAATTCTTATCCTAGGATTAAGACAGACTTCCTCAAATTGAAAGATTTTATGTTTTAACATTGTTTTCCATTTTTGTAAGAAAGATATAGCGCGTTCTATTACAAAATTATTCTTTAAAGAATAATTTTTCTCGTGTATGACGAACATAAGAAATATCCTTCAGAGATCCTTTATAATATTCAATTATAAACGATGAAGTCGTCCGAAGTTTTATTAATTAAGTATTTGCCGGCCAGGAATTCTCAAGACAAATTTCTAAAAATTAAATCCTCTTATTCCCCCCATTCAACATATATAACTTTCTAGACATATGAAAGAAATATACCTTCAAATAGATCAAATAATATCAACCAAATAGGAATTTTGATCTTTTCCATTTCGCTGCTCGTTGCATAATTTTCACTCGCAAAGAAGAGTTCTTCTTTTTCTATATAAATTATCCAGGTGGTGCACGAAGAAATCAAAGATATTAAATTCGATCCAAGAAACGAATTCTTCCCTATAGAAATAAAATCTAAAAAAAAAAGAAAAAAAAAAAAAAAAAAAGATCGATTCATCTCGTCACCTGTTGTTTTTCTTTTCTTTTTTTTTCCCTGTCTATCGCAGGAGTGACCATTCTACTGTCGCTGACAGTATTCCTGAACCTCGTGGCAGAAAGCATGCCGACCACCTCGGACGCTGTCCCTCTAATAGGTACCTACGAATTATATAAATCAAACAAGCTAAGCTAAGCGTGCTGTGCTGTGTTCCAGTGTTTTTTTTTCTCTCTCTGTCTCTCTCTCTCTCTCTCTTTCTCTCTCTCTCTCCATATGTAAATATTGTACATCACGCATTTCCGCCTGTTCCTGTCCAGGAAGCGGTAGAGAAAAAAAAGTCTTAGCGTGGAAGAACGGGTAAGAAGCTCGAAAGTCGTTCAGATCGAAGCAATTTTCGTGGTTCGTGGCCGACCCATTTCTTTCAAGAGGGGAGGGGAAGGGGAGGTGTGTGTGTCGAGAGTGGTTAACGACGAAGAGGAAGCGGTCGAAACGGTTCTCCAACGGGGTTGGTCGGTCGGCTGGCTGGCCGAGGATGTCGAAGGGGTTGTTGGGGGGGTTGGCCGCGATTACACGGTTACTTTGAGCCGGTGAGAAACGGTTTTAAGAGCTTTTCGAAGAGCTTTTCGAACGTGGCGATACTTGGCCGGGCCAGCCTTTGCTTGTTCCATGGCTTTTCGTTCTGACGTCTTGTCACGATTTGATTGTTCGATGAAATGATGTTCCAAGGGATATGATAGAATTCCCCTTGGTGAGAAGTTTAAGGATTTGCTTTTAAAAAAAAAGTGGAAGAATCAAGCGTTTTTATTCGGTAAAGAAAGAGCGAAAATAAATTGCAAGGAAGGAAAGTAAAAAGAAAGAAAAAAGAAATATGGAGGAAGAGAATTTATATCTTGATCAAATACTTATTTCTTTCGACAGGGTGAGCAAGGATGAAATTAAACTTTAAATAAGAGTTCAAATATTTCGTTAATCTTTAGAACCAGATATAAATATTTTCAAACTTCATTTCTACTTTACACGATATTTAAACGCGCAAAGCTTGAAAAAGCCGAGATTTCCAAACAATTGAATTGCATAAATATCACCAGCAACAGTTTATAGTTCTTTCACACTTTCTTTTTTTTCACGCTGCAATAATTTTTTTTTTTTTTTCGAATCTTTAAACCGATCCTCGAGTTTATCGATAAATATATCTCGACAATTTTTAATTATATCGGGGAGAGGTATAATTTTAATTCTTCCTCCAAAGTTGACCAGAAAGAAATTCAACTCCCGCGAAAGCGGGAGGATACCTCTCCGATTATCCATATCTTCCGGACTGTCGAACTTTGTGCAGTTTTCCAGCTGCAACGGGATCGAAAATCGCGTTACCCGTCCTTTTACCCGGCTGTGAACCGATGATTTGGAATGAAAATAAGCAAGTGGAAGGGAAAAATGTGGGAAACGTGTCGCGCGGGAGGGGAATCTAGAGCGAGCTTGTTGGTTCTAGTTTCAAATCATTTGCATCGTAGAGAAAAACGATAGGATATATTCTTGTGATCGATAATCTTTCTTCTCGTTATATTTAAATATGAATATTTCAGAAATGTTATCGAGTTGATATGATTTAACGATGATATTTGAGAGGAATTTTTTTTTTTACAATTTGCGATATTCGTTTATTTTTCTTTGTTTAGTTTATTTGCTCGTTTTATACATCAGGAAAAGGATAGGATCTAAATTTTTAACCGTATCGTGATAATAATTCTCTATAAATGTTTTTAATTGTTTAAAATTGTTTTTCACTCGTGGGGATGATAAATGTTAAAAAAGTAAATATTTTTTGTAATTAAATTTTAATTGTCATTACAATTAATGCTTTGCTTTCTTGTTTGTAAAATTGATATATCGTGATATTAAATTACTATTCAAAGAATTTAAAAGTTTCAACGATATCTTCGCGTGTAAAATTTAATTTCACTTTTGTGCTTCCTTTAAACTCGTTATTATTTTTATAGTTCGAAATTACTTTAACAATTCAAGCGAATATCGAAGTCTCATATGTCAATAATTGTCACGGTAATACTGCAATAAGCAGCAATACTGCAAGCAATTCTTGCTTTAATTAACAACGGCCAACCTCGTTTTAATTGGCCTCCATTATTGAGTACGTGCATTGCAATACAAGCAATTGTATTCCAGTGAGAACACCTTGTAATATTCCGGCTAAATTCTTCGGAAATAGTTGGAAATCTCAGAAAGAAAGTAGACTGACGAATACATATGTGGCTCGCGACCTGAAAATGTCAATAAAATTCAAAGGATACCAGAACTATTTTTCTTAGTCTATTTCTAACCTTTTCTTTTTGATCAGTCATTCTTAAGAGAGATCTTCATTGTCAAAATATTGAATAATATTTATGTTTAATTTATATTTATTCGAAAATACGCAAACACAATTTAAAATAATTTTTAAATTGATAAATTTTGTGAATTATTTAATTCGTTATTCGTGAAACGATGATTAAGATACATAGATCTCGAAAAATATTTATTAATATTTGGTTATTGTTATTATACCATCATCAATTTTTTAGAAAAAAGAAAAAAGAAATAGCTTCGTTAAGTTATTAAATTATTTTTGAGAATTGTTTTATTTTGTTGAATTTCTTTTATCAAAATTGAATTGGTTTTAATCGTTGAACATTGATTGAAAAATTATATGCATTTTTATTTCTGAACTATTCGTATTTAAAAATTATATTTTTAATAAATTAAATTTTATTGACACTATGCGAGTAGTAATTTCTAAATTTTAACAATTTTCAAATCAATAATCAATAAAATATATTTCTATCACGTTTATAGAAACATAATTCGAACATTTGAAAAGTGAAAAGATAGAAATAATAAATAATTCCATAAATATTAATTATATCAGATAATAGTATTTAATAATCACGTGGCGCTAGTGTCGCATCATCGATCGTCATACCGTTAAGAAACTATTACTATTAATAAAAATATTATTCCAAACTCACTTAAACTTTGAATACAAATTTCACCAAATTCTCATTTCCCAAATATTTATTTCATAAATCCAAAACCAATTGACTGAAAATCTTTACCTCATCTAAATCTTTCAATTTCACATTCTTATCGGAAATTCATAGCATAGCCCCGTTCGAGTATTCCAACAACCGGACACGACGAGTAAAATGGTCGCATAAACGTTTCTCGAAGAAGGAAAGTTGGCAACCGTGTCGTTAAAATCGCGTCGAGACCGTGTGGCAACTTTTAAGAGAGCCATCGTGGTGTTTGGATCGCTTTCGAAGTTGTAACGTGTTTACACCATCTACAACTTCCCTTCCGCCCACGATGCGAATCCTTTTCGCGAGTGTGGAGCGCATTTTGGAAATTATTTTCGTTTTCTCTCGATGGAACAGCCGCGTGCACATCGTCGAAACAATTTTCGTCTCGTTTAATCCATTCGCGACGAGGATCGTGCTCTCCCTCGACGCATCGCTCCTCTGGGAAACGGATTGATGAGGAGAAGTCGACAGAACTTCCTGTTTTACGCTCCTCTCGTTTCGATTTTGAATACTAGGGATGAAAAAATTTTTTTGGAACGTTTTACCAACGCGTTGTCTGAATATTAATATTAATTAAGTTGTAAAAAGTGTATCGTTTGTTTATTGTTTATATATATTTGTTTTCTAAAGTTCTAAATTTTCGATATAGAGAAAATATTATATGTTTTACCATCAATTCAGTTTCGTAAGAATTAACCACTTTAAGGCATCGATATTTTGTTAAGCAAATCGATAAAAATTCAAATTAAAAGCGTCTCATAATATAAGTGAAAGCCTTTTTGAATATAAATGAACAATCTCCCGGAATCGATTGCATTGATTAATTTTTCGTGAATATTTAAAGAATCCGGAATAAACAAAACAAGGAATAAGAATGGAAGGTAATAATGGAAGGTTTTTAATCGTTTCGTAATTTTTTCTTGAAAGAAATATAATCCGAACGCTATTGTTCGTAAAGTGACGGAAGAGTAATTCAACCATTATCGTGAATTTCAGAACGAAAAGCACAACAGCAAGCAGGGAAATGTTGAAAAAAAAAAAAAATACGATATTTTTCACGTCGACTCTTTTCTTTTTCTCTGAGACATTCCTTTCTAAACCCTTCTACAAGAGTAATTCCACAGGCTTGCGTTACATTAATGTTTAGATTATTACCCCATATTACATGATGTAACTTCGTGATAAGTATCAAAAATCTTAGCTGCCTAAGAAACTAGATAATTAAATACGTATAAAACAATTACAATCGATTGAAATTTTTTTTATATAGACAAAATTATTTCCATTCATACACGAAATTATAAAAAGTATTATAAAAATTTCCAAAAATTAATAGAAATATTTAACATTATAATATTTTAATTTACGAAATTATAATTCAAAAATCTTTCAAGTTAATGTATGAGTACTAAATTTACATAATATGATATAATTTACATTACGTATATAATTGTAATAAATAAATAACAAAGCAGTAGAATTTGCTTGGAATTTTATAATACAGTACATCATCTCTCGATATATCTCTAAAGAAATGTGAATTCACAAGTATGAATTGACAAAAAACTCTGTGTTATATTTTACAAAAAAAATCATATTTATCGAATAATTCACCAATTGATCCAGTTTCTCAGGCACTCACCTCTATTATTGGTACTTGAGTTGTTCAACCCCCTTGAGAAAACGTGCACGGTTCTATTGTCCTCGCCCCCTTTGGTGTATTGTATTAATTGTTCTTATACTCGAACAAACAGTTCGTGTGTTTAGAAGAATACGTTAATCAAATTAATTGTCCCTGTATCCCAGTGCCATACTTTAGAGAATTTACTCGTAGCACTGAATTCCTAGGTAATATTACATTGCTGTGTTAATTGCCTGTTGAAAGGACCCATAGTTTGCCCATAGCCTGCCGTTTCATCCCTTGGGGGTTTAGCAAGGGATATTCCATCAATTTATTGGAAAGCTCGTGCAAACAGTAAGTTCAATTTCACGAGCTGACTTAAGCGTTACTTCCTCTGTAACGCGAATGTTGTTCCTGTTGTTTTCGAGTGGAAAAAATAAATATGTCCGCCATGTTGAGTTCACGTTTCGGCCATCTTGTTTTCGTCGTAACCCGTAAAACTAAATCTATGATCCAGATCTGAATTTTAGTTTCAGACTGATGCATTAAATTTTTTTAATTATCTAAATTATTATTTTAAGAAATATACATTTTTACGGACGTTTCAAAAATTTCTTTTACTTCAAATTTATTAACGTTTTCGCGATTTTTAATGGAATATTCAAATTCATGTGATCATGATATACGTAATATTATAAAGGAAAATATTTTTGACAGGAGTTAAGCGAACCATGTTCATAGAATAAATTGTATTGTTTGTATATAAGCTTTGTCTGAACGATTTTCGTAGCACGCCTTTTAAAGTAAAATCATATTCATAACATAGAAGCATAATTTATTTGCAGCTCAATGATACAGCCTTTAAAAGTCTAGTTAACTTGCAGTTACTTCTTAATGAATAGAGGTAATGAGTTTAGTTATAAGCAGATTGAATTGCCGAGAAATAATTTTCACTGATGATTAATAACTTTACCGTGAAGGAGTGAAACTTTCAAAATTAATTTGACGATATTGACGCGTAGCTTTATAAGATTATTATTAAGTTGCTGGTGCTCGTGAAATGTCATTTCTTTGAGATTTGAGATTTCTTTATCGTTAATTTTTTTTTTTTTTTTGGAAATGTAACTACTTAAGCAATTTCAAATTCCTTCTTCGAGAAATTGTAAAAGCTATTTCGAAAAATTCTTCAAGTTCTAAAATTAATAATATTAAATTAGAAAACTAGTTAAACGAGATATTTCACGTTCACCAACATAATTTTTCGATCGAGAATACTAAACGTAATTAAATTATTATCGGTCAGTTTCTCATTCCAGTAAAAAAAAATTTAAACACGCCAATTTGAAGAATTTACAAATAACAAATGATTAACAACTAAAAAATCAAAAGAAAAGAGAAGGAAATCTTCCATTAAGGGAAGCAATAGAAAGCGACTCACGAATCGATCGATCTCCACGTCACTCGGTTAGTTTCTCATCCAATAATCCTTTGTGACAACATTCGTTCAGTCGAATAACTGGAAAGAAACAAGGGGCGAAGAAGAAGAAGAGGAACATTAACCGGATATCAGTCGTCTTCGTTTCGAAGTGGCTGCCGGAAGGAAGCAAGTAGCAGAAACTTTAATTGGCAGCTAAGAGGCAGGATGGAGGAATGCGCGAGTTGCATCACGATCAAACAATAGCCCACAAAGGGTTTGGCTCTTCGCTGAGAATTCGTTTACAGTTTCATTGTTTCCATCGAGGCTCGTTTTCCCCGCCAACGACACTGTCGATTCCTCCTTTTTTCCTCTTTCTTCTTCTTTTTTTTTTTTTTCTTTTTTTCATCCCTCTGCGATCTTCGAACCGCACTTGGCCGCGTGTATTCTTCGTTTTTTTCCAACCACCGGCGCAAAACCATCGACCACGAGAGTGTGGCCATGCTTCTGAAAATTGTTCCCAGCTGACTGTGCGAGCAACGACATCTGGACGAACTTTCTTCTTCCTCGGCCAATTAGAGGCGCGCGCGTGCCACGAAAATTAGTTCTTAACGAGCAATCGACGAAATCCCTAGGTTTCTTTTTTTAGGAGCAATCGAGGAGAGGAAGATTTTTCAGTGGTTGTTAACGAGCATCGAAATTTGCTACCAATTAAGGTCCATACTGATTTCTTTAACCATAACCTTCGTTCTGATTTTTTCTTTTTTTTTTTTTTTTTTTTTACGTAAGTGGTATGTCTCAGGGATTTCTTCAAACGAATTTGATATCAAGGTTAAATTAGCATTTTTTGTTACACATATTTTAATCTTAAAGGTTGTTACTCATAATATTTATCGCTTGTAATATATAAACTAACTTTTATTATTTTTTAGGAATTTACGTAAGAATTTATAAGTAATAAACCTTTCACTTTATTTATTTAACAATTTGTATCTTCCAGATTGTACGAGTTATGAATCAAATGACAATTGACGAATTGTCTCCAGATTGTAGGCTGTTTAACGGTGGAAAGAGATTAAGCAGCTTGCTCGAAGCTTGTTTGTGAGCTCATTGCGAATTAGAGATCCTCGAATGAACGGTTTCGAGAAATAATCGTCTTCGAGCGGATTATTTGTTGGATGTGCGTGTCGTGAGAATAAGGATTAGTGTCTGCCCGGTTTGATCCTCTTTTATGACGTAAGGTTTTATCGGCTATATCATTGATCGAGCCATTATATTGGAAATTTTTATGCGGTGTTTCTAATCTTGTTTCTTCTCTATTAATGTAATTCGATAGCTTATAGGTGATAGAAAATAATTAATTTTGTGAATTTTATGTAGATAGATTTTCAATTCGTAGATAATGAAGGGTGATCAGTAGAATAAGTCGAATGGTTTTTACGTTTTAAGAGATTTCTCGTGTTAGGAAAATTTATGATTCACAGGTGGTAAGCAACAAAAATTTATTTCAGAAATTAACGTGTTAATAGTTAATTCACATACGTATATGTTAATCAATAGTACAGGTAAATAATAAATAAAACAATTTTAGATTTTGAAGATTTTTCCAAATAAAAAATTTATCGTACGTGTATTTAACATTGTTAAATTTTCGTTTATTCAAACATGCGAACTGCACTTGTAATGTTATTTAAGTAAAGTATAAAATCGTATCAGCTATCGATATTCTGTTCAGGCTTCGAAATAACCCAAAACTACGTTGCAACTTTTCTAATTCACTTACTCCTCACAAACTTTTCATCATTGCTTCAAAGAGTTAGTAAAACTTAGTCAACGATTTTTTTTAAATTACAAACATACACGTATTTATTTAAAGAATAAAAAGAAAAAGATCCAATTACGATCTTCTACACTTTGAATACATAAGATTAATATTTAAAATAATTATTACATATCAATAATTAACGATTATATATATATATTTCATTATTCGATCTCTAGAAATTTATCAACGATAAAAAATTAAGATTAAATTGAAAAAAATTCAAAGAACAGGATTAATATATTCAATACGAGCCTCATATGTCATAGAGATTTCATTTCACACTTTTAATATCAGTATTGTCGTCATTTACATACACACACACTTTTCCCAACTATCGTTTTTTATACTTATCGAACACGAATATCCAATATTCTTGCTGCAATCTCGACACGATATATCTTTGAAAAAAAAAATATCTAACGAGAAACCGTCAAAATGATGTGCCACTCCTCGTCAAAATCACGTCTAAAACACGATGTCGCGTTTTGCATCACGGAATTTTTGACATAGAAAGGGAGAAAAGTGTTAAATATTACGTCTCTTCGATCCCCATTACTCGGCGCCCCATCACACGCCATTATTTTCTCGGATCGACGTTGGACTCGGCTCGAACAGGCCGCAACCGATATTCGAAATGGAAATAAATCAAAGACAGAGCATTTCCGATAACCACGTTGTCGCGATAAACAAATTGTCGATGCTCGAAACAGGAAGCGACAGTGGCGTTGGTTTGTTGCTACGAAGGAACGAATAATTTCTCAATTTCTCGTTGTGGCAGCTGTCCCGCTCAATTAATGTTATACCAGATAGGAAAAGGACTACCTGTTATCGGAAAACGAAATCTTTTTCGTTGAAACGTCCAGAAAAATGCCTGGCAAGAGAATCGATTTCCTGCTCCGATGTTTTTCTCCGATTCTTTTCTCCTTTTTTTGCTTCTCTCTCTCTCTCTCTCTCTTCTTTTTCGTACGAATCGCTTTCGATACGCCTAAACGAAACGTGGAATCCATTTTGTTAGCCTCGATACGTAGCTTTCAACAACAAGTTTTCAAAGGTAGTAAAGGGATAAGTAACATGGTCAATTTGGAGAATTGCATGAAGGATGTCGATAAATTAATAAACTATTTTTTTCTCGTGTTATGAATACTTATGAATCGTTATCAATTTTTCAACCACTTCGTGAAAAGTAATCGTAAAATATTTGTTATTATTTTTCTTTTGAATCCTCTACTATTGTTACAAGCTAAATTTAAGTAAGATGTCGCCATTTATTGATTAAATTTCCAATATCAGCTTGATATTCTTTATACAAAATGGAATAAATGAGAATACTTTCGAATTCAAAATGATCGTAATTCCATTAAAGAATTTGTAAAACGTTCGAAATTGTTCAAAGGAAGAAATTCAGAACTCATAATCTTACTGCCTATTCTATATATTTCTCAAACGAGTTTCATCGTCAGTTCAACGATGAATCATCCGAATAGCATTACATCAAAAATTGTGATTGCTCGCGAAAACACACGATCTCGAATCTCTCTCTTTCTCTCTCTCTCTCCGCTCCTTGTCATCGCTCGTGTCACGGAAATGGAGCAACGCGAAAAATTCGTAACCACTCGCCACATCATCATTTATCTCCTCTGTGCACAACTTTGTTCCATTTACTTCTTACGGCGGTCCATTTATTAATTCGACACCGTCGGTCGACCCAGTTCCCTCCCCCTCCCCTTGGAATAATGCATAAATGCCGGCAAGAAAATAACGCCACGAAAAATCCGATCACACGGACGCCTTTGCGTTTATATATATATTTTTTTTCGAACATGCTGCTCGATCGACGACACACCAATGCAAATTTATGCGAGAAGTCGTTGCTTTGTCCCGACATCAGCTTTTATGGCGACCGCCTGATGATGGCGAACGTGTGTGTATTCTTGCGTGTATGCATTAGCCTGATGTCGTCTATCCGATATTGAAGTAGTGCATAATATTATGCTGATAAGTTTTCTTCTTTTTGTGTGTGTGTGTTGTTTTTTTTTTATCTGTGAGATTAAAATGACAATAGACATCGGGTATTATGAAATTGAGAACGTGATAATTAAATATAATTCATTCGTAATATGAATGAGTATGAAATTTTAATGTTATATTAAATTATCTTTTTTTTAAATTTATTAATTATGTATAATATTAATTTGTACACTTTTGTCTGTTCGATATTTTTATATTTATCAATGTACTTTTGTATTGTTCAACGTGTTGTTTAGTGAAACATGAAGATGAAGAGTAGAAAAGTTAAAAAAAAAAATGGCACATACATATTTTAAATCGTTATTTAAAGTGTCAAAGTCATTATGAGCATTTTGAGGATTTTGTAGCTTCACCATTGTCCACCTTCGTTCATCCTCTTCATTTTCTACTTTCCTTTGAAATTAATCACACATTTTCTACTCCATATTTCGTTACTTGGTAATCGCGGCACGTTTTAAATTGTCCGTGAGCAATTACAATTTTACTTGGTGTGGCTGGAAAGTTTCGGTTGAAACTTTAATGGACGAATGAATGAAACGGTGCAGATTTAAACTGAAACAATTAGCCGTTATATGATATCGAATGAATCGAATAGAAAAAGATTCTTTTTTTTTATTTTTTTAATCAATGATCTTATCGTGATCGTTTCAATTACACGATTCTTTTTTTCTTTCACTATTAATCACTTTTTATCGCGTTGTTTCCTGGCTGTTTAATAAAAGTTAAAATAAATAAACTCTAGAATTTTTAGATTTGAAAAATTGCGAGTTTTCCTGATGCATTGAACTTCAATTTAAAAGTAAATATAATATATATAGTCATTGAAAATTTTTTCAGATAAATCTGAATTTCTTAAATATATCTCGTTTGCAATTATACTCGAGCCATTTTTCAATTGTGAAGATAAAACTATTCCTTTTTTGAACAATTAACCGTTTAATTGCGATTGGAATAAATGTAAAAAATTATTTTTTTCTTTAAAACAATTAGTCTTCCTCCTTCATTTTTTATAAACACTTACATGAAAAAATGTCGGTATATTTAATTTATCATCATTCTTCATTCAGAAAGAGAGATTGATAAAACCATCAATATTCAATACGATAATAGAATACGATAATAGAAATTTAACTGCATGAGAAATAAAATTGAAGACTTTACCATATCTTTTCACGTTCTTTCTTTACGATATAATATAATTGGACGTGATTAAATTGGAATTGGACGAACGTGTCTCGATTCAGTTTAATTCTAATTGCGAAATCTCGTTCTTAATGGATCGTCAGGAATTCGAGCGCAAAATTGAAGATATTAAATTTCGTGGCCATTAACGTTGCGGTAGCCACGAAGAAATTTACTTGGAGGAAAGTTTGGGACGTTTGAAATTCGCCCGACGAAAAGTATCGCGATCGGCCTGCTCAAAATGGAAAATATTCCGAGGAAGTTACCGCTATCTTTCACAGCTCCATTCACATGAAAGTTATTCCCTTGTTTCTTTCAGGACAGCTGAACGGACGTATCGTTGAGAAACTTATTCGATTCCATCGACTGCTGCTTCCGTTTTCTTCTCTTTATATAACTCCGTCGAGGAGTTTCACAGTTACGTCTCTTCCCTAGATCTTCCCTTCGAGGATTGGCATATCGTTTGATGCGTGTAACTAATATTTTTGCCTGGAATTGTTTTCGAAACAATTGGACGACGTATGTTTTTGCCAAGACAATTTGTGTCATTATGTTGTAATTCATTAATTACATGTTAAATCAAATTTAATAATGTTTTAATATTTATTCGAAAGTTAGATTTAAACGAAATAATAAGAATATCGATGTTACTTATTTCTTTCGACTAATTACACTTATCTGTGAATCGTTTAAAATCATTTAGAATGACGTTGAAATTTAATTGATCTTTAAACAATGATATAAAAGTTCAAATCAAATGATTGTTGTTATTAAATCTCTGTTTCATCTAATTGTTTCGAACAATTTTAACACAAAACTCGTACCGGTTGGAGATCGACTCCAAAAGACAGATTCAAAAATCCAATCGACTTTTTTTCAGTAACGAAAACGTTAAGTAATTTTCTTCGTTAGCTGAAAAAAAATATCTCAACCCGTCCACGTCAAATTCAGTTCGAGTTCAAAGTTCGATAAGTCTTTTCAGAACTCCCCCGCTGGGAGGAAAACACGTCCGCAGAGAGAGGCTATCCAAAGTTAAGGACGAGTTTTCGTCCCGTTCTTTCTCCACGAAGGGAGACGTTCAGAACTCCCCATTCGAATTTCTGAACAGATCGCTTCGCGAGTAGTTTCTTCCCCGTGTCTTGCATACCGTCCAACATTGTTCAAGTTTTCAAGAATTGCTGACAATGTTGCATTTGGATTGAAACAAATCGAAACGGTTCCACGACTTTTAAATTTTCCGAATTTACGGCCCAACCGAATACGTTTGAGGGTGAAATTTCGGAGGGTTGTGTTTTTGCGTGCGTGAGTATTTTTTCGCAAGTGACAGCGCGGCTTGGATAATAAATTTTCACGGAATTGTATCCTTGAGAGTTATTCGCTGCTAATGAACGCTGTTTTAAAAGCGGAAGTTTTTATCGTTGGATAATTATTCCCAATGTCCACCGGTGCTAAAAAGAATCGTCGAGGGCATCGTTTCGAGAATTAAAGTCGGATAATTAATCTCAACTTGTGTGTAACTCTTGCGAGTTTTGTTATTTAATAAAATTCGTTTATCAATCCATGTTATATAATTCCAAATTTTGTGCGTTTCGTAAATTTCGAATATTTTATGATATTTTACGAGTCGTTCTCTTCTTCCTACATTTTCAGATTTTTATTTCAAATTAAGGGGTTTAAGGGATTCGTATTTTTCTTCAGAGGAAAGAAAAAGTGTATAATAATAAATATATTAACATTTGTCGCTATATATTTTGATTTTAAAGCGAGAACTGTATACTCTTTCTTCTCGAGGATCTACTATTTTAACTTAAAAATTTTAAAAGAGTATCTTGTATCCTTTCGAAAACTATGTATCTTCGTTTAAGAAGAAGTCTAATCCAATTTCGAGACAAATTTACTGTAACACGTTGTTTTTCCAAAAATTTTCTCGAAAAATTATATATATATATATTTAATAAATTCTAATTCTCTCTATAAAAATATAATACTTGAATGTTTCTTCTAATTCATTTCTAATATCTCACGTAAGATCAGAATATCAGAATTTAATCTTGGATTAAATCTCTTGCATTCATTCGATCGATTGATACTCGTTATTCTTTTCCAGTCAACAATTTTCTCGTCTTCTCTGTAATCCTATCATTGTTTAATGGTCCCTTAACTCGTGCACAGTTTCAAAGCGTTCTTTGGACGTTTAGAGATAACAGTCGTTTGCAAATAATACTCGGTAAATCGATTTTAAATCGATGGCATAGATATCTGAAATACATAGGAACTAGTACTTCTGCTCGGAACGTTGTATTTCCAATCGAAGGAATTGGATTCGATCTCTCGTTTCGATCCATCTATGCTGCAGAACGTTGTTTTCTCTTTAGATATCTCGTAACATTGTTATTCCTCGAAGCTCATAGTTTTGTAATTTCTTTAATTTGGATACATCTGAAAGGTGATGGTCAAGCGTTTGATTTTATGGTGTACAATAGATATGTGATCTTCATTTCGTATATGGTCCTCCATGATAATGCTTATGATATAAAATAAAATTGGGAATAATAAAGTAGATAATGGAATATTAAAGTGATCCATTTAATAATAATATTTTAATATAGAAAGTATTACAGTTTCTGTAATTTCTGTAATTTGAAAGAATAATTCATTTTGAATTAATTTTTGAATTAAGTATGATTGATCTAATCTTTGGATTTAGAAACTTAAAAATGGAAGGTAATAGAATTTTTTTTCCAATTATAAATTTAGTTTAAATTTATAATTAAAATAACGAACAAATAATGGACAAATAATATTTTCAGTGTTTTTTAAATTCGTGAATACCTTCTAAAAAGACAAATTAATTTATCAAACATAGAGTAACAGAACTGAACGTGAATAGTGAGAATTCTCTCCCCTATCTTCCTAAACAAAAAGCTATTTTAGGATGCCAACTCCGAATGATTGCACAAAACAACGTCTCCCTCGTAAACAAAACAGTGGAAACGAACGACGTTTCGAACAACGCATGACGCTCGATTGTGAGCGCCAATTTTCCAACTTTCCTATTAGATGAATGGACCAAGTTCACGCATATAAGTAAGCTTTTCCAATTAGTTCTGTTTATCGAATCACTTATTCATCGCGATTTTCCCAACTTTCTTCTGTCTAACCCATCCACCTACGAGTCTTACAGAAATTTCGAAGGATCAATCCTAGTTAATAATGCTAGTCGTCATTTTTCGTTATTCAAAAGTGTAAATCGAGAAGAAACTAGAAATTATAATTATAATTCTGATGATGAGTTCTTCTCTTTCGAATTTTTCTATTTTTTTTTTTTTTAATCAATTCGATTAAACGTTGCGCCTCGTTTCGAACGTCGATCACAATCGTTTGACATCAGATCCCGATTGTCGATATAACGATGTAAATGCACCGCAAATGAGGAAAATATTTCACGCTTCGTGGAATAAATCGTCGAATGGCGAATAGTATTTTTACGTTGCACAGCGGCCATGCTTCATGACACCAGGGACCGGTGTCACGTATAAATTTAAAATTCCACCGACGTTATGCAACCGCGATTCTATAAATCGCGTGTACATGGATAGCGCGTCGTTGGTTGATGAAGAAAAAAAAAAAAAATGATGATGATGATCGATAATTCAATTTTCGGTGATAATTTTCACATATCATTTTCGATATTCAATCGAAAGGAGCAAGATAGAGACACGCGATCTCTGCGAGATCGAGCGACAGGTAAATCGAAGCAGCAAGAAACAAAAGTGAGAAGCAAAGAGGAAAGCACAGGGTATTCCAGAAACACAGGTCGATCGAGTAGGGGCTGATAGAGGGTGACAAAAGAAACGTTTTTATCTATTCAACGTGTCCAAATCTATGCATTTTCGACGAACGATGTTCAAAAATTTAAGAAGCGATGATCCTTCAAATCGAAATAGGATAATTTTGCTTCGAACAATTTGATTATACACTTTATCGTGAAGTTATTGCAGAGTTTTAGTGAAAATTTCACGTATCGTCAAAATACAGATTAATCAGAACTAATTTTATTAAAGCTCTATCGGTGAGAATAACTTGTAATATACTCAAAAGTTAATTCAGAGTTGATAGAACTACAACTTAACCACTTAAAACTAAAACTCTACTTCTAAATGGAGTATTCTATCCCAAAATTTAGAATTAAAATTAATTTATACAGCTAATCTATCCGAATTCATTCCTCGATGGATTAACCAGTTAGTCAAATCGACTGTTAATAGATTTTGACAGCAATGCTCGTTGTATGCAAGAAACCCTTTTACTAAAACCCCCTTTTTATAAAACGTATCTGTACATATCTCAATCGGTTTAATCACTTTAAATCTTCTTATGGTTGAAGTTTGAATATATTGTGTCATTATATAAAATGTTTCTCGCGTTATCCCCTGTCATCTTCTGCTCGATCCATCCGTGGTTCTGAAACGCCTTGTACAATGTATATACCATCACTATATGGAGAAGAGAAGAAAGGGATGATGAACGCCAGCTCGAGGAAGCTTATTGCATTTATTCCGCCATACTTTATGAGTCGTTGTAAGTTCAAAGATTGTAAGATAATCTCGAACGATTTCGCGAACAACGTTTCTTGGAGATGATCTAATTGAATTAATAAAGACTCTCTGTGACCACACGGATGAACTCTTCGAAGAACAACTTTCTATTCGACTCACGAATCACGACGTTTTATCCGACGAATCGTCATTTCTCGATGGATTTTTTCGTTGTTAAAGAATTAAAATTATCCGTTTTCTCTCGGACACGAGTCGATCTAATCGATCAATTAAGATGACAATGGTGATTGTTTAATTATTGTTCCGTGTTAATAGAGGGTTTATAACGCAATTGTTACGCACGAAGCTTTGTTTGATTAAATTATATCGAGAAATAATTTCGAGCAAGAACGATATTCCATACGTTTTGGAAATTCGTGACCATTGATTCATTGGATCATTGATAAATGTATTTTGATTCGGATTTTATGGGTTTAAGGAACAAAAATTGATTTTGATGATTATTTTGTTTTTAATTTTGAAAGATAATTTGAATGTGGCAAGATTTTTATTATAATTGCATTATGGAGACGGAAGAGAGTGGTTGTGATTACAAAATATTTTTATTTTCATGTTTTTATTGTTTCGATGTGTTAGATACGTGAAAAAAGATGAAATAAAATCATCTGTGACAAATGAAATTTTTAGAATAGAATCTATTTTTTTTTTTTTTTTAGTCCTTTTGTTCATTTTCGATATTCAGAAATAATTATTTCTACTCTATTTCTATTCTATTTTATGAAATTAAATCATAAAAATAAATATGTAATACAGGAAGAGGTAAACTTCAATTCAACTTCTCATTTCTTTTCTTCTTTTTTTTTTTCTGCTCTTTGAAACTGAGGAATGCTTTAGTAGCAGAAATGCTTTTACTAATCATGCTCCATACATCATTGGATTATCAAGCTCAGAATGAAAATAAATCTTTCCTAGCTACGGACATCCCTCTTTTTCTTTCTTTCTTCCTTTCAACGATAACGATGGCTGCTATTCTTTGTCTACTTTTTTTCTCTTTTTGTCTCTGGTAATTCATTCAAAAATAAGAAAAGAAGATTCGAGGGAATTTTACACACAGTTTAGCATAGTTTATTTTTATATATATCTAGATGGCCGACTGATAAATAATTTAAAAATTACATTAGATTAATAAGGTTGAAGGTTTTTTTTTAAAAAATCTCCTTGGCGAATAATTTCAAAAAATTGTTCCTTTCAGTATTAAGATCCTAATTAAATATTGAAAGAAATAATATATCATTAATAGCTTTCATAAAGAAATGTCATAAAGAAAATCAGAAGTTGAAAATAGATATTTTAAATAGATATAATATTTTGGCATTGGATAGCAAAATTCTTTGTGCAAAAATAAATTGATAATATAAAATGAAAGTTTTTTTCAGGGTCTGTTTTTAAGAAAATCGATTTTAAAGGGAAATACGTGTGCACTTGATTGAGTATCGATTTGATATTAGTTTTATTAATAAATATTTTCGCGCAAATTATTAGTTGGTCGAATATCAGTAATAACATGTATGATGTAAATTCTAAGATATTTTAATAAATTCTAACAATTTATTTTTATAATCTGTTTGATTATTTTCTTCGTTTCTGAGAAATTACTTATTGCTCTTGTTGTGGAATATAAAATTACACGAATGTATATAAATATTCTCTTTTATTTAAATAATATAAATTTGTAATATTTCGTGATCTCGAAATAGAAGTTGCGAATAAGAAAACTTCAATCAATATGAATGAAACATGCTACTAATTCTGCATAATTTCAGCCTATAAGAACATTGATTGTTCTTCTTCTATTACTAATATTCTTAAAACACAAGAATAAAACAAAAGATAAGAAAAAGTGTGTATATTGGTAAAAAAATTCACAAAAATTATTAGAAAAGGGCGTGTTATCTTAAACAGATGCAATTTTATTGAATTTTATCGCAAAATCGTGACGCAAAACAAACACGTATTAAAACAGGATGATGTTGTGTAATTACTTGCAATGTTGATTCTCTTTATTCAATCGAAATTGTATAATTTGCTATTACAAACCTTGTTTTCCATTCCAATTAAGGCTTTCGAAAAATAAATGACAGTCATATTGCAAGGAAAGTGATACCATTATTTGTATTTTTCATCACATAACACACATTTTTTAACGAAATAATCGATCGACGTACATTTAAATGTTGCTAATCATCTGCAACTGTATCGTTGTAATAAATCAGATAATAAATTTTCTTGTGTAACTTTTATAAGAATTAGGCTGAAAGTTAAATTCTAAATTACGAACAATATCCTTTCTTCTTTATATATATTTATTTACAATTAGACATAACAAAAATTACATAGATGTTGTTAATAAATTGTATCACAACAATAAAATAAATACGTTCCTTCACTAAAAACTAATTGTAACGTTGAAAGGTTAACTCTTGATGTATGCACAACCGTTCTAATCTATATTATTAATTATTATTCCATACTACGTTTTTCAATTTCACAGATTCAATTCCATCTCTGCCAAAGGAAAAAAAACTGCGACAAATTTAAACAAACAATGTAAAATCGATGCGAAAACTATTTTCGCGCGAGATGTCATCTCGCGTATTTGTAACCGAATAGTAAACCCAAATAGTATCAGTCGCAAATGAGCCAACCATTTTTCCATTTAACTCGTGGAAATTCCCTCGAATAGAATTTACATTGGATATAACGTCTGCATTCGTCGATTGAAAGGTTCCAGCGAGTTTGTTAATCTGAGCAAAAATATCTGCCGATAAATCGATGCTCGATAAAAAAAAACCGACCGACCGAAACCTGTTATCCCGAGTGACGGTTTGTTTTTTAGAAACTTCTGTACGGCGAAACTCGTTCAATATGGCGAATTGCTTGTTTCGAAAGGGAGGGGAGAGGGGAAACTACTTCCCCCGTTGATATCAATCGTAAAACTGGACTCTGACTTCGATTTCTTCGTTCTCCGTTCTTTATACTCGATTCATGTATTTTCATATATTTTCGATTATTTGAAGTTCAATTATTTAAACTGAATGATGATTTATATTCTGGAATACGATTAATTTATTTTTCATAATACATTTCTTTTATATCTATCTTTTACGCTTTTTACATGTCCATACTTGAAGATTGCTTATTTTTATTAATTTCCAATTGTTTCAAATTTGCTCTTTTCTTTAAGCAATTAGTCAAGGAATTCGAACAAAATTGGTTCCAATTAATTATCATGTAATTCTTTCGTGTTTATCATATTTACTTTTTCATTCTATCATTAACATTATTATTTCATTAAAACTTCGTTTTCGTTCTTCCATTTCTTTAATTTTCTACAATTTTTCTTTATTCACGTTGTAGATCTTTTTCTTTTTTTTGATTGTACACCTTTCTGTCTTCATTGTTCATCCACCGTTCTGTTTTCCTCTCTGCCCCACCTTTTCCCCCTTTTCACATTCGATACAATTTCGATCCTCCTTTCCTCATCCATTATTCAACCACCTCTACCTGATCCGTTTCTACGCATCCCCCTCTTTCTCCTTTTATTTCCTTCGCCTCGTTCCTCAACGCCTTTTACCCCCACCACTCGACACTTGGAGATGCGTTAAATTTACCGTAAACGCAGCTGTGGACAAGAAAATAAGCGGATGTGTCGATACGGTTTATCGATGCTCTCGTAAAGGAAAAAAAAAAAAAAAAAAAAACAAAAAAAAAACACTTTCGTGTCGTTCGCGACGCTCGATATTAACGCTTCTCTCCGCGGTATAAATGCAGAAGAGGGGTTGAATGAAAATAGGAGGCGAGCCGGGGAGGAAACAATACAGCGGCGCTTCCACGTTGAAAAAGCCGACGATTTTTCTGCTGTTTCGTGGACCGCCCCAATCCGCTTCCGATGTAAATGCGCCATTAATTCTCTGGCCGGGAACAAAGGATTGTAAAACAGTCTCGAGATCCCTCCGTTATTTACTACGATTAAATGGGAATTATCCGATATCATTAGGATTCATCATTGTTATTTCTTGCGACACTTGGAACGTGCGTATCCGCCTTTTCTCGCGTAAGAATTTCACAACACTTTCTTCGAGACGAGAATAAAAATTTTATTGGGCGCAACAATTAAAATTTTCGAAAGTATTGAAATTCTTTAATTTGTGGAACGTAAGGACTTATCTTATTTAAGGACATTTCGAGAAAAAGAAAGATTTTAATTTAGTTGCTTACACGTAGAACTGTTGGATTTAAACAGCGTTACGTATTCTTTTTGAAGATGTTAAAAAGTGAAAATTAATAATTTAATCCAGCCTATATTTTCTTTAAACGAGCAAATTTTTGTGAACGTTATTATTGAAGAAGGAGAAAGAAAAGGGCAGAGAAAAATTGTCCGGTATTTTCTTATTGATAAAATTGTTATTACAACAAATCACCGTGGCCTCCAATTCACCCTGTTGCTCGGCCTCCCTTTCTCTAGCCATCTGCATTATTTATTATTTAACCCATTTCTCTCGAGGGGCTCGATAAACAGCGCCTGTTTCTCCGCAATAAAATTCCTACCTATTGTTGGACGAATTTTATTTCTGACCACGATTTTCTTTGCTCGATTTGTTTTTTTTTTCTTTCTTTCTTTCTTTCTTTTTTACATTTATTTCAGAGAACAGAATTTTCTGGAATTTTCTCTCAATAGTTAATCCGAATCAATATATATTGACAATGATGGGGTTCACAAACGTACAATTTTTATGATAGATCGATTTCTGTAACGAGAGAAAATGTTCTTGGCCACGAATTATAATTGCAAACGAAGGAATATATATTTCTTCGTAATATATATATAATTTGTAATTAAAGAAAAGATTATATTTAATCTAATTTTTATTCTATATTTATACAATAAATAATTGTAGAATAAAAGTACTATCTTGCAATAACTGCACTTGAACGATCGTAAAGCACATGATTCGACATTTCCTCGAGCTGGTCAATACGTTTTGTACACACAGTTTCAAACTCGTGCATGCGCGACGATTTCACAACAAGAGAAACACCTTAAACAACACTCGAAACAAGACATTAAATAAACCAATATATTTCAGAAAATCAAAAAGAGTTTCGAGTTTCGAGAAAGGAAATGAATCCCCAAGATTTTCCAAGAGATCCAAAAGGGAAAGAACTAACTGTGAAATTAGATTCACAACTTTCCAAAGTTGTTGCGGGGCAACAAAGTTTCGATACATCTCCTTCGATCCTAAATATCCTCGATCGATCGTATCCATAAAATCGCTGCTTCAAACTTGAAATAACTTAAACTTTCAAAAAACACTTTTCTTTCGATTTTAACGATAGTTTAAGACCCCGATCGGACACGTTGAAATTGCTTTTCGAACCCGGTGGGATTCATCCTCGCATTCTCGATCCTCGAATTGTCGGTGATCTGGACGATCAGCGGATAGAATCAAGGGACGATGCTCGTGCCGGTGGGTGAGCACGATCGTCGGTTTACTTGCTTCGAACGCGAAAACGAAATGGATCATTGAACAAGCCGGGCTCTACGACTGTTTCAGGAGTGACCATCTTGTTATCGCTGACGGTGTTCCTGAATCTCGTCGCCGAGACCCTGCCCCAGGTCTCCGACGCTATACCACTGTTAGGTACATTGAGTTTCTACAAACAAACCAGTGTGGTGCCAGTGTGGATTTTCTATCTCTGTTGAGAATGGACGTGATCTCTCTTTCCACCCTACGATTTTTCTTTCTTTTCCTCTCTCTCTCTCTCTCTCTCTCTCTCTCTCTCTATCTCTCTCTCTCTCTCAATCTTGTGTAACTCAATATGTGTAAGTGAAAGTTTGATTGAAAGGTCTTCTTTGGAACGAAGAAATTGAATTTTGGATAAAGATGAGAGGCAATAGAGGCACTTGTTCGTAGAGAATTCCTTTGTTCCAAAGAAAATCTTTCCTCGTTGTGAACTTTATTTGGGATTTTATGAATCTTTCTTTTTCTTTTTTTTTTTTTTGTCGTTGTTTCATTATCATCCTCTGAACCGATTATTGTACATAATTTGGTGTTGGGCAAGGTATTCTGGCTGAAGGATGTTTTTTTTCTATATCTTTGATTCATTAGTTTTAAGGGTATTCGAAGTTGTGGTTAGATCGTTTGAATTTGAACGATGCACTCGATGTTCATACTCGTTCTTTTTTTTTTTTTTTCTAGAAAAAAATCTTTTTGCTTTATTTGCTCGAAAGTAATGTTGTGTGAAAGAATGATGAAGATGAAATCAAGATTTCATTAAAACACAATGCGGAACTGTATGAGATTTTTAAAAGGAAACATCAAAAAATGAGAGACAAAGTACAAGACGGAGTACAAAGAGACTGTAATAATAATAAGTTTTATATAGTAGAATAGCTATTGTTCGTTGAAATAAGAAATTATTCTTTTGAACAAAGAAACAATATTTTATCAAACGTCGAATATTCTTTCTGGGACGAGAAAATTTATATAAAAACGTATACGTAAGATAATTAAAGTAATAATTTCGTAACGATATCTGTTTAGAAGAAGCTAAAATAATTTTCACACTCGATAAATCGATAAGTTACGCGGTTTAATAGATAAATATCAACGTAAATATCAACGTAAATTATATAAAAACTTAAAGATACGCGTTTAATAAATTTGAAAAAAACTTCGATTAAATTCGATTCATCTATAATTTGCAGGCGGTGATAAATAATTTTTTCCATACAATTAAAACAATCCTCCAAGAAAAAAAATGTTCTGTAAAATCGATCGATCCTCGATAACTTTTTCCTCCAATTTCAAACAGCCTTCTCTTTGTTATGATTCAGAATTACTTCCACGGCAAATTTTCCCGGAATTAATCCAATAATATTACGTCTGTTTCGAAAAGTTTGTATTCTTAGAATCCATTAAGCGAGAGGCGTTTCTGTTATTATCAGTCCTTGTCTTTGTCGAGCCACTTACAGAATTTCAAACGACAACAATCAATTTTGTTCCACGATCAGTCGTAACAAGTTCGTGCCACTTACTACGTCGTTGCTTCGCTCGAGACACATTGTGAAAAGTTCTCCCATTGTGCGCGTTTTAATTTTGCACGTAAGTACCTAAGAAAGTATCCTTCAATTTTCCCCTTTTTTTTCGTGATTCCATTGACATCATTGCCCTACCCACGCCACCTAAATTACAAGTCAAGTGCAAAATTTTAAGAGTTAAAATTAAGAATAAAGTTACTTCAATAATTTGGTTGCTTGAATAATTTGTTATTCGAAGCATAAATTCGAATAACAGCAATTAATTATAACGCGTCAAAGTAGTAGCTACAAATAAATGTTATTTGAATAAAGTTATTTACTTATAAAGTAGCTTTACTCGAAATTTCAACCAATTAGTTTTTAATTAGCATCTCATTTTACTGAACAATAACCTCAACTCCTTTTTCTCGCTTCTTCAATTCCTCAAATCCTTCAAATTTTCGATATTTCGAACATTGGACGATCAACAATAGGAATTGTTGGTTATCAATCGATAATTAAACCCTCGGCTTTTTTCTTTTGAGCTTTATTTTACGCGTGTGAAAGTTTCAATTCCTTTTCTGTGCTTACAACGTTGAGAAAAAAGAGGAAAAGATTGAAACGAATACGTGATACGAATTCGTGTACGAATTTCTGTTTATTACGTTGGTAATAATTTATTGGCAGTGGCGTTGTTTCGTTTTATGTTCATACGGCGGTAAAATTTTGTTTTTTTTTTTTTTTTTTCTTTTTATTACTATTCCTCGTTCAAGAAAATGGATTAAACGACGAAAATTCTGTGTGTTAATTCGTAAGGTAAAAAACAATCGTATTTTTTTTAAAACAATATTTGTCGAAGAGATATAATAACGAGATGATTAAAGATGCTTAAATATTGAAAATTTCTGATTCTGCTTTGATACATTTGAGATTGATCATTTTGTAATTTTTCCATTTCGTTTTAATGTTTAACACACATTATGTATTTGATATTAATGTATAATATAATTGTACATACATATTTATTATATCTGCACTATTTATAACATTGGTGGATCGGTTTATAATAGCAATTGATTTGTTCGAAACTTTTGGATAATCGTCGTCGTATTATATTTGCACTGTAGTTATTGTGGGTGTAAATTTCGTAGAATTTTCGTTGATTAAATTCGATTTTTTTTTTTCTTCTTCATTTTAAAATGTCACTAAATCAATATTGATATACAGTCACAGTTTCTCTATTTAAAAATTTTTCGTAATAAATGTAAAAGTTTTTAATGTTAATTATTTGTTTCATATATACGTAATTTGTATACATTTTAATTGATATGTTTGATTATATTTAAATAAAAAAACGTCATCAGTTATATACGTCGATTACTTCGTAATCTTTCTTTCGCGTTTTCGCGTTTAATAATACAATCGTTTACAACGTTTTTCATTTTATTCCGTGTAATTGTGCGCGAAAGTCTTTGATATTTATTCGAATAAAATTTTCTTCTGTATAATACAAACATTATAATTTACAAAGAATTTTAATTAATATTAGATATTTATATAAAAGTATAAATATGCTAATGATAAAAACCGATATAACGAAATAAATATCGTTCAATGTTTTCTGTCTACGAGAGTTTCTTTTGTTACGAGATTATTAAATTAGCATAATGTAACAATTTTAACATGATTTATATCGCATAATATTTTATACCTTCTTTTTCAATTACAACAAGCAACACCTCGGTAAAAGATGGTATCGATCAATCTCGAGATAAAATAAGAATCCATTCCATTTTCTATTTAATATTATTAAATAATTTTTTTTTTTTCATATTTAAACTTGTCGTGATATTCTATACTCGAATATTTTTGAATCTGTTGACGATATTGGAAAATATATCAAGTAAAAGTTGAATAATAATTATCTGGAAAAAAGAACTCTCAGCTGTTTTCAATAATCTTGAATGACAAGTTGTCAAGATTCTAATTAGGTTTAGTTAGCTAAATTTAAATCAGGTTAAGATAAATTTACTACAAGTTTAATTTAGGTGATTAGATTAGATTAGGTTTCCACGAATTTCCAAGAATTAATTTCAGTTAAGCTATTAAATAAAAATTCGGTCGTCTGATCTTCCAAAAAAAGGAAACTTATATAAACGTATAACTAAACTTTAACCTATAAAATATTGGAAAATTTTTTATATAATATCTTGCTGAAAAATTTGTATAATAATCTTCTGAAGATTTGAATAATACTGTCATTATATCAAGATCAATTATAAAATTAAAATTAATTTTATTGACATCTCGAAAACTAAAACTGAATAAGAAAAAGTTCTTCAGAATATTATTCTTGATAACGCGTTTCAAAATTATCTAGAAATTAACAAAGCTTTGCATACTTTTAAAAAAAAAATTAAACTATTTTTTACCATCGTCAAAAATATTCCAAGATATTCAAGCAACAGATCGACTTAAACGTTCAAAACTCCAAAAATACCTTTCATCATCTTCCAAAATCAGGGAAAACAGATCCCCCCCCCTCCCTCCCCCCAAGTGTGCAAAAACCTGCTCATCCCATATATCGCCCGTCACTTCGAGAAAGAAAGAAAGAAGGGCGAAACATCGGTCGACAAAGTTTGTCCATTCGTGTATCTTCGATCTGAACAAGTCTGCTCGAACTGTCGAGAAGGCCCGTCGATCTTCCTTTCCGAGATGTTCGCCTCGTTATTACGTCGAAACTCTATCCCAGTGGTGAAACGCGAGCTCGTGTCGAATTTCGACGCCTGTCGATTCCTCTCGTTTCTTTCCTTCTTTTTTTTTTTCTTCTTTTTTTTCTCTCTCTCTCTCTCTCTCTCTCTCTCTCTCTCTCTCTCTCTCTCTCTCTCTCTCTCTCTCTCTCTCCCTCTCTCTCCTTGCTTTTTATCCCACGATCAGATCACCATCCATTTAGGCTTTTATCGGCGATCGAGGTAAATTAAAATGCTACGCCGCCTTGTTCGACTCGATGTCAGGGGTTGTCTTTGTTCCGCGTCCCATTTCCGAGGATCGACACGTCGAAGAAATCGGCGTTTCCCCTCATTGTGGATGGCACAGGCGATATTGGAACGCGGAAAATTAATTAAAAGAAACAGGGTGGAGGGAATGGGCGAAAGGGAAGCGGGGTAATTTATCTTGGGGGAGGCGCTCGAGAACGCTCGATAAATTCGTATTAGAGGCAGTCTGAGAGTTTGACGGACTGCGAGAATGAACCTTTACGAAGTTTGCGAAGATGTTAGAAATATGGTGATTTTTGTGCGCAGAAGTTTCGTATTGTTTTAACGAAAGGACGACTTTATTGTATGCAAAGCATGACATTTTGATTTTGTTGATTTGATATTCGATATGGAAAAAGATTAATGTCAGAGAGAAAGATTTTAAGGGAATATTGAGGGAATTATTAGTTTCTTAGGAATAGAGGATTAACTTTGTTTGTAAAGTTAAGAGCGAAAAGATATATTCAAGAGAAATCATTTTGAGATCTCTTATAGAAAAGTTAAAAAGATTACATGTGAATGAAATCCATCTTTGTATTTGTATTGTTTAATTGAACTTAAAAATTAGAATTACTTTTTTTGACTAGAATTTCATAGATTTGTAAAACGCTGAGTAAAACAAAAATATCATTCTTTATAACTATTTCTGGAAGCATAGAATCTATTTTAGCTTTATCTTAGCATTATTCATATAAAGTTATTATTGTATTAAAATTATTCACATTTACTTTATCACTAATTATTTATAAGGAATTTAAATTCACAAATTCGAAGATGTATTTCGTTTGCAAATTTTCCTTTTCGCGAAATTAAATTATTTTCTGAATAATCGTTTCTTAAATCTATATTTATTTTCGCAACGAAATCTTTACAATGCAATGTTCCAAATAATAGCACGAGGGGAGACACGAACGATTACTATTATTTCAAATCGTAACAAAAAGTTTGTTTGAGTTTAATACAAATGGCAAAGTTGTACAAGTTTTATTAAAGATAAGACAAAAAAATAAATAACTCGAAATAACTTTTCAGTTTCCCATTGAGAACAAAGTTGTTAGAAATTAAATGATTGAAATTGAAGCTAAAACAATGTTACAAGATAAAATAAATTTCTATTCTAAAGTCTTATTAGAAAAAGATATTGTAATTTATAATATTTTATTTATATATTCTATAAGAAAATTCAAAAATGCATGCTATATATTTTCACTGCTTTTCAATTAATTAAATGAAATATGTTATTCGAACTTGTCACATAAGTTTGAAAAGTGTATTATATAGAAAATCATAGAATACATTCACTTAATCGTGATACTTAACTTGAGAACGTGTACGACAAAGTGACGTTAAATGTATTTACTATTGTCTTGCCTTTGATCGAACCTTTTAAGTATCGTAACGGATGCGTTCAGAAGATATATTTGCAGAACAGAGATTGCCAATAAAAAGTGTTCGTATTTTGTGTCAATCGTAAAATCAATAATTATAATTAGAAATTGTTTTATATACAGTGGCTGGAAAAGAATTTGCAAACAATAAGAATACATTTAATAGTATTTTCATGAAAATTTGATAAAGTGAAACTTAAAAAAAATCATCTTATTGGAAAACTCTTATTGGAATACTTTTCTCAGGTTCATAAAAACATTTATTATTACAAATTAAAAGTAGATGTTAAGAAAATTGTTTGATAAATTTTAATTTATTATAAAGTATTTTTTATAGAATATATGTAAAATATTATAAATATTATTTCAAAAAGTCAAATCTTTTTTTATTCTTAAGAGTTATTAATTTTTAGTTTTTATTACTTTACAAATTTACATCTGGGTATGTAAAAAATTCACTCAAATATATCATAAGATACAAAATTGCATATGAATTTCTGGCAATTTAATCGAGATATATACAAATATATAAAGACACAAAAAAAAAAGGATAATAAATTAATACGTGTCAAAGAATTTCAGTTCAATTAAAACGAAAAAAGTTCGTTCCCGAGAAAACGGAAATAATACTGTAATAATTTACCAACACTATACCGCAAAAAACTCGTTTCTTCCAGCTCGTGCCTTTTATATTTTCTCATTTTACTTCGTGTATAGTACAAACAGGGGTTTCACGTCGCGTGTCCTTTCTCTCTACCTCGTCGTATATCTTTTCGCTCTTTTCAACACGCTAATGTATCTAGTGTTTTCTAACAAGGTGTATTCATTCGTGGTTAAACATCGAAAAAGTTCATATATTTATAAAGTAAATGGAAAAAAGTAGTGTAAATTAACAATATTGGAAATAGTAATTGTAATAATTAATTTAAATTTGGAAGTAATATTTCATAAAAGTACAACATGAAGGTAATTCAGGATGGTATTTTTCAAAGAAAGATATGATATAAAATTGTTTAAAGTATTTAAAAATCTCGTGTTTTTTTAGTTGCTAAATAACATATTTTTTTTCTAAATTCTATGATTTTGTCGATACAATATTTTTAGTAATTTTGCTATTCTTTCAAAATTTATTTAAACGGGGGAAAAAGCATATCACATATAATTGTAATAAAAAAGATATTGTTAATTAATTCACGTACTGTTGGAATAATAAAATGTTTGCAGATAATAGAAACTTCAAGTTCAGACTGTACTTAAAATGTTAGAACGTAAAAAAAAATTCCAAGTACTTATGGCCTGCCAAACATTTTAAAAAATTCAACAAGTCGAATAAATTCGCGCTTCTAAGCAACAATAAACTTGTAAGCACACCGAACAACGACCAGTACAAGCATTTCTCAAGACGAGAAGTCATTATAGGCGAGCGTCATTTCTCTCCCCCTAGTGGCATTTTCGCCACCATTCAATTCGTTTTCTTTCTATCTCCATCCTCCGTTGCAACATACTCCATTCCTAAGGCGAATCCTCTTTCCCACGGCCGACAACAAGAACTTTAATTATCGCCCCCTTTGTGTCCGCGAACGATATTATAAAAGGGCGAAACGGTTGCATCCGTAAGGGCCTCAATTATAATTCAAAAAGGCATCTGACTGCCGCCACTTGTCGCGAACCGCGTCCAACTGCTTTCAAGCAGCTTCTCATCGCTTTCGTTCAAGCGTCCCGCTGCACAATGCGAGCGGAACGTTTCTTTGTCACCGATATCGCCGAATATTTCACGCCTCTCGAGGATTCTTAGTATGTAATATATGATTATCATTGTGATTAACGTTATTTAGTTCGCATTTTGTCCGATACTTGTTGGGAGAAATTGCAAGAAAGATTCGTAAATGAAAAATGAACATTTTTATTCTTCTATAGAATAAAGAGAATAGAAACGTGTTCTGACTTTTTTTTTTTTTTTATAGATTAAATAACAAATTTAATATGTTACAAAAATCTTCATACGTTATCTTCATACAGGAAATTTATTTATTTCAAAGAATCGGATTTTAAAGAAAAATTTGTTTGTATTCTTTGAGTGTATGAAATTAAAGTGTGAATATTTTGTAGCAATTAATGAAAAATTTAAAATAAAATAGATTATAAAGCTAATAATATTAATATAAATTTTTATTCGAATTGTTATTTATTAAATTAACAACAAAAAATTACAGAATTAGTATTTTTAAATAAATGTAATAAATATAAAGATATAATTTAATATATTTTTTAATTAATAAGAAAATAATAATGCAATATCTAAAATAATAATTCGAAAATATTTACTTACAATTCGTATCAAAAAAAGAAATATAAAAAGATATTTAATCAAGTGATATTTCAAGAAATTTTCAAAAAGAAAAAGAAAATTTTAAGGCAATGATTAATAAATAACAATGTTTAAGTATTGCCATGATTTAAAAAAAATCTTCTTTATTCGTAATTTATATATACATACAGAATTTTTCTCTACTGCATCACATTTTCAAGAATTTGAATATTCAAGTAAAGTAAAAAAGTACCTTTCTAACTTCAATTTTGAATTATAATTAATCATAACAAGATACGTAATTACAAACGAGTGTATCGTTCTATTAAATTTATTACGAAATATTTCTAAATAATCAAACTATTGTTATATACAACATCCTTCAGAAGATCGACTAATCCCTAATTAATTATCCATCATAATACTTTAAACGTGCGAATATCGATTGTGTACAAAAGGAATGTAAATGAATGCTCGTTCCAATTTCCAATCGCCTTTCTCGAGGCATAAATAACAATTATCAAAAATCCTTTGACAAATTTTCTCGCGTTTCTCAAATTGAATGATTCACAATCTCTATTCGATTAGCAAATTAATCGTTAATGAACTCCAAATTAAAGGAAGTTCATTTGAAGAAGAAGGGGCATATCGCAATTCCTGCAACATGGGAATAAAAATTTCCACCCCTTTTTTCTCCTTCTCCCTCCCCCTCTTCTTCCGGTCCCCTCATTTTCTCTTTGTTCTCCGTATTTCTTTTGTTCGCGTCCATATGCGAACGATCGCAATCTCCACTTCCTTATTTCCGTGAGAGTGGTAATTACCTGGCTTCGTGTCTCTGATAGGAGAAACAACGATGAGATACGAATCTCATGTTTAAAATCGTTGTTTCGTGGCCTTTAAAATAATCTGTTCTATTAATTATTATATAATTGATACGTGTCACGATATCAGCCAATGCAATATTATATTATTAAAACGTTGATTGGATTTTTCGTAGAAAGGAATGTAATCGTTTGAGGATATTATTCTAATTTTAAAACTCGTTTAGTTTTTAATCTAATAGATGTAGCATTCATGAAGAAAGATGTTTCTCTTTTGTTTGTGTTAAAAATTTCTCGCAATGTTTTCTTGAGTATGAGAGAATTACTTACTTTGCCGTGCGATAGGAACGAAAGAAACTTGATTGTGAAAGAATGATTAAATAATTTGCGAAAGAAAAGTTTAAGTTCAAAATATTTTCTTTAAATGTCCACGTACTTTTGCCATGCTAACTAAAATGATAATAATGAATATATTTTTCCAACGGTCAATAAGAGGGATAATTATAAAGAGATTCTCTTGGTATTCTCTTTGTGTATAATTAAATATCGTTTATGGTAAAAAAAAAAAAGTGAAAGATCCTGATGAAAGACAGTGAAAAGGAAGTAAATATTGGTTAATTAGAAACATGTTTTATTTCTCGAGTGTTATTCGCAAAAATGAAATTAAAGGAGAGGAGCTAAAAGAAAGCTTAAAGAATGTTTAATGATAAGATTAATTATTGTTGCTTTCTGTAATAAATTTTCAATAAAGAAAAATAAGATAGAATTAGACAATTGATCAGATCCATTTTTAATTTCAAAAAGTCAAATAGTTGTAATTCAAATTTATTTTAGATTATTAACAAGTTTCTTTCAACTTTAACATTTTAAAGATGAATGTTATATATTACATAATACAATAATTGGAATTTGATGGAGTTACTTCGTTGAAGAAAAAAAAATAATATAGATTCTAAAAAAATAACACTGTAAACATGAATTTAAGAATAGAATTGTTTACAACAAATTGTTAAAGTCGTGTTTCAGCTACAATAGCGCTGATCTCGAGTCAAGAATGCTTGTATTTTCAGCTACGCTATTTGAATAGAGAGGGAAATTAATTTAGGATAAAAGCGCGAATATCGATAACGTTTCAATTGTATTGAAAAAAAAACTTCTCTTCCATATTTTTATTTAACCTGAAAACTGTGCAACTTCGAATTATTTTGCAAAAGTTACCTATCAATATATCCTATAGGAATTGAGAAATTTAATTGAAATATACTATTACTATAATAAAAGAAAAGAATTTAAGATTAAAATGATTAAAAAAAGAAACATGAAAACAGCTCCAAAACATATTTTCAATTTATAAATATATTTTAATTGTACGTATGCATATATATAGTGCAAAAATAACAAGATGTTACATTTAAAACAATCATTTTTGATTGTAATAAAATTTATCGTTAGTAAAAATTCTTGACACACAAATAATTTAATTTTTTCCTTCAACGTGTCACATTTTATATATATATAATATATAATTTAAAGAAAATCAAAAATTTGATAAATAAATTAGACTTATTCTCTCTACAAGATGCATAGAATTTTCTAATTCTATTTGAAAGTCATAAGAGTCGCATAAAATATTTTTACATATCTCGAAAGACAAAAAAATTCTTGTTAAATGATATCAACTGGTATCATATCATTCTCGATTGCTAGTCGATAAAAAAATTCGATTGGAAACGAAGGAATAGTAGAACCTTCGTGGAGAACCACAACGAAATAATTTATTCCTTGATTCGTTCGATGCATAGACAATTTTTCGAATCGGTAGCAATCTCATGTTCCTCGAGCCAATATAATATAATTCGACTTAAGCGCAATTGATTTTCCAATAAACTAGGGACGCACAAACGCGTGCAAGCGTTGATTCCGCTCGAGAAGATGAAACGAGCGATGAAATACGATGGAAAAATCTGTCAACCCCAGAATGTAACCGCAAGCTACATTAAATGGAGAAATGTTAGGGACGCGTTATATGAAAAATACAAATTCCAGGAAATGTTAACTCGTGTTAGGTTTTAATCTGGATTTGAATTTTTTTTTTGCTTTTTAATTTTTTTTCTTTAATTTCGAATATATTGTATTGTAGGTAAATTTGAATGGTAATTATGGGATTTATAATTGGGGAATAAAAGATTTGTTTAACTTTTTGTGAGAGAAAATACTTGATATAATAATAATAGATTAATGCATAAAAATTTGTTAGTTTTGATGAACAAATAAGTTTTGTAATTATAAAATTTAAGCACAGAAAATATAAAATTTAAGAACATGAAATATCTTTCATTTAAAAAAAAGGGATAGAATAATATAGCAATGTATATATATATATATCAAATTTAAATTTATAATACTTTCATTAAAATTTTTACAAAGTATTCAAGGATCTTTTACAAAATGTTAAATCAGTTTTCATTTCATTTTTTAATGTAATTATTATAATATTGAATTTTTATCTTCAAAAATTAATTAAAATCGATAAATAATTTTGGGAAAAGAAAAAATTAGATAAAATATAATTATAAAATAAAATTTAAAAAATATTTATTTTCATAATAACGTTATATTTTTAACATATTAACTTTTAATTTACATTACATGATATACTTAATAGTAATTTAATAATTAATGAAAAAATTACAATGCTAATTGATATTAGCATTATAATATTTCGTTATTTTTTGTTATTTATTATCAATTATATAACTAAATTAACATATTTTATATCATTATTATGCGCTCTTTTTTCTTCTTTCTTTTTTTATTAAAATATTTGCATGTAACAAATCACACATTCGCAAAATCGCTTTCGCTAGGAATGTAATTAGAACATATAATCAATATTTATTTTAGAGAACATTATATTTATAAATATAATATAAAAACTAAATTATGCTGATAATTTAAATTTTTCTAATTTATATTTTTCTCTATTCATAAATTAAAAATAATATCAAGAAGTAAAAAATGTAAATGTTTAATTTTTATTTTAAGTTTTTATAAAAATTTCATATTATTTGTGTTTTTTTCATAAAAATTTATAAGAAAATTTGAATATTATACAGAATGTCGAAGATTAATTAATTAATCCACAATTAAACATGGAATAATTTTCTCTTATCAATCTTTTTTTTTAATAATATTTATACTTCGATTATAATAATATTACAATTATAAATTGTATCACAAAAATATTTTGATACATGTCTTATAATTAAAAAATTATTAGAATCGTTTAGACAAATATATTTATACATATAAATAAGTAACAGTTGATGAGACAATAAGGAAACAAAGGTAACAAGCGAATCATCAACTCTATCCCCTTCGATATCTCGATATTGCAGAAGCATTTGTTATCTTACTAGTCACGTTCGAACTGCTTCGTCTCAGTGCCCGCTAAGAACACTTGACGCTCGTTTCCTCCTCTTCGTTTTCACGTACCTCTGCTTCCGGCGTCTCACGAATCCCTGGAATTTGTATTTCACACGTAACTCGGCCTTGTCTTCCGGCGCAACGTGATCTCGTTAGAGAGATCATCGATGTTGAAAAAATCTAACGCTATTATATTTTCGATTTCCTCTTTGTTCTATTGCCTCGTGTGTAATTTTCTTCGTTTTTTTTTTCTTTTTTTTAATATTTACTCTTTATAAATTTATAGAAAGGAAACGAGAGAGAAACGATTCAACGATAATTTTTCTTTCGAAAATAGGCATTTTCTAATTTTTAATTTTGATGCATACAGATGAAAATTAAATTGTAACATTTAAATTTTGTATTTATATTGTTTTGTTTTGAGAACGAAGTTGGAGCCTCGTATAATCTCGAATTTCAGATTTATTTATTTCGTAATAAAATACTCGAAATCAATAATTTGATAATTCAATTAAATTTCATAAGATTGTAATATCTTAATTTTATAGTGTAGTAATTTAATATCATGGATAAAATATATCTATATCGAAATATCATTGAATTGTACTCATTAATAACGATAACAATGTACAAATATACAAATATATATACAATGGCTGATATCGTTTGAATAATTTATGAAATAAGTATTTCTACAAAATTGAAAATAGTTTAATAACTCGCATTGAAATCCAATTCAGAGGACGAATCCAGATTGACGATTTATTTATTGTTATAACAACTATTTTTTCTTCCCTTCTCCCAAAGTTTCAACTGTCGCTTCGCTGTTCCTTTTCTCAATCTTTTTTCAATTTACGTGGCTATATATATGTATATATATATTTCACACACTGTTCTGCACAATATATACTTCCATACCTCACTGTTATATCTGAAACATTTCGTATATTTATCAACTAATGTGTCGCTGACACATGACACTTATACACAAACATATTCATAATATATTTATTCAGAAATAAATTTGTTCGAAATGAAAAATTTTAATCAATAAGGTTTTACAAGAGAAATTAATTGATTAGAGATATTAAAATTTATTATTAATTGTTTTGCGAAGAGGGATCGATATTTTGCATAACTTATTTTAAGAAATACGACATTTGTCTTCAATAGTTTTTTCGAAATAATTTTTAAAAATAGAATACAGTGACGTGGATGAAAAAGCGATGAAAAATAAAAGTAGAATGATCTAGCAACGAAAGGATAAACAAACTGAATAGAAGGCATTCGTTTTTTATGATACGTGCTTCTAAAACAACGTGAATTTGACAAACTTTTTTTTTTTTTTTTTTTTTTTGATAGAAAGATCAGAATTTTGTGCAATCGTCAAATAAAGATAAAAATATATACCTTTATTTATAAAACTTGGAGTATGATTGATCAGTTTGCTATAAAATTTGTTACAATATTGTGATTACGTTAATATTGAAAAGTTTCTTAATATCAAAAGTTTAATATTTAAATTCCTAAACAATATAAAATTTATAGTTTTGAAACGATAGAAAATAGAAGAATTAGAATTTAAATTCAGAATTATGCCTTAATCTTTAATGTTATTTGTGAAATACTTTATACAATGAAAACTTTTTTGTATTGGTAAAAATGTACATAATTCCTGTGTCAAAATTTAAAATAATCAAACAAACTTGAAAAAGAAATTGGAAATGTTTTACGAGTATATAAATTTGCACGAAAATTATTCTATCATTTCATAATATTTTCCATGATGGAATAAAAACACAGTTGTCGTTCTTTCCTCATCAACGAACCGGAAATTATACTGGAAATGTGACACGATAAATTTTTAATTAACAACGTATACATTTAATCGTACATTTATTAATTATATAACCACGTCCATTGTGAACTTCAAATCTAGCAGACCATTGTAATCCTGTAGGTAATAATTCACCCCTCCCCTTGGTAAACAATTAAGAAAATCCTCGTTATTCGCCACGTGTCTACAATGGACATTGTAATAAATGAGAGCCGGTAGTTTTTAATGCTGTCTGTGGACGAATTGAGAAATTTATGGAATTCGAAATGATGCGAACAATCGACTGACTGAACAAAAAGTGAGGAATAACGTTATAAACTTTGTTGAAATTAATTTTTGACAATTGTGATTTTTCGTTAGGATTTTTTTTTTTATTATTTTCAAAATTATTATTTTTCAGTGAAAGAGAAGAGAGAAATGGAAAAGAAAATAATTACGAATAAATGGGAAGTATAATAGATAATTTTATATGTGTTTGAGCAAAGAAGGTGTATTTTCTCTCTTTTGTAAAAAGAAAGAAAGTTCTTTTGCGACGAGATAATTTCTCTTTGTACAAAAATAATGAATTATTTCATTGAACGATCATACAAAGAGTCATCTTCAACATCAAAATCATCTTCATAATTCATTATCGAAGAATCAATTAAATAATATCATTGTATCAGAATATTAGCTCTCGATGCTCTTTTTTATAATATCATATGAAATTTGATTCAATTCTAAACGAGTCATTTTAGTTCTTAAATTATAATTTGCAATTTTAACATAATTCAATATCTTTGAAAATTATAATTCAAAATTTATATTTTTATGTGATTTTTTTATAATGAAAATTTCGAAACATCCTTCTAAACTTAACTTAATCTAATTAAAATCTTAATTGAATCAAACTTTCTCTAATTAAATACTCTTTGAATTTATAACTTAATCGCGAATATAAATAAAACAGTAAATATTTGTATCTTAATTTTTAATTCAGTTTATTTTGAAGAAGAAAATAACCATTTTCAAATTTGTTAACATTTTTATCCCTTTAATTTGCTCATCGCATATTAAATTATCTTTCTTATGAAACTATTTTATAATTTTAACTACTCTTCAATTAGTAGAATTAGCTTGATCTTCTTTTTTTTCTTTTTCTTTTTTTTTTTTTTTAATATTCTCACTTCAAAGAATTGAAAGCTTTCGCTTTGTAGAGATTAGAGCATTCTCGGTTAAAAAAGGCCTACATTATTCTTGTGATATCGACCAATTTTTTCCAACAACCGAGAAAGATTACCTCACAATTAAAAGAGAACAATGAGAGCGTAGTAAATCGCAAAGGAGATTAAATGTCTAAAAAGTAGCGAATAACATTTAGCATTAAACGCAATTGTTTGAATAAAATTTCAATTAGGTGTCCAATTGAATATAATTTTTCCATATTTTTTTTTTTTTTTATTTCGATAATAATCTCTCGTTCATACTTTTCCTTTATAAATTGTCATATTTTTTTCCAATATATATACTTTTTATTTAAAATAAATTTACACACATGTAAATATTAAATGTTACAATTAGTGTGATATATTTAAATATACCAATAATCGTAAACTTTATAATTTTGAAAGAGTATAATTAATTCTAAAAATTCCAAAATGAATATCGGTCAATCGTCCATGCCACTTTATTATTCTATTTTTTTTTTTCTTATATCTTTTTATATCGATGATTGTCGCACGTAATCGACACTGTATTGCAACAACGATCGAAATTGATTTTTGTTTCGAATTAAACGACGAAAAATCGAGTAATATGAAAAGGTACAGTGAAGAATACAAATTCCAACTTTAACGAAATATCCTTTTAACCAAACAAGTGTTCTCTCTCACTGCCGTTTCAAGTTTCGTTAAAATTTTATCTCGCTAAAGAATTCCGTTCGTTGGCAACTGTTTCCACGAGGCATCGAACGAAAATGAATTTGATACCGAGCACAAATTCGAAGCGAAAGCATCGCAAAGGAAAAGAGGTCGGGCTAACATCGTTTAACATTTTTCGAAGAAGAACGAGAAAAAGAAGGGGGAAGGGGAGGGGGAGGGGGAAGGAAATATTGAATTTTTCTCTTTAATCTATATCCTCGTCGCGCTTGTCCCATTTTCCAGGTTTCATAATGAGGAAAGAAAGACGATGTTGTTTCGGCCGGAAGAAAGGAGTTGTCGCTTCGAATCTTCGGGCGAGCAGGGAGCTAGAAGTAATCGATGCAAGAATCGCGTCTCATCTTCGTTAATTATAATCACGTTCCTGCTAGATAGACGCCAACAGCCCCCTCCCTCTTCCTCCTCCTCCTCCTTCTGTTCTCCACGAAATTACTATTCTCTCGAGCAGCTAGGGTATTCTTTCTAGTTGTTCAGCCCGTTGCTTGAAACTTGGGAAATTAAGTTTTGAACGTTTCCCTAGTTTCTCGATAATTTAAATGCGAACGTTAAAGATATAATTCCTTTTTCGTTTCATTTTGAACGTAATTAAATTAATATATTAAATTAATTAATGAATGCAAGGTTTAATTACCGTTGCACATTTTTTTTTTTTGTAAAAGATAGAGATAATTTTCTTCTTATTTTCAACGCGAATGTAATTATTTAAAATTAAAGTTAAAAAATTCGCGTTTTTTTTCAATAATATGTTTTGAATAGTATTTAGAGATTATTATATAAATGATTCAATTTTACTATGATATTTAAAATTTATCTTCATATTATATGATATCAATGTTTTTAAGAAACCTTAAGTTTTGAATGTTTCTGCATAAAGAAAAGAGTTGTATAGAATTAAATTTGCGTATCAGGTTCAATTTATAACTTTCTAATAACACATATAGGATAATAAGTTTAGATTAAAATAATTAGTTTTCTTGTCCTCTGAAATTTTTTTCAAACTTGATATACTATGGATATTATTACAAAATGAATCTTTTACATTTTTCTTCTGATGATACATACTATCATCTTTTTGTTATGATATTTAAAAAAAAGAGGGAACTAAATTTTTAACTCAATTAACAAATTTTTCTTTTGAGATATTTTTGCAAAAAGCTTTTCAAGCTTTATTTTTTACAAGTTTTTTTCAATTATAGTATCCATAATTTGATACAAAATTATATCAAAATCATGTATCAAAATAAACCCTCGTTCTGTTTTTTTTTTTTTTTTTGGCTCTTTGATGACACGCCAGCGTACCTTTTATAGTTTAATCCATTAATGATGTACCAGCACTGGTGTCCATGTAGTAATTTGCCTTCGATTCATCCACGAAACGCGCTCTTGCTAGTTTGCACATGATTCATCGGCAACTGGGGTATTTTTAAACTGAATGGAAAAGTCGCATCATTAAAACATTGGAGGGGATTGGCGATTAAATGGCGCACAGCTGGTTTTGTCAAATTCACGTTAGATGCTTTACGATTTAGCGAGCGAGGAGTGCAGAAATCGATTAAATTATTTCACTCTCTCATTGACATCGGCATCCTCGATTCGTATCATTCGAAACTCGAAACTCCTTTGCGAGATATCGTCACGTATTGCCTTCTAGCTCTCTAACGTGTTAAATTCTAGAAACGTTGTAACTTCAACCAGTAATATTTCTCGAATGTCGTATTTTTCGATGGAGAAGAGAACTGCGCCACATTAACACATTCAAGACCATGACGAGAATTTTCGATTTTTAGCCCGTCGTCAACTATTTTTTCAAGATGAATCATTTTCCATTTCGTTGCAAACGAAAATCCGACGTCCATCACTCTTCAATTTTTGATAATGTGTCTCGAATGTGTTGAATAAAAGCAAGCACACACCTTTTTCCAGAACACTGTCGTCCATTGCCAAGATCCTTGAAGAAATTTTAATTCTAACAGATTCAAAGAGGCCGTTTAACTAAATTTTGCTTAAATTCCTCTCTTCGTCTCGATTCATGTTTTTATACACACACATACACAATCATAATTCACATTCGCGGTGACGTTCGGCGTAGGAAAAGATTCGTTTCTCTTTCTCTTTAATTAAATTCCAATTAGATTCATTTCAAAGCTACTCGCATCACTATTACTCGCAAATAGTTATGACGATCTTTTTACTCACTTTGCATGACGTCGTGCCGTATTACAATTTGTTATTATTATTACCATTTTATATCGTTCACGTTCTTTATACTCGTTATACTATTTATTAGTGTTTATTTATTATTAATGCAGAGACAACACTTGCAACTATGAGAGAAGACACACCTAGATTCGCTATGTTTTTTCTTTTTTTCTTTTCTTGCTGTTCAATATATCACATTATATTATATTATTTACTCCACGGATCCACGAATATTTCTTGCGTCGAAGTTGTCCGATATCGATTCTCTGTATTTCTTCGGCGGTATTTCTTTTCTCTATCTTTCTTATCGTCTCTTTAGTTCGTCTCTCGGCCTGCCGCTGCATAATGATTGTCGATAATGAAATATCGAATATTCCTGTAATATTTCTGTATTATGCCCGTATCTCTCCTCTCCCTTCACTCTCTTACTTACTTATCTTCCCCTCTCTCCATCCTCTTCCCATCCCTCCCCTCCCCCTCTTTCTTTATCCTCCTCTCTCTCTTTATCTTTTCTCTCTCTCTTTTTCTAACCCTTTCTTCCTTCGAGATTTCCCTCTTCTATTTCTTTTTAGCTGATTATCTATCTATCTATCTATCTATCTATCTCTCTCTCTTTCTCTCTCTCTCTTTCTTCCTCGCGCTACTTATCTATTCTGATTTTGGTTTCGTCTATGCAAGCTGCTGGCTCATTGGGTTTTCTGAAAGTGCCTGTAATACTCGGACATTGCCTGTAACACTATATGCTTTCCACATCTACGTTAAGTATACACGTGTAATGTCTGTTGATTGATGTTGGTATGTTTCGTACGAGCGATATATATATATAGTACTTATATATATATTATATATAGCGATTAATTTATATTGGTTATATATATATATACATATATCGTATGCATTATATATAATTAATATAACGAATTAAGCTCGTGTATACGAAATATTTATTATATCGATTATAACGAGCATCGTGCACGATATTGCGACACACTTTTATGGGAAAGTATTTTTCAATATTATTCATAGCTCATTCGTTGAATGCACGTTTATAAAATAACGAAACGGTGGGATGGATAGATCGTTTGACAAATAACGAGTTCAAATGATCGATTGTGAATTAAAATTTGAGCATACGTTAATAATTGGTTGGTGTAATGTTTTTTTTTTTTTATTATTTTATAAATGAAACTATATGTATATATATATAAGTGAAACATTGATTCGTATCTTTTGATTAAATGATAAAGTTTGATAAAGTGAGTTGAAATTGGAGTATGTATCTTTTTTTTTTTTTTTATTTTTTTTTTTTCATTTGCGAAATCTGGCCCTCGTAATTATTTCGTTCACATTCTATTGTACAAATTTTTAAATATTTGCTAGATGAATATAATTAAATATGAACAATATTATTAAAGGTAGAGAAAATATATTATAGAGTTAAGTATGTTTTCTGTATTTTTTTAAGTAAGAAATAATTATTTTTCGAGAAAAAAGAAAAGAAAAATGTTTCAGAAAAGAGAGCATCCTGATAAAAACTCATAGTTTCGAACATTTTTTTATAATAATGATGAAATTAGAATGAATCATAATTAATGATAAGTAAATATATTTTTCAATACTCTAATTACTCAATTTTGCAGAAATAATTGAAACAATATAACTTGAAAAACAGATCACAAACTTTTTCTCACAAAAATCCTTCGATCAATATTAACAATTACACACAAACGAATTTTCGAAAAAAATCTTCCATTTGCCAAGTTACAATTTTCAATTTAAAAAAAAGAACAATAATAATTTCTTTTATTTTATTTTATTTCTACCAACTTAAACCTTGCGTCACATCTGTTTAGATTTACATTCGAAATTTAAAATTTTATTATCAAAACAATTGTCGAAATCAAAACTTGAATAACGCCGAAATTGATACAAATTTATTCAAGAATAAACAATGACGAGTTACACGCAAAATCCATTACAAAAAAAACAATTAATCATTTTTCCACAGAATCGCATCACCATAAAAATCCTTCCCGAAAAATAATTCCCTCCTATAATATATTCCATCAAAGAAAAAAACACCATTTTTTTCCTCCTCCCCCCGAATTGAAATTCCAACGATTCGAATCCCGAACGAGTTTCATCGATCGTGAATTCGTCGCGATTCCATCTTTCATTCTCAGAGTGAAATCGCTCGCGGGCAGAAACGTTTTCGGGGACGAAAAGTTTCGACTTTACGACGTCCACGATAATAATTACGAGGCCCAGCCGCAATTACGCAGCCGCATTAATTCAAGCTTTATAGACCGTATCTGTCTTTCTTCGTGCCGGCAGCGACGTTTAGTGCAATATGCCTCGGTGGCTGCCAGAATTACCAGACCAGGTATGAATGAAATTGGCTCGAGCCCTCCTTTTCTCTTTCTCTCCATCTTCGATCCGCCATCATTTCCTTCATCTTCATCCCTCGATCTTCTAATTTCTCCGTTTCTTCCTTCCCTATCTACTTTCAGAAATCTTTCCAGAAAGTTAGCTTTCGAAAAAGGAAGAAGGAAAGTAAAATCTTTCGATTATTTGAAGACAAATAATTTTAAACGCTTTGTCGCCATTGGTTGAAAAGGTAAATTTTGAATATTAAGGATAACATAATATATAAGTTGTTTTGAGAATTATGTGACACATAAAAATTGACACATAAATTAATTTTCTTTCCTTTTTTTTTTATTGAAAAATAAAATCCTTTAATTTTATTTATTATCAGAGAGGAGAAGTTTTTAGCATGTTGAAAAAAGAAGATAGAGATTAAAATTGGAATTGCTACTGTATATTGATCTGAAAATTGGTACAGTGCACTCTGATTTTCCATTTTTCTCGAAAATATAATTTGCAAAGATCATTCGCGATACAGGAATCGTTAAATTAAATTAAATCCCACGTGTAACGAACTTCCTTCGGATCATTTTCTCGAATCAAAAACACATTCGTTCCACGTCATGTTCACCTATTTTCGAAAAACCCCGAGCAACGAAGAAAAGAGCAGCGCGTACAAAAACTCGTCGCATTTCCTCAAATTACAATTATATTTCAACCTTTCTGTTTACCAACATCGCTACAAGTCTCACGTGTCCTCCCACGCAACTCCCTCCCCTCTCCTTTTAATTTCATCATCCCTTCTCCCTCGCCCCTTCGACAAATCCCTCCCACGATCCTGACGCCTCTGCATCTCCTCCTCCTCAGCACACCATCCACCCACTCGTTTTTTCATTTAATCATAATTCCCTCCTCGAGATCCTCCTCCTCGCGATCTATTTACCCCCCTGTCATTCTACGCCCTTTTCAAAGTAAAACACCCTTCCTTTTTCCTTGTCCCGTTTCCTTGTCTCTGCTATCAGCCGAGCCCCGCTGTCATCTTAACTCCGTTACCTGCTTCCTTCCTTCCTTCCTTCCTTTCTTCCTTCCCTGTTTACGCGCCATTTCTCTTTATCTCGACGCCTGTGTATCCGGCGATACCACCCCTCTCCAATCTCTCCTGCCCTTCACGTCTCTGTGCATAAAGATGGAACGTGCCTTCCCTGAAAACGGCCGACCCGCGAAGGGGTCGAGGAGGTAAGATGCCTGGGTAAAATTGACAGTTTTAACGAGGCGGGGATGCGAGCTCCGCTTCACGAGCTCGAAACTTTTGACGATGTGTTACCAATCGATGCGAGGGGATAAAGGGGAATAAAGGTTTTTCGAGCTTATTTATACTTAGAGTTTCTGGCTTCTTTCGTATCGTTGAATTGACCTTTCGCTGATTTATCGTTTTCTCTCAATTGGAGGGTTTAATGGAGGGGGAGGAAATTTTTAATATTTGCTTTTGGAAAATAATATAAGTAGAAGGAGAAGTTGATGATACACGTTGTTAAGGTTGGAAGTAAGTTTTTTGTAATATTTAATATTTTAATATTTGAAGTATGTATATTATATTGAATATTACTTCTCTTTTAAATCCTTCAATTGCAAAATTTGTGATTAGATGATTAAATAGTCTAGAATAATAATTTTCTTTTTTTTATCATTATAATCTTTAATTTAATTGTTTAGAAAATCAAATGGATCATATGTTTTTATAATTATATAGTGTTTTTAATTTGTTTTGAAATGTGAAAGAAAAACAGTTGTATTAACAGTTGGATATGCGATGTATTTTAGATTTGAAAGATATTTTTGATAACTTTATTTCCATTTTATTCTCAATATCAAATACAAATTGGCACTTTCATTGGTAAAAATGAGACTTGTTATGAAATATTATACCGATGTTACTTAAATAAAATTCGTTTCACTTTAATGTACGTTAAAGTTGGTATAATAATCATAAAGTACATTAAAAAGATGTATTCATGCTAATTTTTAAACGAAATAAGTGGTATTTTTTATGAGCACAATATAACTGTTTAAATTATCGTACAAGTATATTTGGTGAATAATGGTAAAACATAATGCTTTCTCCAATAAATTCGTAGACAAAAATATAAAAAAATCTTTCGTGCTTAATTATTAATACATTATACATAAAGATATATTTAAAAATTGTATAATTGTACCACTCTGCAAAGTAAAATCTCATAAATAAATTAAAAGATAAATCGATCAGAATACTAAGTAAGACTAAATTAAATTCTCTTTTATTTATTAACTTTCCAACTCTTATTTTAAATTCCACTCAAATTGCATCATATTTATAAAAACCAATAAATCCAATAAAATAACAATGAATAACAATATCTATTCTTAAAATTTGAATCCATTTAAGGGTGGTACTTTTACGAATTCTTCTCGAGATTGTCTTTCACAATATTTTTCGCTCTCGAATAGAACACGCACCCTTAATTCCGCTTTTTTTAATAAAAATCAAATTACTGCACGAATTACTTTCGTCAAAAAAATAAAAATAAAAATAAAGGAAACGAGAAAGTCTACGAAATTATTGGACGGAACACCATACAATGCTCGTTGTATTTCACCAATCATTTTTAAATCCTTGACGATGCAAGTTCAACATCCCGTGAGGAAAGCATTTCCATCAAGTTCTACAAATGAAGATCGCGTGTTTTCGCGAGATGAACGAGAAAATTTTTCCCTCCGCGTTTCTCCCTTGCGACGTGTCGCGCCTCTTTCACAAAAAAAGGGAGAAGTACCAAGGCTAGATTACGAACACAGACACGGTTGGTCGTAAAACGAACGAGGAGAAATTCTATTTCTTTTCCCTCCATTTTTTTTTCTTTTTTTTTTTTTTTTATAATCGGACACGTAAATTTCTTATCCTCGAAAAAAGAGATCGATACAGTCTTGTTCGTAAGTTTATGAGGCCAATAAAAGAGATTTACGAGAAAATGAGATTAAATTTTGAGAATTATTTTCACATTTATGCAATAACATTAAAAGATTTTTTATATCGTAATAAATGTCTAAATCTATATTATTCGTTTGACGATAACAAATAAGTTTATTAAATATTTACAAAAGATTTCTCTTTTTTGTACGATTTATTGCGAGAAAATTTTTTCAATTACGTATAAATCACAAAATTTATCTTGTGCCTCTCACATTTCTATCGCAATTTTTTTAATCATTTCCTGATAACTCGAGCCAATTCTTATTCAACATTTTGTACGAGATCATTTTTGCCCAATTATGAAAAAGATTAATAACTTTTGGAAAGCAAATTAATAATAAACCAAGTTCTTCTAAATAATTATCAATGCTAGATATCAAATGAAAAAAGACCAATAACTGCAATAAATATTATCCTTTAATTATAACAAATAAATTCTTAAACTTTTATATCGATCATCTTTTATTTTTCTAGAAACTATTTTCTCCATAATTGGGCATAAATATTCAACCTCATACTTACGAACGAGAATGTACATCGTGTCACAGAGATCGAGCACGTATTCTTTGAAAAGGATAGGCAACGACGGCAAGTTATCGATAATATCGTAAAAAGAATCGGGCCAGATATTTGTTGTTTCCTTTTCGGGATACGTTTAGGCACGCAGACGTCCAATTCTTGGTTCCTATCGACATCCGCGTCACACGTATTACGGGGAAAGTAAGGGAGAAAAAGGATTTTGGAATTGTCAATGAGTTGAAAAGCTGACAATATGGGGATGCGACTGTCATGGAACGAGGAAATCCGATGATATCGAATGCTTTATGTCGATATTAACCCTTTCACGATGGCTGTTTTTTTTTTTTTTTTTTTAATGGAGATTGGAAATTTCGAGTTTGAAAGTGATACGTGAAAAGGAGCCCGTATTGAATGTTGCTTTTTCGTTATGGTTGCAATTGTATGTTTGGGGAAATGGGTTGACGTATCGACAATGCTTCGTATTAGAGAAATAACGAAATATAGATTTTGGCTGAATAATGATAGTTTGGAATAATAATACTTTGGAAATTCTTTTGTTGAAGAGAAAATTCGAAAACGTTGAAATTCGTGTGTGGCATCGTTTTATAATTATTTATCATATCATTGTTCAAAATTATTCAAACATTGCAAAAAATTTTTGAATAATTCACAATGAATTAAAATTCGATAATTGTACATAATTATTCGAGGGGACGATTATCTAGACGTAAGATGAAGGGAAAATTTATTTTCTTTTTTTTCTAGAGTCATTTTTCGAAAAATCATTTCTTTTGAAAAAAAAGTATTACGAAATTCATGAAATAAATTCATGAATATTATAAAACGATAAATTCAAAATTTAGAAAAATAAGAAATGGAGGAGAAATTTACCTTTCTCTTATATATTATTCTTGTTCAAAAATTACAATATTTAAAAAGGATGCATTTGTATTAAATTTTAAGCAGATATATATAGCTAAAAAGCAGCAAATCCAATCGTAACCCAGATTAAAATCGAGTTATCGCAATTCACGATCCCAATCAACGTATCAAAGACTAGAAATCTCAAAGAGAGAAAAGGGGGATCCCAAAAGGGTTAATAACGCAGAATCGTTCGTTCTCCGACAAGCTCATCCCCGGCAAAAAAAAAAAAAAAAAAAAAAAGATAATCATCCCTGAACGAACAAAACGTCAGCGACGATCAGACGTAAAGAGGAATATATCCAAGAGAATCGCGATAATTAAAACGATCTAACGATCTATCATCGAGGCCATATAAAGAGGCGCAAAGTGCAGGTTCCATTTTCTCGAATCCTTGGTGCGTATAACCTATCTGTCCGTACGACACGTATGAAGAGGAATCTGGCCGACTGTCTCACGATTTTACGAAAAATGGGCAGCTTTCAGATGCAGGCGCGTTAAAGGAACCAAAACAATTGGTGGATCTAATCCAGGATCCTCTTTGATCCTTAAAAAATTCCGTGGACGTTTAATCTAACGAGCAATCATTCAATGTTGATCGCGATACGAGTGAGTTATCCTCGAAACGGTTCGTGTCTCTTCGAATAATCGAAATGCAGAATGTTTCATCTAACTAGATTTTTAAAAAATAAAATTAAGTTATTTCGAGCGATGTATTATATGGTATATGGTGTTTGAAATATTACACTTTCCTCGATCGTTCTTTCATTTTATACATTGAAATTATAAATATAATTTAAATAATTTAAGTGTTATAAGTATATTTAGAGATTTATTGTATGAAAGACAAGGAAATCATAGAGTATTGTTCCTTGTCTTGCACAAGCTAAAATTTACATCACTTAAAATTGAAATATTTTATTAAACGAACTTTTAAGGTTTATTAATTTAATACCATTCTACTTTTTTAACATAATTCAATAATTTTCACAAGACAAGGATATTTTTTTAAAAGAAGTTTACAGAAAATTATAGGAAATAAAGAAATGTGTAGTTTTATTAAAAAAGAATAAAGATGGCAGCACTTGCACAACCACCATGTAATACATCGCTCGTTTAAATTATATTTAAATATGTCTAGCATTTAATTAGAAGCTAATTTGTTACGTGAAACATTCCGTATATTGTTCTTTCTTTTCTTTTTTTTTTTTTTTTCAGAGATCTAGACCGCCCATTGATGATTCTTTTCTTTTCTTTTAATTTGTTTTGTTGCGCAGACGACGTGCACGACGTTTCCCCGACGTTTCGCGACGATCGCGACGATTGTTGGACGAAAATCGATAGATAAAATTCGATGGTAGAAATTGAATAATAGGTGGATTAAACACGGTGATGGATATCCTCTATAACCTTAAATTCGATGAACAATTGTGTTTCTGGATTGGCTGTAGATGGTGATGAATTCTTTGAGTATGCATACAGTGGTGAGAATATAATATGTGCGTATGCATAAATGAGGAGATGTTTGTGTTTAAATTGAATTGATTGCTAGATATTTTCATTTTTATTTTGTGAAATATATATATATATATATAATTGCTGAAAACATAACATAATTTTCATCATATATCGCAAAATATTATAATTATTATAAAATTGATTATTGTGTGTTTGCATTTGATGCGAGCAATTAATTGGGGAAAGCTTTGCATGATTAGAAACTTTTGTATTTGAATTTGATTTAGTAATGGAACTCGTAGCATAGAACATAATATCTAATTAATATTATGTCACTCTATTTCGCTCTTTAATTAATTTAATATCATACATAGAAGATATGTTATGCGCTATTTTGCATTTTATCTCTTCCAATGTATAAATTTTATTTTCTCATAATGTATAATAATAATAATTACATCATGTATGTATACACTCGCCACTGTATTGATTGAAATTTAATTGCATTTTTATTATCACGGATTTCACATCATTTCATAGAAAAAAAAAAAACTTAATTCTTCATTTGTACGCTTATGTCACTTAATGATATTATGAATTTCTATTTTCCAATATAATCTGGATGATGATTTATTAAATTGGTAAATAATGCTTTGATCCTTTCTAGCGGATTATATTTATAAACTAGCAAGCATCTCATCTCTTACTATCCGATTGTAGTAAATCATTCTTTTAATCAATTTAAATATAGCGATATTAACTTAAATTTTTACTTTTTAATTTTTATAACAATTGTATATATGTAACACTAAGTAGAAGGAGTTTTAAAAAGATTGGATAAATAATACAAGCATCGAAGTATTTCAAGATGTAACTTATTACAATTTAAAATATTTCGATCGTTGTAAATTATTTTTGTTTACTTGCCTTTAATTTAATTTTGACAAGAATTAGAAAACACGTTACTTCGATTAATTATATCGATTCTTTTCTTATATACTTCTGAACCAATATTTCTTTTCCTTACACATAAAAATTTGTCAAAATTTTTGTCCAACTTCTCGCGAAGACACCACGATGCAACAAGCAATAACCACCCATTAAAGTTTTCCATCAAAACGATAGAAAATTCGTCCAAACCATCATCCGAAATTCCCTTTTGAAATTGACTTTTGTTCGCGCGGCAGATCATTTTTCGCCTCGATCTCGAAAACGACGACCCCCCCCCTTCTAAAGAAACTTCGTTCACCAGGTTATAGAGGATTAATCTCCGCCGCCAACGAAATCGAAAATAATCTGTCAAGTCGCGAAACAATCATTTGCCCAAACGAACCGCATCCGCCAATTACACTTGATCACCGATCCCTCATCCTGAGAATCCTCACTTCAAACTTAATCGTGGAAATATTCCTCCTCGAAACGCTCCTATTATGCCCGTCTCGCTTTCGACACTCGGTGGCGGAGGAGGAGGCGAAGGGAGAGGAGAGGAAAGCAGGGTGGAAGTGGAGGGGAGGTGGAGGAAAGAAGAGAAGAACGCTGGTTGACTCCATGGAATGGTTTGGAACAGAGGCGACGAGTGCGCGACCTCGAACAAAAGGATCCTTAACTCCTTCGCTCCGTTTTCTGTCCCTTTCTTTCTTTCTCTCTTTCTTTTTCGAGAAGCTTTTCACGCGGGGATCTCCCTGAGCTTTTTTTATCCGTGCACGCATCGTTTTCTCGTCGACAGTCGCGCGATCGATCCGGGTGCACGTCGTCTAGAGAATACCGAATACCAGGCGTGTATGTGGGTACAATGTTCCAGGTGTGACCATCCTGTTGTCACAGACGGTGTTTTCCCTGCTGGTGTCCCATGTGTTGACGCGAACCTCCGAGGCGGTGCCACTTATAGGTACCGATCCACCTTTCCTGCTATCAATCTTTTTTGCCGATGATCTCGCCAAATGTGGGAAGTTTCTCTCGATTTTGTGGAATTGGAATTATAGATTGATTGTATAAGGGGAGGCACGTAAGTGTTGCGGCAAACAGTATCAACACGTGAAGTGGGATAGGGATTTTCTTTCCTTTTAAATTGGAAATCGAAATCGATGTGTTTTTTATCATTTTGAATTTTTTTATCCTCTCTGAAAAGTTAAATAAGGCGTGTAGAGATATGAAAAATCTTTGTCTAACGTTATGATCGATAACACATTATTACTGTTCAATAAAATAAATAATGTTATTAGATAATGACGCTTGTAACATTGATTTTGATTGACTAATATTTCAAAATGCGGAGCAAAATAACTATTTTCGAGCAACTTTTCAAAATCAGCCTCGAATTGCAAGCCAATGAAATTAATGAATCACAAGCCGACGAATTCTGATAAATGAGAAACGAAATATCATATTGTCGAAGGGGAATTTTTCAAAGTAAACTCGAGAAAACTTCCCACAAATTCTCTCGCTTGCTTTAGAATTACCTTGCGGTCTGTACCACCTTCTGTCCGCGTTTCTCTGGCTGACAATTCTTTCTGCTGTGTCGCCTGTCTGTCGTCGCACATACCTCTTTCTTAAAACGAGACAACCACCCTTTCAACGGGTTTGCGTTCCGGAAATTGTCTCTTGCGCAATTCTACCGATACACGAACGAATCTTGGGAAGATTCGTTGTTTCTCTGGGTTACTGTTTATTTGTACACGTGATCGTTCCTTGCTGGAGATAAATTAAATCTCGTGCAACACGATATTTCGATACACGTCCTCCTTACGAATACGATGATTTTCGAAACGAACGAAAAAAAAAAAAAACTAAGTGATTTGACTTATACATTTTGAATCTCTTAATATGAACTATTTCTTTTTTCGTGAAGAAATTGAATAGAGCTGGTAGGTTACTCTCATTAAAGTTATTGTAATATATTTCATTTTTTAATAAATTTTGTTAACTTGGTACGCAACGAAGTTAATTGTACTAAATAAATTGAATTGTTTCACATTTTTAATAATAAACGAATAGCTCATATAAATCACGTTATAAATTTTTTATTAGTTGTATTTATAAATTATTAAGAATAAAATCTATCAATAGTATTATTTATCTTTGCAATGATTAATTAACATGGTATCAAAATAAAAATAAAGATCCATTGCAACAACACTCGAAAAAACTTTCTAAAATCTATCTGTACGAACGAAACGCAGCTTAAAACGTTACCAGCTCCCAAAAAAAAAAAAAATCTCAATACCAAAAATGTGCCACGAAAAAAGAAAAAGAGTGTTTCAACGTCCTCCTCCCTCGAGCAATTCGCAGAAACACGCGTCTCCGGCCGAGAAACAAAGGGTGAAATCCGCGAGGAGGCGTGAAAGCGACAGAGGGCGCGCATCGTGTTCGGCAAGGAGAAGGCGGCGACGAAAAGAAGCCGGTGGAGGCACGAGGAGGGAAACGTTTCTTCTCCCTTTTTCTCATCTCTGTGAAAACACCCAGCGCGACGGGCTCGATGTACCGAAACCGCGGGATGCTCTTCTTCTTCTTCTTCTTCTTCTTTTTCTCTTCTCCTCCTCGTGCTCCCGCTCGAATGGAAAGAAAGGCGAATTGAATGGGCGCGTCGTGTGCGAATATTGAGAACGAGAGAGAGAGAGAGAGAGAGAGGGTTGGTTGCGTGGCGAACGAACGAGACGAGGGGAGAGTGTGGTTGGTTACAGGCAATGTCTGGCGGACGTGTAATCGCCGTATAACGTGTGTGCACGAAGCTTGTCTCTGCTCTCAGGTAAGGGTGAGGGGCGGAGCTTGGATTAGCGAAATTCAGCCGATGCTTCTTCTCTTCCGATCGATCCAAGACTGGTTCTTGAGATGATCATTTTTGGAAAAAAGTTTCGTAATGAAACTTGAAAATTTTCCAATTCTCGAAAGTTTCTCGAGAATTCAGACGATTAATTGAGTGATACGAATGATTGATTGAATTATTTTTATTGGCAATTGAATAGATGCAGAGTTATTCGTTAGTCGCTTATCGTCTTGATTATGAAGGCGAGATTCTCGAAGATCCATCTCTTCCATCAATAAACGAGAAGAATTTTAAAAATTTGTTAAAATTTTAATTGAAATTTCTTTAGGAAAAAGGAACAAAATATGTATTTTAGGTTTCAAAAGTTTCGAGTTCCGAAAGTTTCGAGACTCCGTCGGAACTTGAGTTCAAAGAATTTCAAAGATCGAAATTCCTTATGATTTTTCCTATTAAAATCTTCTTAAAGAAGAAAAATGTGCGTTCTATGCAACTTTTCAAAAGTTTCGAGACTCTAGTAAAAAGTTTCGTGTTCGAGTCTGATGGGTTTAAAAAAAGAAATCAGGTTACGACCCATCTGTTGTCTTTGGAATGATCAGAAGTCTGTGAATGGATCGGTTTGTTCGTTGATGTCGATCGGCGACAAATGAGCAGTTCCGATGAAACCGCGTTCGACTTCTCTCTCTCTCTCTCTCTGCTTCCCTCTGTCTTTCTCACTCTTTCTCAACTCTGCTATTTCTGTCTGTCTGTCTGTCTGTCTCGCTCTCCTCTCTGTTTGTCTGTCTCTCTTTCTCTGTCTGTCGCTGTCGTCTAATTTGCGATTAGATCTGTTGAATCCTCACACTGTCCGCCTTACATACACGATCATACGCATCAAGACACGCTGATGAGATTGACGTCATTTGATAATTTGGGCAAATTCGTTGGTGAATTGTTATTTCTCGTTGAAAGTCACGAAACTTGATGATTTACAATTTCGGTTTACAATTCTGTATAATATTTCGATTCTTCTTTCTTTGCGTTCTTTGCGAATGAATTGTTTCATTCGCGCGAAAATTCCATCGTCTCTGAAATGGAAATTAAACGTTGTTTGTTTAATTTAAATTGAATTTGAAAATTTGGATAAATCGTTTTAAGTTTCGAGTAATTATGAGTGTTAAGGAATATTTTGTTACGTTGGTTTAATTATATCGTGATATCTTAAGTTATCTTTTGTTTGATTAATTTAAAGAATACTTATGAGTTAAATAAAAATAGTATAAAGAGATAATAATTTAATATTATTAATAATTGAAGTATAATTATAAAGGGATTAGGTAAAAAAAAGGTGTTTATTGAAAAATATATAAGTAGTTGAGAAATTTAAATGATTTCTCTGCGTATGATGAAACATGCTGAATCTTTAAAACGAATCTTTGATACTACACTACAATCTTTACTTCAACTCGAAATACTTAATAGATTCTTTTACTTGTACTTTCTCTTCTTGTACTTTCAGTAAAAATACTGTATCATTTCTTTATTTTTTCATACAAATATTATACACCAGTGAAAGACATTTAATTGTAAATGAGAAGATAATGTAATGTTGTATACTTCAATAGATAAAATTTTCATAAGAAAATTTTTAAATCGTAATTTGACGAATATTAATATTTTATTACATATTATATAAAATATCCTTTGACTTTCCATTGATCTAGATTTTCAACTTTTGCAACCCTTCTTTTCAAAAACTTATCGTCAACATTTATAACAAAAAATTTATTCAATGACAATACCTTCAGAATTAACAATTAACAATAGCGAGTGTTACGAGTGATTCCTTTCCTAAAAAAACACATTTTATTTTAAGATAACAAATCGTTTGAACAAAGAAGAAATACTCTTGGAGAATAACTTTTCGAGAGCTCAAATATATATCCGATCCTTAAAACCCCTTCGTTTTAACCCCCTTTTTTACCTCACTATTACATAGATCTAATAATTGACGCCCCACCGTATCTCTAATACCCAAGAAATCTTCCTTTCATCAATTTCTATCGCTCCTTTGCTCGACCCGCACTTCCTAAAGCACCGCGTACAATAGCTTTTGGGGTCGAGGCCTAGACAAGAGAATGAGGGACACACTTCCGGCAAAGATGAATCACGATTGTGAGAATTCGTACGATGGTACCAGCGGATTTCCATGCAATTGCACTTTTATACTACTTGCCAACCCTATTTTTATCGTTGATCAATCGCGCGAAATCGGTCACGGTTCAATTAACAGGTAATCCTTAAAATCGAATCGGCGCTCTTTGAACACGGATGATCGTTCGGGCGTGAAAAAAGGAATTAAAGGAAAAGGTGCAGGCGTTTAAACGGAAGGAATACGGCGTGTAAACGTACGTTTTCATCACGTGTATTTTTATTAAAATCTAATTTTCTTTCTTCCGTCGTATTGCCGCGAATCGTTCGACCGATTGATTGAAACCATCCGCGATTTTCATTTGTCCAGATTTCCGTAGTTTTTTTAATTGGAAATGAATTGTTTCAACAGGAAGGACAATTCGCGGGACGATATTCGAGAATTTTTGAATTTTGTATAATTAAGTAATTTTGCACTTTTAAGTTGCTAAATAAAATGTTTATTTGCATGGGCAAGTATTTCAAACAAATACAAACACAAATTTCTTGAATAAATTTTGAATTGCAGGGATATAAATATAGTTAAAAAGTAAGGTGATATTAATGTTTCGCCTGTCAGAATCGTCACATTTCGGAAGAAAAAGATTTCGGAATAAGCAAAATTCAGAAGTTTATGTGAAATTTCACGAATAACAATCCAACGAGTTATAACATTGTGCAGAGTAATTTACTTATTTCCTTCCATTTCTTATTAATTATGTAATTTGAGCAGTTGACTGTATACGAATTGCACCGCTCGTCGTGAAAACGTATTTCTCAAACCATTTTCGAACTTTTGTTGTTTGCTTGAGAAATTTCAACGGTTCAAAGGAAAATTGAACTTTGCCGGAAGTCGAAGATCAAACTGATTGCGAATTAAAGTTTCAAAGAACTTGGTCGTAAATGGTAGAAACTCATAAATGAGTTTACATTTATTGTTATAGAAGAACGCGTTAAACTTGCCTTTCCTTCAAAGGTTTCTATTAGTTTTTTCAGTTTATATAACTTTTCGAATTATTTATCTCCCTGATGTGAACGTTGAGATGAAACAAATTATTTTATGATTATTTATCATCGTTTCATATTCTTTAACTAATAAATTATCAGGTATAAAAATTCAAATTAATTTGCAAATGCAATAATAACTTTTTAATTAATAATATAAATAATATAAATCCGTAGAATTTAAGAGATTATTATTTCTAATCTTCAAGCATTACATACATTAATATATAAGCTTATCGTGAAATAATTTCATTTAAAATTGCATTAATCCAAATTAATAATCACGAAACGTATTTAAACGTGTCTAACATTCGATAATAACATATTCACTGTGCAAAATGATGAATATAATTAAATTACAATGCAAATGAAAAACTTCAATTTTATTGGACAAAATATTTTATCATCTCATCGTAAACAATTAAAACAATTCCGGCAAAATTATCTACACATAACGTGAAATTAATCGAAATCTTATATATTAATTTGTAAAGTTTAATTAACCTAAATTAACCCGTACGGAACAACAAGTAAGATAAATAAATACAGTGCTGCAAATGAATTTTTTAAAACACCCCATTTTTATTGTGAAGCAAAAAAAATAAATAAATAAGAAAAAAAAGAATAAAGGATAATGTACAATGGCGTGTAAAAATTCCACGAAAATTCAAATGAAGCGAGTTACAAATTATTTCGTCCAATTTCCTTTTCCTTCTTGATTTCTTCGTATTTTGGCTTGATGCATTATAGGTAATACATAGTACATATTGAAATAAATGATCGGTGAAATGAAATTTACAAAATCGTGTAAAACTTTGATTTTTTTTTTTTTTAATTTAATAACTTTTTTAAAGTTTCACAAAAAAGAATTTTATTTCATCATTATTTATATTCGTATACATATTTTTATCTAAGGATAAGTAATATCTTTATTCAAAATCGTAATTTCATATATATATATATGCATTAAGTAGTGTTTTTTTATAATATTATATTTTTAATTGAATATTATAAATATTCAATTAGAGTTAGATCGTTAATACAATTCGTTTGTCAATAATTAATTATTTATAAGAAGATACGTTTATAGCACTCGATTTAACCATTACGACAAACCTAAATGTATCACCAATGATGCATCAACAGACTATCAATTTTCTCCTCATCTTGGAAAGTGTGGACGACAATTACTAATTGCTTCCAAATTGAAAGCATCACGCGATCGTACATGCGTACAATGCACAAATTTTCCATAATGGCCGACGCCGTACTCACGAATCTCTAGTGTGTTTTAATGAAAAGCATTAAACGAACACGCCTGCCAGTTTAATTATTATTATTTGTCCTGTGTCGAGACAGTATTTCGCTCTCGAAAATCCAGAATCACGTTCCCGACGTACACTTGTTTGTTTATTCGGCGAATAACGAATCTGGTCTCGTTGATTTTGGAAATGTTTTCAAATCGAATTTCGCGCCGCGTATTGGACACGATTTTTGATTGGCTGCAATTGTATATACATGGTGAAATTATTTATTGATTTTAAAATTCGTTTATCGCGGATGAGTTTAAAACGTGGCGGAGGATATTGATGTTTTGGCCATTGACAATGAACTTGAGGCTGCAAATTAGGTTATGAGTTTGATTAACTTTGGTCAGGGAAACGTGTACAATGTATATCGATATTGAAATCGCTTTAGTGAATGTGCAGCGATGAAAAGATAGATTTGACGAAGATAGTTTTCTTTTTAATTCAGAAACGTTTGAATTGTAAATTATTTATTAATTAAAATGTATTATATTCTCTTATATATATATATATATTAATTCATTACATTGTTTTAAAATATTAGAGAATTTCTTTTTTTGACACTTTTTGTCATTTGCGTATTTACTTTTCTATTTATAAAAATCTCGTAAAATTATTTCCAAAAAGAATTCAAGTTTCGTGTAATTTTATTTCCTACTGTTAAAAATTATTTTTATTACATTCGCTTATATTTCTTGATATTTCGATACATCCATCTATCGAAAGAGTTTAATCTCACTTCAAGTTTAACTCCTCTTTCGCTATTCACGTGTTGCGCGACAAAAAATTGAACTTGAAACTATACAAAAGCATACTGTGTATAAAAATGATTGAAAAATCTGCTACAGTGTTGACAATGAAAAACGAATTCGTACATCGTGTCATCGGTAATTTGAACTGTCGAACCAACGATACTATACTATCCAGTTATTTTTACCGCAAATTCCAAACGATCGATTCTTTTTCCTCTATTTTTTTTTTTTATCCCTTTCCATTCCCTGTTGCTATGGTTACATCTAACTAGGTAGAAAATTTTTCGAAATGGAAAAAAAAACGGTAAAATCATGGAAATTTGATCGATTAATTTATATCCACTTTTATCGCGTTCTAAATTGACAACAATTAATTTTTTTTCGATGAAAATTGTTATTAAACAATATTGAATCGTTCTATTGAACAGTTATATATTTTCAACTAAATAGGTTGAATCGAAATTATTTGAAAACACTCGCAAACAATGTTGCATTAACACTAACTACATACAATAATAATAATAAATTAATGCAAGTAGCGAAAAATTAGCTAGTTTTCTCTTCAACGATAACAATGGAAAGTGAGGCGGCGAAAGATCGAACGAAACAACAACGAAACTTTTGACAAGTGCGCTCATTCTACGTCGGGAATAATCTTTTTTGCATATCTCATCCATATTAACGAGCATATCGAATTCGATAAAAGTAAACGGCCGGTTATTAAAATCCTCCTCTCCAAACTACGCTTCGAAGATAAAAGAACCATGGCTTCCGTTTAATCAAGAGGGAGATTAAAAGAGGGAATTGGCCCCGTGATCAAGACCGTGTCTTCCGTTTCCGTTACGCAACGTACATATGAATCGACCGTGCCGTGGATTCGATTCGACGCAGTGACAAGTCCGTTTAAAACGTCGTTCCACCGAAAAACGTTATTAATTACGCTTTAACGGGGATCGTGATTGAATGCAGGTAGAATTTTCTCTGTTAATTTACACGGGACATATGCAAGAACTCATAAATAATTGTTAATTATCGCGTGGAATGGACGCGATCGAGCGGATAATCGTTTGTTCCCTGGAATTTTTTTTCTTTTTTTTTTTTTTCTAATCCGATTATTACGGGCTTGTTCTCGAAGGATTTTTCAGGTAGAATACAGTGTTAAGGTTTTTATCTTTGAAGGATCGATTTTAAGAGATAATAAAATGAATACAAAAGTAGGTTCGAGTGGTAAGCGATTTAAGTTTGCGTCAGATGAGAAATAAGGCGATCTCGTTTTCTGTTTCATTAAAAGATAATAATTTACAGAGGACTCGAAGGTAAGAGTTGAAGATGCAACGTTTGATTCGCGTAATTTAATTATTTGCCTCCAAATCTTTGTGTGTGATGAATAGATTCAGTAGTATAGGTCAATGGAAAGTCAGTCACTTAAGGAATTCGTTTAGATAGTTACTCGTTTTTATTGAAATTCTAAATTAATTTAAAAAATACAATTATTTCGCATATTTACAAAAATATTGAATAAAATTGTTGAACAATGAAACGTGGATAATTTTCACAACATTATAAAAATAATTATGTGAAAATTAGTAGTGTTATTAATGAAATGTTTAATAGATTTAAAATTTCTTTACTAATAGAATATTAGGATAATTTATAATATAACATATTATTGTTTCTAACAATTTTTAACCATTATTAATTGCAATTTCCATTTATTTTTTTGCAAGGAAAAATAAGAGAAGCAGAGAAGCCAGAACGAATCGTTGTGTACAATTAAAATTAATACAATTAATTAAAGATGAAGCACAAAATGCGCGTTAAAACGGGTTAGAATTTATGTAAATTTACATTTCGTACAGTCGTTGAATTTACAGTTCTTCGAGGTTGCCGCGAAAAAAAATTTTAATAGAAAATTATTCTTCTCTATATAATTCAACAAAAAATACATAACGATATGTATACATCATGATATTCACCATTGTATCTGATCGTGCTATTTTACATTGTTAATTGTTAATAAATTATATCATTATATTGTATATCGCGTAATATAATTTTCACTTTGATATCGATATTTGGAAATTAAGCATGGCTATTCTCTTTTATAAGTTAAATCAAATTATTTTTAATTACAACTATAATTCTTAATTTCGTAATTTGTGCAGGCATTTTGTATTATTTGCATAAAATTATGTTGCCGTTCGTAAAAGCAAACTGAAATTTTATACTTTCTACTAATGGATGTGTAAATTATTATAGCCTGGGGAATTTAATATTTCTCAACAAATTAAAACAAGAATTGAGAAAAATGATATTTTTTTAGTTTAATAATATTAAAATAAATGCTTTATTAATCATCTTTTTAATCATTTTTTTAATAATAATCTATTATAAATTCAATCAAATTATACAATAAAATTTATATTTTTTTTTATATTATTATATTCGTATTAAATGTACAAAATTATTTTCAAAATTTTCACATAGTTAAAAATTACTTTATTTTCGGAAATATTAAGTAAAATATATTTGTATTAAACTATTATTGATGATACAAAAAATAAATATATCTATCTGTCTTCTAAATTAAATATTTCAAAACTATAAAACTTTATTTTATAATAATAAATTGATCTTCTCACATCGATATTCAATAAACTTTAAAAAACTTTATTTTGTGCTCTAAAAGTATAACAAATTAATTCAAAAAACACTGAACAAGTAGAATATCCTTCAAAATATTAATTTCCAAACAAATGCTTATTTCTTCGTTTCACATACAATAAATATTATTTATCTTCAAACAAATATAATATTTCTATAAATATTATTCTTTAAGAATACAATCTTCATAACTCTCTCTCCATAATTAATCTTTCCAATTAATATTAAAGTATTAATTTTAATGTCAGTCCATCGCAAGATTTATTATCAACATCTTTATAAATTTTAAAGATGTTAAATCTTTTTCTCAACTCTAAGACTATCGATTTTTCAGAACATGATTCAAAATAATGTATACACTATATAGCACATTATTCCATACATATAACGGTATAGAAACTCGCTAGTTGAAAATTTGGACGAGGCACACACACACACACACAATTTGATCAATTCCCTTTGACACGAGGACAGACAGATGCGTGCACGAAAACACAAAACACAAATAAGAAGCAAAGGGGGAACACAAACGGCTTTTGTAGCACGATAACTTCGCCCGACTGTGGACTTAATGCAATCTTACGATGCAACGAGACCCGTTGCATTTTTCACTAGGTGCTCGTGTCATAGCACGATCCCAACCCCTTGTTGATTTAGCGACGCTCAAACTGAGGAAACTTCCACGTCCGGCGTTCTATGAAAGATTGATAGAATCCGTGATTAAGGTAAACGTTAGGTAGACGATTTTCATGTCGTTGTTTTTGGAAGAAAGTTTTACGAATACGATAAAACACAGAGAGATTTACAAAGCTGCGAGACAGATGTTTTCCTTTTGATTAAAATGTTACAATCTCTTTTCTTTTATTCCAGGCTAAAATTTTGTAAGGATACGATTTTTATTTTAACAATTCTACTTTTTTGGAAGAATGGAATTCTGCGTAGGAAGGAAATTTTATATAGCAGCCTGATTATTCCAATTCTGAACCACTTGAATATATCTTTATATAATTAGATATGAAACGAAATAAGTAAAGATTAATTCATTAAGTTATCATGCTTGCAAAATCGTTTCTAAATTAAATTAAAATAAAATTCTTTCGTGTGAATTGTTATTAATTGAGTCATAGCTGTTATTAATAAATAGTCTGATGATTATGTGAATTTGTCTACCAAACGTTTCGAAAAAAAATCGAATGCTTCTGCAACACTTTCACAGTGAATTTAATCGATGCTACGAAAGTCTCTGTTGTGTATCCTCCTCCCATTAATGATCACGAATTCGCTTTGCTTTCTCGGAAAATTAGAAACCGATATTTCTAATTTTCTCTGCGATGTTGCGATCGAAAAAGATTAAGGGAAACGTGTGCACGAATACGACAGGTTGAAACTATCCTCGAGCTCTTTATCATTTTTCTAGACAGATTGGACCAAAGAAAAGATAAAAGTCTCCGTTTAAACATCCCCAATATGGTGATCATATGCAGGGTGGTTCGTTAGTGGCAATACTCGTGGAAATCGTTCGTGAAAAAGTAGATCAAAGGTTTGAAAGTTTTCTGCTGAAGCTCTATAGGGAGAAAGAGTTGGACGATTCTCTGATCTTTAAATGTTGGGTGTACGTGTACTTGTACGTGTGAGAAGTCTCATGAAAGGAATTTGATAAATCGGATTTAATCGTAAAATTAAGAACGTCGTGTTAGGCAAAAGTTTCAGATTCACAAATAAAATCATATCATAAGTGGTTCGTGATCTACAAAGAACTCACGAAGTATTTTTTTTCAAAGGGGTGTTATTCCTTTTTGATTTGTGGCATTTCAGTTTATTTTTGTTTATCGATATATTTTGCAATATTAAAATGATTCTTTTGATTAATTAAGTTAATTAAGAAAAAAAGAGCACGGGATATTATCAAGAAGGGGTTGCAACTCAAGAGAGACTTCTTATAAGATGTATTATATTTATGAGAATACTTTTCCTCTCGTTTTTTTATAAAAATATAAGATAAATTTAATCGTTGATAAATTTTTTTTGAGTTTTCCTCCTCGTATTCCTTAAGGATATTTATAAAAATGGAAAATGGGGTTCAAAGAAATTGAGTTTTATTTTAAGTGCACGTGTACCCAAAATATCTTTAAAGTAATTTTCGCTGAAGACAAAGCTCTGTGCTAAAATTTTTTAATCTTGGCTCTCGATTTATTTTTCCATGAATAATCATCTCTTTTCTGATGCATCGGGATAAATTATAACGGATCACCCTTGTGTATTGGTGTATGCACGAGAACGTACATACGTTAATACGTTGCACTGCGAAAGCTTTGAAGCAGAGAAATGATCTCTTCCAGCACCAGTTTTAAGCTCTCTGTCTCTCTTTCTTTCTCTATCCTGTTTCTCTTTCCTTTTTTTCTCTCTATCATTTTGTTTCTCAAGCTGCGTTTTAACTCTCAAGTGGTAGTTTCGAAACGAATATGCCATTATGACAAGTTAATTACACCGAGGTGATAAAATATGAATTATTTAGTTTCGAGTAACAAACGAATTTCTTTAAATATTAAAAATTCAGGTATGATTAAGTAATAATTAATTTGAAAAAAATATTAACCACAGAGAGAAACATATTGATTGGATAGAGAAAAAAAACAAAAAATTTCTCCTTTAAATATATTTTGTTATCAAACTGTTCGATCTTTCGTTATTATTAATATTTCTGAAAAAACACTCATTTGTCAATCATCATCATGTCTGATACCTTGTTATATTGTATCCTATTTGTATAAATAGTTTAATCGTTTACTAATGTAAAATTTCTTTTTAAATATTCGTATTATTATTACAAACAATAATACATTATGAATACCATATAATTTATTAAATCGTTAAATCTTTTTCAATAAAGAAAAAATCAAGTTTAATTTATTTATTACAACAATTATTAATTAAATTTTCTTCCCAGAAAAGGAAAAAGAAAAAATCAACTCTTGGAAAAATTTAAATGCTTTACAGTCTATGAATACATTATAAGTCATGGAGCATGGACATAATCTTTTTTTTCGTGGAAAAAAAAAAAAAAAAAAGAAAGAAAATCTAAAAACTTTTGGTATATAACCTCAAAGCGTTTTTAAAGGACCTAATCCACGATTTGGGATCACAAGTGCGCCTCTAATACCACTCGAGGGTTAATCTCTTTCTTGGCTGACCACACACTCTTTCCTACTACTGTATCTGTAGCCTGCGTATTGATGCTGTGCAATGTTGAACTCTCGTATGTAGTATGGTAATTTGATACACGTGACGAGGCTGAGGCTGATCACTATCTATCACCACTACTATCGCTGTCGCTGTCGCAATTTTGATTACTCTGCAAGGCAGTTCTTCCTTCCCACTTTCGAGATTATTGCGTTGTTGATCACCAAAATGTGTGAATCTGTCTCTCGAAAGTCACACGCATCGCGAGTCAAATTGCAAGTCGACGAAGATTGTCGTGACACGATCGTAAATTCGTTTAGCTTGATCTTTGTGCGAGCATGTTCGTGAATTAGCGCGATACACGATGCCTGGAATAACGCGATAAGACACCACTTATATTTCTAAATAACTAAATAACATATATTATTACATTTTTGCAAAAAAATTTTATTACCTATTCAGATTAAAATATAAAATATAATAGTTCAATTTTATATTTAGATTTATCAAAATTTATTTTGTCTAAAATTTTTTATATTTTCATATCACAAGATATTTCCTCCAAATTTATTTACAATTTGGATAGATATCATTTATCAAGTGAAACTGTCCAAGCGTTAGGAAAAAGCGCGCTAATTCACGCGCTGCATCACTTCCCCCTCTGTAATTGGAAGTTGTAGATCGCTGTTCGCTTCCTGTTCGGGACACAAACAAACGCAGAGACTTAGTTGTGACCTCTCCTGGGCATCCAGGAAATTGTACAAGGTCTTAGCCAGGCTTACGACATGCCGCTGTTCGGTAACGAGGGATCCATCACGTAGCAAAACTGTCCAACGTCTCAAACGTGGCACCGTGGTATCCTGCGTTGTAATTTCTGGAACAGTAGTAGTCGCCATTGTGCATGGAGAAGCACCTTGATATCGTTTCCAACAACAAACCTGGGGACACACGAGCATATACGATATTACCATCTGTCCAGGCAGTCTTGCATCGCTCACTCTTGCCATTTATTCTTATTCTTCCCTCACGTTTTCTTCTTCTTCTTCTTCTTCTTCTTCTTTCTTTTTCCTCTCTTCTCAACAACTTTGTTCCTCCACTTCTTCTTCTTCTTCTTCTTTTTCTTCTTCTGTCGCTGCTGTCGCTGCTACGTTCCCTACTTTATTCTCATTAGTCTCACTCACGACTTCTGTACACGAAGTGGCACCGCTGAAAACTTGCAGTCGTAGTTACTCCATTAACACGGACTCGGGGGGGCAAAGGGAGCACGCCGAACGAGCGACCGTTTCCTGCGCGAGGAGAACGAATTGCGCCAGGGCCACGGAATAATAACGTTATTTAACGCTGTTTAACCGTCTTCAACCGCTGCACACTCAAGCCAAAATTGGACGAAACTAATTGCCAGGCCTGTTTTTTACCTTCTCGGGGCTTGTATATTTCTTGCTAATCCCGCCGCCTTGTTCACGTGCCGGGGATTCACCGTGTTTACACCGTGTGAAGAAAAGTCGGGCTTTGAGAATTTTTCTCTTTTTTTTTTTTTAATACGATAAATAAATAGCTTCTGTTTGAATCATTGTTTGTAAAGAGTGATGATTACTTGCTTGTTATATAGAAGCTCGATGTGTGGAAACATTTTCTTTCAAAGTTGAAATAAGAATATAAGATGACATAGGGGATACAGATAATAAGGAAAAATTTTACACAATCTTCCTCGAAATTTTAATATTAACTCGTAATTTATAGATCGAATATTCTACTTTTCCTCTGAGAGTGAAACGGAGATCTGGCAAAGATTAACCCTAATTTTTCCAAAACGACACATTTCTGATTAATTAAATCCGAATATATTGAATCTCTCTCGTGAAAAGTAATTTCTCGCAAAAACAGAGTATCCGTAATCTTTCGTTTCGATAAATTTGCCGTTCCAATAAATTATCGAAAATCGGGAGAAAAATCGTCGTGAAACCATGTATCCGATCGTTAATGCTTATCTTTAATCGTGCATCGAATCGAATCATCGCAAATCCATTAACTCAAATACCGCATATACCATCGTATCGATATCCTCGAGCTGATAAAGCGAACATCGAATCACAGATAAAGCAATGTGGGTTTCAATTAACCACGGGGATCATGGTCAGATGAAAGTACAGCGTGTATCGCGTGGATCGTCGTCGAAAATCGAGGAGGGGAGGGGGGTCGATCGAGAGGAAACGGTCGCGTCGGTCGAAGGGAAACGATCTTCGAGCGTCGTGAAACGGAAATCGGGGGAAGATCGATCGACTCAATTCGTATCGCTGAAATAATATTGCAATTACGATTACGAATGCGACGGTTTCGTTTGTTTAATTGATTCATTTTTGGTTTGACGATCATTCTTATCATTTTGAATTATGATTTTAATACATTGGTTCTTTATATTTTCCAATAAAATATTATTCCAATAATATTTATTTTATTTATTATATTGTATTTTATTTATCTCGCTGATCGTTTATTTTTCTTTTTGTTTCAATTTATCGTTGGAATATTTCAACAAACTTTATTATAACTTGTAATCGATACAATATAATTTTATTACGAAATTTGAGAGAATTTCTTTTAGAAAAATAAAAGAAACTGTAAAGCATAGTATTTAATTTAATTATTCCATCGACATTTTGAAAGGACTAATTTCCGAACAAGCAATTACGAAATGTAAAAATTTTAATATTTCAAATATCCTTGTAAATACTTTTATAAGAAATCACTTCTCTCCACATTACTATTCATCTCAGTTTCTCAAACGAAAAAAAATATAAAAGAAGAAGATCGTTATTTTCTACCAAATCCATCCAACTCATCCCATCTGTACAATAATCAAAAAAATAACCAAATAAACCAAAAAAAACTTCACGTTAGTAATCCGCGAAATTGCGTTAAAAAAAAAATGAAACATCGATAATCGATCTCATTCAGCGGGAGTCGCGTGTGCTGGAACCGTGCTCGAATTAATCGAATGCCAAAAGAGAACAGAATGGTGGAAAGGAAAATGGCTTCGAAATTTTGTACGTGCAGTTTCGCGACAAAATAATTTGCAAATTCGTGAAATTTCGAAACGACGAATCTGATGAATCGAACGAAAACGCGACAATGCGTCGAGATCGTGAATTCCGCATTAAAAAACGGTTAAAAAATTCGTGACATTTTATTTCGAACAAAGTAGAACGAAATAGATATTTGAAATTTTTTTTTTTTTTTTTTTGTTTGAGTTGCTCCATAGAGGCTGGTTAAAGCGTTTTGGAAAAGAATACTTTTGTCGAGGAGGTGGTAGTCATTGTTGAAGATAGGTGAATATCGATAATTTTTATTGGAAAGTATAAAATATTAGTTGTTTGAGTTTAATAAAAAGATTTGTTGTAGAAAATTGTGGTGTTTATAGTGAGATATTATTCGATGTTAGGAATTTATTGCTTGTTTTTTTTTTTTTTTTTGAGGTACAAGTCTTTTAGTGAATTGTACAATAGAAAATGGAATGATTCTACGTAAAAATGAATAAAACATGTGATATGTTAAGTTTTATTATAAGCTTTTCTTTATTGATAATAATTAAAAATAATTTTTTAACTATTTATGTGTTTTGATTAAAATTAAAGTTTTTGTATAATGATTTTTGTTTATATTTTAATTTGATATTGAAAAATCGTAAAAAGAATAAATATATTTATAAATATATATATATTTTAATATTTAATATTCTTTTTTATTTTATTTATGCATTATTAATGGTAATAATATTAATAATATTTGAACAATTGAAAAATGTATATGTATTCGATAAATTTTGAAATTTTTTCAAGAGAAAGTTTATGTTAAAAAGTTTTATTCTCCCTCAATATTTTCGATTCATTTTTACACGTGGAATAGTTCTATTTATACAGTTATACTATCTATTGAAAGATTTATTTTTACCTCTATGTATTCTTTTTGTGTATTCAAAAAGTATAATAACTATTTAATCATTTTTTTTCTTAAATAAATTTTGAATTTCATATTATTTCTAGTGAAAAATTAAAATAATGGTGATAAAAGCAATTAGAAGGAATTAACAAAATTTAAGTGAATTCAATTCTTATTTTTAGATTTTTCAGATTACATACTGCTTAATAGACGATAATGTTATTCGAAAATCAATTTCATTCTGATGATATTTTGCGTAAAGGTTCCATTTTAATTGTATTTTATATTATTGATATATTAAAAAAGAAAGAAATTCTGAGAAGTAAAAGTAATTCTGACACAAGCGTTTCTTTCAAATTTATTCGAATTTCACTCGTGGAATATTTTTTAATGGAATAGCGACACATTTTCGTCGTTCAAATATCCCATTTCCTTCGTTTCCTTTATCGCACGATGTGTCACCAGCAAGTAAAATAACTTTTTGCAATAATCTGAATGCAATTTAATAATCTGTCCATCTGCATCGAGCAAAACACAAACACGTAATAAGTAATAAAGTACACGCAATTTTCTCTAATTAATTCTTGCGTTTCATCATCAGTTGCAATATATTTTTTTTTTATTCAATGCTTATCTATAATTAAAATTGAAATTGCACAAATGAAATTCGTATCAATTTAAGATATTATATTAAAATTATCGAAATATTACAATTTAACAAAAGAACAATTAAATATCAAGATAATCAAAAACAATTTTTTCTATTAAAAACGATCAACTTTATACCAAAGAAAATTAAATTATAATATAACTTACAAGATGTTAAGCCAATCGTTTGCGAATTTATTTGTATCTCGATATGCAACCAAAAATAAATAAATAACAATCATAAACAATAATAAAAGAAATACTGCAATTAAAAACATCCAGAAAACATCGAATCTTCCAAAATCAAACGAAACACCGTCAAACACCCTTGACCCATCGTCCCAATCGGTGCAATAAACAAATAATATCAAATGCACCGATCTAACTAAAAAAATTCCGAAAAGAATCTCGACCCCCGCTGCGAAAAGAAAACCCATTCTCGAGAATCAGGCTGAAAGCGAAGAATCCGAAAAAAAAAGAAAAAAAAAAACATCTTCACCAGCGTCTCGCGCAGGTGTCTCTAAAAAAAAAAAAAAAAAAAAAATGTCTTGTTTAAACGCGTGTACATCGGTCTGGTGCACCGGAGGCGGAAGGAGAGATACACACAGGTTCTCGCGCGGAATACGAGAGAAAGAATCACGGCTTTTCGCCGTAGCTATTCTCCCGTGGTCGTCCCCGGCTTCCGTTTCCGTGTCCCTGCGTTCGTGCACCGCGTATTCGAGAGCAGTGGTGGTGGCGCAGCTTTGACGAAACGGAAGCAGCTTTCTTTCCCTCTCTCGCGCTCGTCTTTCCACGACGAAACACAGTGAGATTGCGATTGCACCGTGAAAGCAGATCCTTTTCGCCGGGCAATGGGGGAAAATTCGCCCGCTGTTGCGCCGTTAAATGTAATATGCACGAATAGGGAGGGGGAGAAGGGTTGTAAGAGTTGAGATATATATATAATGTTGGAAGGAAATGTTGATTGTTGATCTTAGCGATTTTCGTTTGAATATCTACGACGGTTCTTGTGATATATATTTATTCGGAGAGGGAAAGTTTGTGAGAAGTTTGGATATTCTGAGTTGGATGTGTGTGCACGGGGAGGAATTAATCTGCAAAATTGTTGGCAAAATTTGATTTAGAAAATACTTTTAACGTTTGTTTGTTGTGTAATACGCAGCTTGTTGATTGAATTTTGAACGTTAGTTGAATTAAGGTTGAATTTTGTTTTCGAAAAGCGATTGAAAACCTGATAGAAACCTGCAGTGGTAGAATTTGTACATTGGTAAAATAATTTTCAAACTTTTCAAAATAATTATATTGTAATCACTGTGAAAGTTGTTAAAATTACTACCTTCTTGAGGTTACTTAAACAGCTTGAAACAAGAGGATTAGAGATGACGAAGCATTTATAATGAATTTTATTATTAATGTAATAAGTGACTTTAATTATTTTTGATAATCAGTTGTGAAAAGTAATCACGAATCAATTATTGAGAATATTTTAACTTTGACGGAACAGAACAATCTGCAAGGAAACGTAAGAGACAAATGACTCGAAAAACTTAGTAGAGAAATGATCCTCATCTCAATGGACAATGCGGTACAATAGTTGATGCATAAATTTTAATAAAAAGATAAATTGAAAATCTTGCTGTACAATTTCCATGCATTTGATAACCAAATGAAAAGATCTATTTAAAAAGAATTTTTTAATAATAAATTTAAAAGAATAATTTCAAGATGATTGTAAAATACAGAAAAATGAAAATACTCAATGATAAATATTGATGAAAAAAAGAGAAAAAATTGAAACACGTATCTCTATTAAATTGATCTGTACCCTACTTTTTATTCGAATAAAATGAATTTTCTCGTGATATCGAATAATAGAATAACAATTTTAATAAGGGAAGATAAAGAAGATAAAGAAGAAAGAAAGAAGGAACAAAGAAAAAGAGAACATTTATACGATGGAAATGAGGAAACGTGACAATGAAAAGAACGTGTTTATTGGAGCAAATATGGAAAGAATTCTGAATGGAAAATTATCAATTTTTACTCTCGATAAATATGTATAACGAGAACAAATTTTTTTATAAAATTTGCATAATTATAATATATTATATATATATATATATAATTTATTATATTTTTTTATTGTATTTTTTCTTGTTATGAAAAAATAAAAATGAAAGATTAAAAATAATTTAAATTTAACGTAATTAAACGTATTTTGTATTTCTCGAAGAAAGATTTTTCATAAACAAAAACTTTTTCTAAGCTTTATTTAAGCTTTAATGAAAATTTCTTTTCAATTTTTTAATCTCAATGAATTTGAAGTGAAGTTAAATTAACGAGCGAAATTTATCGAAACAAAGTACAGAATTAACACCGGAAGCATGTATGAAACAACGTTTCTATTTCAATATAAAAAAAGTTTTTACAAATTCAAGCGTAATGAAGAGAAATAAATTAATCCTTTCGTATTGAGACACAGAAAGAAAAGTAGGCAAATCATAAAATGCAGTTCATTTCTAAGCAAAAGATTTCAAAACTTCAGATAAACAGCTATAAAAGATCGATAATAAATCGACTTTACAATTATTGTATAACAATATAAATATAACAACGAAATCATATAAAATTGATAGTCATCACTTCTCTTCTATAATTGATGCCAGAGATAAAACATATCATCAAATAAGAAATCACGAAATTGAAATTCAAACGAGTGAACGCATCAAGAGGAGAAACCAAATTGCTACATCGAAAACTGAGGGAAAAAAACGAAAGCTTTATTCTCCTTTCTTTCAAATATTTCTTGGAAAAATGAGAACGTGCTGCTCGATTCGATTTCAACGAACGCGAGAGCAACGATTTTCCAGAAATTTTCTCAAATCTATTCAGTGAAGAAAGATAAAGAGCGGGGATTATCTATGATTTCGAAAACGAGGCGAGGATAGTTCGAGGGATGGGAAAAATCACGAAATGCACAGTCCATCGAGCGACAACTCGAGCGTGCGGTTAAAGAATCGCTAGCAGCGTCATTAAAATCGCGAGATTACTCGGATCTACTCTACCGGGTTAATTGTGGAATTAAGTTTGCGAGAATGGAAAAAGAAAGAGGGATGAGAGGAAGGATGTATATATATATATACCAGACGAGGGTAAAATGGGAGCAAAGGAAAAGAATAAAACATGGAACATGAGGAAGAGAAGGGTAAATTGAAAGAAATAAAGTGGCAAAGGGGGAAAGGAGTAGTGGAGGAGAAAGCCAGAAGAAGAGTAGCAAAAGGAAAGGAAAAAAGAGATCTGAGCAAAGATACGGGAAAGGTTCTATGCTATTTTAATTAGTTAACACTTTTGAAATTTCATGATTTATTCTAATTTTGCCAAAGTAATGAAGAAAAGTAAGAAAATAAGAGAAAGAAAAGAAAGGAATAAAATGGGCAAATAAAAAAGAGATTTAACTAAAAAGATTGGAAATTAAAATAAATATTCTATTTTTTTATTTCTCAAGTTTCTCAATCGTACTTACTATATCTTAAAATCTTACACATATGTGTGATCGTTGTATCTCCATTTCATTTGCAAGTGAAATTGAATATACACAAATATCTAAACATTCTTCAACAGATACTTAATTCATTTACGAATAATGATAAAAAGAGGAGGAATGCAAAAGAAAAGAAGACGAGTCAAATTGAAAAGGAGTGAATGAAATGAGATTAAACGTTCAAAGGAAAAAGTGTAAAAGGTAAATCTGCTAAACGAAAGTAACAAGAAGTAACAAAGACAGCGGAAGATACTGAATCTGTGAAGTAATCAAGAGACAGATTGAGAGCATGAAATCGCGAGCGACGGAATGGACACCGGGAACGGATGGAAAGTTAAGGAGTAGCTGCTATAAAGAAAAGGAAAAAGAGGAAATAGCTAGTTGGATAAGGGAACGGGGATGAACGAGCTGTACGTGACGTAGTAACCAAAGCGATGGTTCGAAGTAATCAAGGATCGGGTCGAAATAAACGAGGACCATCGATGAAAAGGGTCCGGTAGAGGGGGGTGGTGAGTTTTCTCTTTGAACGGTGAGGAGATCTGAAAAAGGAAGAAAACTCGAGGGAGATAGAAACGGAGGAGAAATTGGGAAAAGATAGATTGTAGGTGTCGTCAAGAGATTTTACGAGTTGCTTGAGTTATGAAAGTTTTCAACTGTTAAAAACGAAAAAATGGTAGAGTCTGTATATATATAAATATATACATATTGAGATAATCTGGGAAACAATGCTTTCACAGTGGAATAGAATTACTGGGAATTTAGAGCGAACGATTTGGAAAAATAATTAAAGGATTGTTCATAAAGGGGAATGATCTAGCAAATTTCGTTATCGTCATAATATTTTTTTTAAAATTGAATTGAATATAGTCGTTTAAAATTACTCAAGATGATATTTCAAATTATTAAAATTAATGAAATCAATTGTTTTATAAGTATCATCAAGATAACTTATGTAAAACTTTTTAAAATTATAAATCATTCAGAGAGAAGATGTTACTTCTGAAAATATTTTCTTCTTATTTAGAAACGAAAAAAAATATATTTTATTTCGTTTATCCGTAAAATATTATAGTAGTATATGCATTTGGAGAAGAAAGAATCCAGTGAAATCCACAAAATTCCCTGTTGTCAGAAACACTTTCACAGGTTGACATTTTCATTTTCGAAACAGGGATTCGGACCTTCCATTCCATGGAAATGTCAAACACCATGAGTTGAGGTCAGCCATTTTAATACAAAGCATAAACTGATATCAGTAGACTTGACAGAAGACGGAAGAGCAAATAATATAATACGTGCATATACGAATATAATAAACTATAAATTAGTTATTTTAAATAGAATTAATAAAGGAAATTATTATTATTATACATAAATAGAGATCATCGAAATACATTTCTTAAAATTTCTAACTTTATTCTAACAAAACTTGAAGTTAAAGAATTTTTATTTTCTTAAAATTTTCAAACCTTGCTTCCAAGATATTTACTTTCCATCTTCGATTCCATCTTGTCGAAGATATCATTTTTGGCAACCATTTTGCACGATACTTGTATCAACAATTTTATACACCAAATGTATATACATCAAAGTTGCAACCCTTTCCACCGGGATGGATCATGTCCCACCGATGAAAATTCGTAAAATCGATCGCTGTAAAACGAATCGTTCGAATTTCCAGTATCGTGGGAACGGGAATGGGAAAGCACGTGAACGATGAAAAGTAATAAATGTTTCGGTATAACATAGCCGACCTACATACCATTCCTCGAACACGTTTTGCATATCCAATATTTAACACTCTCATCTGCTATTTTTCCGTAATCAGAACCTTTTAAAATATCCCACAATTTGATATGCAATATATTTTTACGTGACTTCGTCTTTCACTTTTATTTTTATTATAGATTTTTTAATTTAGAAGAAAATTTAAATTGTGAAAGATTAGAATAATTTCTTTATAAAATATCGTGTGATGAGAATAAACATTAATTATTAACATTTTCGTATTAATTATATTAAAAAAAATGTCTGTTTAATTTTTGTCACGCGTAAATTTTTAATAAACATAAAAGATAAAAATTCTTCCAAACAAGATTCTTTTTTTATTTATTAAATAAAAAAAACAAAATAAATTCTTCATTTTTATTTTCTTTATCATTTTTCTTCAAATAAATTCTTCTAATCAAAACTTTCAATCATATTTTTCTTTACAATACTTCAATTTTTTTATATCTAATAAAATATCATCAAATTATTCACATTATGATCAATAAATAAATGTTCGCGATTTAAAACAGATCGTTAACTTTAAAATATTTTCGCACGTTTAATTTGCGCCTGAGAATAATATGAAAACGAGCCATGATTATTTCTTCACGCAAAAAAATATACGGATAATCTCAACACCTGGAAAACAAATAAAATAAACCGGAATAAAAAATACCGAGAAATACCGAAAAATCAAACCAATCAGAATCAACGATCGATAAAATTCCCCGCTAAAAATTTCACAAAATCCTTTTCAAATAAATCTCTTGTTTGAACGACGAGCAAGCATACATCCCTTTGTTTATCGTATGCGACACAAATACTGGTATTTAACAGCTAATTAAACGCGCGTTGCTAACTAGACCGTGTAATGAATGGTGTGATCCATATTGACGGTTGAAAAAATTCCGTATCCTTTCGATACTTAAACGAAAAATCATCTGCCGAGCTAATCGAGCGTAAATTCGTTTTCTGCGAACTGAAACAGGAAGCTTATTTTAATTACGAGTTGCGTAACTCGTTTCGATTTTTTTCACACTATTCTTCGTTTTACAATTTATTGGGAATTATAGCTGGATTTTCTTATTATTCATTGATAACATTTTAGTCGAGGAATATTTGGCCGGTAGAAAATAGGTCGTTATCGATTAATGATTCAAAGTATTAATTGTTAGAGAATATATATATATATGAATATTATAACATACTAAATCTAGAATTTGGCTCTAATATCAATATTCGATACAGAGAGAATTTTAATAATCAATCAACTCACTTGACAAAAAGAAATAAATTATTTCATGGAAATTACGTTTTCTAAAATAAGAGGGAACTTTCTACTTAAATTTGAAACTTAATTGATTTAAATTCAATAAATAAAGGGAAACTCGATACAAAACAAAATAGTGACATGAATAAAATTTTTTTTAATTTTCTAAAACAACATTGAACGCAATTGTGTATTATTCGAAGTTTCACTATTCAAATGATTCATTATGAGAGCACGGAATGAATATTTCCCAACTAACAAATCCAACAATTAATTTATCCTTTGCAATGCAATATTTCTCTTACTATATAACTCTCTCACTAAAGTTAAAGAAACAGATTAATCATTCTTCTCAAATTTCCTTATATACTTTTCATCCCCATCATCTACCTTATTACCTTTAACTTCAACCTAATCGAATATAAATAAATTCGCAAACGATTATGTCTTAATTTTTTCCAATATTACATATCAACAAGCATCCACGTCCGTAAAGATTATTCAGTTTTTCACAACTCGTTGACAAATCGTACTCGCTCTATTTTCCAAATATATCCATTCCTCCGATTAATTCCCCAATAATCGGCGCCTCACACGAAATACATGTGAAAAAATCGTATCGATCTCGAGGCAACCACCCCTGTTTCACGCAAAATTCGTTCACGAATCAACTCTGCCCCGCGAAGCTATCACCCGCGCATTAATGAAGCTACGCGAAAAGCGTTTTCCGCACAGATCATGTGCAATTCGCGTGATTCCGTGCAAAGTTGTTTGCTTACGTGTGCATGCAATAAATACACGCCCACGCCTGTTTACCCGGCCCACTGAAGGATATCGTTCACCGTAAACACCGCGTTCACGTTTAAGTACGAAGCATGAATTTTAGACTGGATAGGAAACGTGTTTTTATCCTTCTTGGAACAGGTCGCTGTGTAAACGGTGGGGGGGAGAGGGGGGGGAAAGATGGATGTGGAATCGTTAAGAGCTGGATTGATTGGAAAATATATGCGCTGTTTAAAGGGGATGATGGTAGGTTTATTATATATTTTTCTGAGCCACCTGTGTGTATTCGTACTTGGCAGAGGATCGCTCGAGGGAATTTTCTGGGATGATGGTGAAAAGAAAAATAATTGTGACGTGTTATTTATATACGTGGGAATAAATTATTTTTTAGATCGATGATAATTGTCTAATTGTAGATTGAAGATGATTAGTTTCTGTTAGAGAGTATAGAATATAGAAATATAGAATATATTGGAATAATTTGAAAAATGATACAATATAATACGTGGGTTCGTAAATTGCATTTGAAGAAGATTGTTTGAGGTATTTCTTTAATTAGTTATTATCATTATTTAAAAAATATCTTATAGTTAATTAAATATTATTAAATATTAAAGCTATAATATAATTTTTTAACGAATTGCAACATAGTCTTGATATGATATTTCAGGTATCTTTGAAGTAAAAAATAATATGCAACTGATGGTTCAATGAACGCGATCATAAATTCGAATCTTGTCTAATTTCGATCGTTTCATCTATATAATTTTCTTCTAATATAATTAAATGTAATAATATAATAACAGTTGCAGTAGTGAAAAATACTTTTTTAAAGAAAATTTAAATTAAGCAAAATTATTTTGCAAATCGATCACGCACAATGACAAAACAAAATGTCAAAGTACACGTGCAAAACCGAGAGATGAATCGAAATCACTTTGATTCCCGAATCTATTCGCTTATTCATTTAGCACATCGTGAATTTCCATTTTCCTTTAATATCCGGTCATTCAACCATCTGCTCCCTTCTTGGCTCGAGAAATTTCAAGCGTGAAAAGAAGTCGCCTTCGTATATATCTGAACGGAGCAAAAGTTGTAAATATGTAGACTGACGTTCGCTTTAGGATTCATTAATAAAGGTAGCCGCTTTCGTGTACAACGATTAATCACATCAGTGACGCTTACGACAGCCTTTATGGAGCCGTTAAACTCCGCTATGAAGATAATCCAGACTTTAAAAGCCGCCCTCTTTAACGTTCCTTTCTCTCTCTCGCGCCGAGATTAACCCTTTCCTTCTACTTTCACTTCTTTTTTTTTTTTTTTTTCTTTCTCCTCTCTTTACCTTAACGTTCTTGATCGTTACCCCTCCCCAAGATCGTCTACCGGAAAATCATGATTACTTGACCGTGACGATGGATTTGCATTATCAAGGGTATTCTGATAGGGTGTAAAATATAGGGTGTAATGAAAGGAGATGAAATTTGGACGAGAAGAAAAGAGATTTTAATAAACGTAGGATTGCATACGAACGGAAGAAGTTTTAGCAAGTGTCGCGGAATTTGTTTAAGGTTTAAGTTCGATAAAATGAAGTACTTATAGAAATTATTGTGTTTACAGGAAAATAACGAACGTTATTTTTAAAAAAAAAGTTAGACTTTTAAATTAATATTTTATATTCGAACCAGTACATTATTGTTTATAAAACATTTATATTCTTTGTTATAACGACACCGCACAAATTTTCTTCTTCACAGTTTCATCATCTTCCACAAAATTAACAACGTCATGCGCATTACACGTTTATATGGCACAATCTTGAAAATAATTGCAAAAATATATGGCAAACTAATAATCCTCAGAAAACAACAAAACAACTGTCACAAAAACGCTGTTCAGATCGAGGATACAATTGACAACTCCCAGTAAGTCTGTTCTTCGAGAAAGAAAAAGAAAAAAAGAAACGAGACGTGGATTAATTTTAATTTCATTAGAGCAGCGAATGCAACTCGGCTCTGCGCATCCCTCCGTAGACAACAATTATTCGTGCACTATAATACCTAGTGGCACTTGTGCATCCTTGGTAGTAATTGCATGCCAATGTGTTAGACGTTTCCCTTTCAAGATATCAGGCAGGCATAGCGATGCACACCGCCACAAACGATACGAGGGGATACGTTATTAAAGTGTTCCTTAACACTTCGTTACTCGTATCCTACATAACGTCATGAATATTAGATTCGAGAATCTAATATTCTATTGAAGGTATTATACGACAAAGGATAAATTTAAAATTAATTTGCGTGGTGGTTGTACGATTTTATTCTGAATCTGTTATTAAAAGTTCTGGAAAGATAAATTATGAGATGATTCTTCTTCGATTTCAATATTCTGAATTGAAGAATATATAAGAGAAAGGATAAATTCATTAATTTATATCTTTAATTCTTTGTGCACGATCGTTTATTTTAACAATTTTCGTATTATTTGCAATTTTGAATTTTATGCTCGAGCAACATTGTTAGTTTTTTAAATAATTTAAAAGAAAAGAGTGATAACAACAAGTATGAAATAAAATCGTGTCAGATATCACATAATTTATCTCAGAAAAATTGTACAAAATTCATATGTCACATACGTATACAGGATGTTCGAACGAAACAAGTCGAAAAGTGAAGATTTGAAAAACTTTGAAACAAAAATAAGAAAAAAGAGATATGCAAAAAATATTTGTTTTTTAAGTTACAATCAATTTAAATAATTCTATTTCTATAACTTAAAAAATTTAATTCTCAACTGATATTTTTACAATTATCCCTTAAATTTTCCATCTACTTCGAACACCTGTGCACCGTGTGTTCATAATCAAAAATACACAGCGTTGAGGAACATGGTAACGAGTCCTCTCGACGTCGATGGCACGGAAATAAAACATTCTCAAGTTAAAACATTTTTTGCGAAATCGCTTATTTGTTTTTTCAAATGCATGCAAATAAGTATTGGCTTTACTCGTTTTACAAGATACAACTCGGCTATTTCTTCCATATTCTTCCACGTTCTCTTTTATTTAATTTTTTATTCTGTCCAACTTCTCTTCGTTCTTCGCTCGCCTAATTTCCTTCGTCTCTGCATTCTCTCCTCCTCGTTTTGGAACAATACTCTTCAAAAGGATCGGCGGGAACACGACCTAGGATCGCCAGGAATGAATGCGAGAACGTTATGTGATCGTGTGGGAATGCGTACTCTTCCCTGGACTGTTAGATTTAGGATCGAGAGAGATGATTATTTTTTTCTAAACAATAAATTATATATGTAGAAACGAGAAATTGATAAGACATGGTACGTCTTGTCGATCAGAAAAGTGTTAAGAAATTGTGTCGAAGATTTAGATACGTAATTGCTCGTAATTAATATTTGATCGTATTATTTTCTCAATTTATTTACACAAAAGAATTGTTTAAATATCGTGTTGCTAATAATGTGAAAAATATGAAGGATTCAAGATTCATGTTTTCACGTCAATAGCCAGTGAGATATTTAAAAAATAATTTCTTGTAGAATAAAAATTTAAAAATAGTATAATTTTTATATATTAATACGAGTAACTGTATATGGTTTTATTATTTTATATACGTACACATATAGATAATAATATCATAAATATGAATTAATCAGAATTTCTTGGGTATAAATACTTATTTCAACTACTCTCGATCCTCGAATCTGTTTGAACAAATTCTTAATATGTGTGTGTGTGTGTGTGTGTGTGTGTGTGTGAAGATGGTCACATGAGACGAATGAAAGATTGAAACAATTAGGTAGTATGAAAAGGAACAATCATACGATTCGATGAATCTAATTTGTCGTCGAATATTTTTGAAGTAGCCCTACAGTCTTTCATTCTTAGAATCGAGCGGATCCCCGATCCATTGCCGTGACTAATCGCCTCCTTTTTATGTTCTTTTCTTCGGGGTATCTTCTGGAACACCCCTGGAATTCAGGGTCGTACTTCAATTGCATCATGTTCATGGTGGCGAGCAGCGTCGTTTTGACAGTGTTGGTGCTCAACTTTCATCACAGAACGCCGGACAGATACGTGATGCCATCGTGGGTAAGAGATTTGTTTTAAATTATTTTACGAATTTTGCGTATTAACTTTTTTCGACCGAAATTGTTAATTTATTTATTCGTATCATTGATCTGAAGATTTTAAACTTACAGAGTTTTAAACGATCGAATAATGATACGTAATTTTTGCATGAATCGAATCATTAAATATTTTTAACTATTATGTAAAAAACAAAATAATAATAATTTCACTCATAATTCGAATAAATCTCATTTGTTGAATTTTAAAAAGCAAATAGGTCGAAAAAGGTTAAAAATAAAAATAAATTAAGCATTGAATCTCATCATTTATATTGTAATCATTGATTTGAGTAATTGTGTTCATAATCTACATTTTTCTTACGTTGTATAATATGTTATATTTTTAAAAAGATATTCTTTTTTCTTGGATTTATAATGTAAAAATTAATTTCTTTTCATATTTTTACTCGTCTTCTTTTCGTTTAATCCTCGTATTATCATAAAAGAAAATAAATCAAGTTATCTCGCTTGCATAAATATGATTGTCTTTGATCGATTGTGTTATTATTCGCGGATAACAAAAGAAGAAATCCGAATATGCGTGATGTTCTTCCATTATGAAAGAAAGAAAATATAAATTGAGAAAAAAAATAATTTCTTTTTCGTAATATATTTTATGATTAGTTTTATTAAACAAGAGAAGAAATAATTATTTTGCATTCTTACTGTTGCTATCTTATTGTTATTTAAATTAAATTAAAATTAACAATACATGTATTTTCGCTTTTTTTTATCATTTACAATTTTACTATTAAAATATACATTTTAAAATATTATTAATAATAATATCGTATTATTATCGCATTAGTAGTTTGTTCGTAAAAAAATAATATATATATAACATAATAACATATAATAAAAACTCAATATGTAATTGTAATCGGTCGAATTAACAAACGTAATAACAGATTGAAAGAGTTTTGTAAATCAATAATTCAACATTTTCGTTATTTACTCGTGTTATATAATTCGATGAAATATAATTGATATATGTTCATCAATAACAGTCTATAAATGTCGTTATATCATAATCGTTATTTCATTCTCTTTTGTAGCATAAATCTCTTGAACGAAGAGAAAAATCTGGAAAAATTGATAATACTAAAAAAAAAAAAAAAAAATAATGGTAATAAATTATTTCATAATTCGTGATAATAATAATGCAAACTCTCAACGAATAACGAAGCGAGATATTCGCACTTGAGATTGAATTACAAGCTTTCGAAACTTGTTCAGTTTACCGAAACGCGAGAGAGAGAGAGAGAGAGAGAGAGAGAGAGAGAGAGAGAGAGAGAGAGAGAGAGAGAGAGAGAGAGAGAGAGAGAGAGAACTTTGACAGATGTATGCAAAATGTAGCTGGTGTTTTCGTTCATAAAACTCAGCCCTTATCCGCAGTGGCCATTACAGCCATTAAAGACAGTGCTTTAGTCGCTGAAAGTTTAAAGTGCCTTCGAGGCGTTAGCACTTCCTCTTGGCCGTTGGTTACTGGAACTTTCATAAACCAAGAGGAAACGTACTTCAACCGGAGACGAGAATCCTACGGGCTACGAAAAATTCCGCGCGGTACTTTTCCATGCCATTATTTCCAGATGCAAGCGAAACAAAGAATACCAATCTTCGCCTAAAGTATAAAAAAAAAATAAAAGGAGCATTACGCTTGATATATGGTATTAAGTAATTCCAGTTGTGTTGAGTTGTTTGTGTTTAATGAATTTTATACCGACATTTATATTCGATGAAAATAAGAGAAAGAAAAATTCGATTGTTTTTTAATAAATGAATCAAACAGGATGAAAACAAATTCGCAATTTCTCAAATATATTAAAATCATTAAAAATTCGATCAATTTGCTATTTTTGTTTAATGCACCATTGCAATCACATACAAAATTACAAATGATTTCGAGTTTTCGGATAAAAAATGTGACAAGAATCTAAAAATTTTGTCATCAAATCTATTCAGGAAGTAGAGAAAATCATCCCATTTAAGTCGCTTTTTGAATTATCCCGATATCTCAATCGGTTGCCGAGATATAAGGACTTAAAGTGACCATACCGTTTACTTAATACATCGCGAAGATTATGAATGGGCTCGCGACACGGTGACCCACTTATTTTTCCTGGAAATGCTTACTATGCTTTTCTAGGAATCGCGTCTGTCGCTTGTCTGGAGTTTGAGATAGGTCAGCGAGACGAGGCGCGAGCGAGAGGTCCAAATAAGCAACAAGGACGGAGATAATAAACGATTAGAAATTACCTTTCTCTTTGCACGACGATATCTCGGGAACCGGAAGTCGTATCGGGATAAATGAAAAGGCGTTTTAAAGGGCAAGGTTCCGCGCTTCCAATGGTCGCTCATTCGTTGACCGGAAGTCATTATTTTTGGAGTTATAGCGGTTTAAAATTTTGCTAATTTTAATAAGTTTTAATCGACTCGAAGGTAAACGATTGGAAAATATTCTTTTCTTTGCACGACGATATCTCGGGAACCGGAAGTCGTATCGGGATAAATGAAAAAGCGTTTTAAAGGGCAAGGTTCCGCGCTTCCAATGGTCGCTCATTCGTTGACCGGAAGTCATTATTTTTGGAGTTATAGCGGTTTAAAATTTTGCTAATTTTAATAAGGTTTAATCGACTCGAAGGTAAACGATTGGAAAATATTCTTTTCTTTACACGATAATATCTCGGGAACCGGAAGTCGTGTCGGGATAAATGAAAAAGCATTTTAAAGAGCAAGGTTCTGCGCTTCCAACGATCCTTCAATCATTGACCCGAAGTCATTATCTTCGGAATTATAGCGATTCAAAGTTTTTTTAATTTTAATACGGTTTAATCAAGTTTTAAGGTAAAACGTGATACATATCTTTATTTGTGGAAAAGTATTGCTTTTAAGGATTTTATTAATGGTATATTAAATTGATTTCAAAATTATTCTAAATCCTTTGCTTGAAATAATTAGATTTTAAGAACGTAAGAACTTCTAATAATATTATATTCGTAATATATGATTTTTATTAAAAGTTATGTTCCAATTTCGAATAAGTTGACTCTTATATAATAATACCATCGAATAATGATTAAATTTTAATCTTAAAAAATATATTTATCATTTAATTTTTTAAAAATCATATGATTATTTTCGATGAAATTGATTCTTTTAATTTATCAGAATCTCATTTATCGTTTAAACTTATTAAATGTTAGACTGTAAAAATCATATGTTGTGTAAATCTTGTTTTTCTCATTCCACTTAGATTAAAATGCTGTTTTTACAATGGTTGCCGTGCTTGCTGCGCATGAGTCGTCCAGGAAAGAAGATCACGAAGAAGACCATTCTTGGAGGCAACAGAAGGGCAAAGGGCATGGAATTGCAGGAGAAGAGTAGCAAGAGTTTGCTAGCAAATGTATTAGATATCGACGACGACATTCGTCACAAGAATAGTGCGGCAAATCCTCCTTCCGGTTACATAAGGTATATTTCCTTAAATTTTTTTATATTTGTTTAATCTTGCTTTAAAATCTTTAATTATCAAAAAAATTCGTGCTGTAAAAAATTAAAATATATTTTAATGAGAAACTTATAAATTTCGAAACAAACTTTTCCCGTTTTTCTTGTAGTATATAAATGTATATTGCAATAGTTTCCACACAACTTTGCTATTCCATACTTAAAGTGCATATTCTACAATATTCTGTGGTTGTTTTATTTTCAATAATAAATATTCTTCTTGTGATTAACAATATGATAAAAATATCATATAAACATAAAATAATGAATTTTAAAAATTGTCATGAAATATTCACATTAAACTAATTAATCCATGTAATATATGATCAGGCATGAAGCACTTGCCAAAATGCACATAAATAATTTTTCAAACAACTTTTTAATCGAATATCACTTATATTGCAACTAACGAAATACAATATTCTTCTCATATAAGACTTCCTATTAAAATTTAACGCATAACTTAAAAAAAGAATCTTAATTTTTCTTCTACTAAGTATACGATTCAAATAATATAATTAATATTCTGTAATTTAAAGCTACGTTAATCTGTCTTGAGAAAAAAGCACGTGACTCTCGTGATAATAAGCTTTACCATGACATACTGGATATGTAGATGCAGTGCGAGTGAACACATCGCTATCCACGCGTGCATTCGAATCAACATAGTTGGGATGACAATGTAATTCAACACGTATAATCCTCATTCCAACAGACATTCTAAACTTCAGCAGAATCCTCGTGATGTTAGAAGATTTAATAAAAAGCGTTTTAACGAATGAAGGGCTCAGTGAAAAAGTGGTACAGAATTTGTTTAAATTAAAATAATAAGTGTATTTTAAAATGAAGAAGTAATACATATTTATCTAAAATAAAATGAATAAGATTGATATTTATCTAAGAGAAAAATGATAATAACAATATCCAGTATATTAACAATCAGATAGTTGTGTAATTTCTTAATTTTATTATATTCTTTTAATTCGATCCAATAATTATTTTCTATCTATTTATAAATTTTAATAAATTTTATTATTCTTCATCTATTACATGAATTTATTGTTTGAATGTAAAGTAATTATTCTAATAACAAATTAATAAAATAAGTTATTACTTTCTTCTAACTATAATATTCACGTTAATTTTATCAAGAATTAATTGAGCATGAAAATGATTTCTGATAATAAATAATTCTCAGAAAAAGTGTAAGTTCAATCATTTCAATTTTGAAAATTCATTTCGTGTCTCCATTTTTCTTGAACATATCTCGAGGATATAGATTTTTCCGGATAGACGAGCCGCTGTCCGTTTAAATTTTCAATGTATCGGTGAGGACATCTATTTTCTCCTTCTCTTTGATACCTGTTCGTGATATCTCATTGATATCAAATGCTAGTTGAGACATTTCCGATAAAATAATTCCATATGCTCCTCAATGTGTCCTCCATGCAGAACGATGTGACAAAATTTATTTATGAAACGTCTCAACGTGAAATGTTCGATGAAAGTTGGACATTAACGTGGAAACTATATATTGTATTCCCTATTTTTTGACTCGTGTATTTCTTGATCAGTTATTTCAAATACTTGGTGAGATATTATATTGGAAATAAATTAAATTCAATTCGGTAAAAACGAATTAAAAATTCAACTTTGTTCGTCTGATAGCACAGAAAATAGTATTCTAAGGAAAAAAAACAGATTTTTATCAAACAAATCGAAATTCTTTTCTCATAGTTAAATAACAAATATTGCAACATGTACAATTGTAACCCAATTATCACTTAATTAATTTCCTTCTTTCACTACGTTTATTAAAATACGTAATTATTATATAATCATTATAAACTTTTAGGAAAATAATAAGAAAATTTAAATTGAAATCTCGTTTCGCAATAATAATTTTCTTTCTCTTCTACATATCCTTTTATATTTTCAATAATATTCAATAATATTCAAAAGGATCACACGAATATATATATTTTTAATTCATTACGTGCGATCGAATTTCATAATATTATACCACTCTATTATAATTTAAATTTTTTTATTTTTCCAAAGAAATAGAGAATTTCCACTGAATGATTAATTTATTTGTAACAGGTCGGCGTTCGGTACACCGATATCTACCGGAAGACCAGCAACGGTCGAAGATACGTCCGCATCGTTACCTCTTAGCGGGATGCAGGAGGAATTGCACACGATTCTTAAGGAATTACGATTCATCACGGATCGTATGAAGAAGGCGGATGAAAGCGACGAGATCATTAGCGACTGGAAATTCGCCGCTATGGTGGTGGACAGGTTTAGTATATATTTTATTAATATTAGATAATAGTAGAATATTAAGTTCTTGTTAATTTCAATGATGATTTATGATTTATTCTTACTTGTTATTATTTAATATTAAATATTCTTGATAGAACAAAGATAACATGAATTATCGTTCGATAATCTTATTAATTTAATTTTTATTTTTTCAATTACCTATTGGAAATATTCATCTTTTGTACGAAATTTAGATTGTTTATATTTATTAAGAAGAACTTAATCAATACTAATGATTCAAGATATCGTTTTAATTATAATTTTGTTCTTGTTCGTTACAGGCTTTGCTTGATCGTTTTCACGTTGTTCACGGTTCTGGCCACGATAGTGATATTGTGTCGTGCGCCACACATAATCGTCCAATAAATAGACTGCCCCGGTCAAGTCACCGAAAAAATGCACAAAAATTGCCAAAGGTATTACAATTATTCAATATTTATTACGTACTAATCATCTACATTCATTTCCATTCAAATCTTTCATTTTTTACATTACATTTTTTATATATAATTTATTTAAATATAATATACAATAATCAATTAGTCTGAGGTCATTATAAAATGGAATAATCACGACGTCATACGTTGAAAGTATTTCATTTAAAAAACGAAGTACACTTTATCTTCTCATATCTCGTTTCAAATTTCCTTTACGATCCTTTTTAAAGAATAATCTCGCAATAAATTTAAAAGAGACGTAATTTTTTTCTTAAATATTCTTTCTCGTTACTGAAACTCGCTAAATTATGTTTTTCGGCTCATTTAAATCTTTCAGATTCAATGTGATGATTTTCATAAAGAAATATATATATATATGAAGCTAATCAAATTTTATTTATATTCTCATATAAATGGAAGAACATTATATTATTCGTTATTTTAGAATAATTTTTTTTAAATTATATTCTCTCAATTATATTTTTTTTAAATTTTATTTGTAATTGTAAATACAAATTTTCCACACGATCATGATGAAACGATATTTAATGATAATGAAAATGAATACCATTGTCCATCAACTTCTAATGACTTCTATGTGTGCATATGAGTTATTGCATTCAAGTAATGTGTAACATCACTCTTAATTCATTAGAGTAGCATAGAAAATTAGTACGGTATGAATACAGTTGTTCTATGTATAAGCAAGCTTATCTCTAAGTGTGGTATACAATTTCCCCAAAATCATAAACAGAGAAATTGAATTTTCAAACATTTAGAATTTCGCGCAAACTTTAATTTCTAATATCGGTCATTGTATATAAAATAAAAATTCCAAGTAAAATTATTAAACTTGACAAATTATCTAAATGTCTATCTAATAAGTCAACATATGCTATTTCGTCAACAATAAATGAAAAGAGATTTCTATTTTATTAAAAAAGTAATTTGTTTTATATATTCCAAAAAGAAAATTAATTAAAATAATCGCACAAATCAAAAATCATGTAAATTTTACTAATAATGAACGCATATGAAAATTATCAAATTTCATTTTAATAAATTGTTCCAATACATCTAGTTATACTTCATTGATAGATAAACAAAAATATAGAATTAAAAAATATAATTATATAATAATCAATTATTATATAACTTATTAATTTAAAATTGATAATGCAACAAAAATAATATTTATTATAAAGTTATATTCATACACATATTCACACGTCTCGTACACCAATATAATAACATTTGCCTAACACATAATTGATCGAATCGATCCTGCAATTACTTATTTCTGTTCCACAGAAACGACGATACGTGGGTTTCGAGGAGGCTGCCACGGAAGAGCGATCAAGTAACGAGAGAGCACGAAAAAAGCTGCTCGTTGCCTCGTGCTTCCTTTCTTCTCGCTCTCTCCCTCTCTTTCTCTTTCTCTCTATCTCTCTTTCTCTCTCTCCCTCTTCTCTCTCTCCCTCTCTCTCTTTCTTTCTCTCTGTTTCTCCCGTTTTCTTCCCCCGAAAAAAAAAAAAAAAGAAGAAGAAGAAAAGTCTGGAACGGAGTGATTGCACGCGGAGAAATACTACGTGCGAGACGTGCTTCCAGTTTCGACGAAGGAAGAAGGAAGGAAGAGGCGAAGAAAGAAAGGGGAGGAACAAGCAAGAGTGAAGAGGCCGGAAGAGGAGGCGGAAGAGGTCGTCGTCGTTCGTTCGGTTCTTGCTGACCGACCAAAATTTTTCAAACGCTTCGAGCACACGTTTAAAAACGAGAAAGCGGCTCCCCGCTTTTCGTGGAAGAACCGAGCCGGAAGAACCGGAGGACTTGGCGATTAGAAAAGGGACTTAGAGGAGGGCAAAGAAAGCGCCTCGACACGTTACACATTATTGACAATACACGGCCACGTTGTGCGTTCACTTTCTTCGGCTAAAAACCCAATTTTCTCTCTCCCAATCGTTTAAACCTAATCGAGCGCAGTCGCTATCTTCCTCTCTCTATCTATCTATCTATCTATCTATCTATCTATCTAGTATCAAACACTCAGCGGATAGGTGATCGACACACGCTCGAAGGTGTCGTACGACGATCTTATAATTTTAAATTATAATGCAAGAAGAGCGCGTCCTCGTCTCTCGAGCGAGGAGGAGCATCGATTCGTTCGTCGAGGCTATTTGGGGGAATTTCGAGAAAGCTGTGCTTGTGCGCGCATTCCTCGAGAGAGTGTTGTCGCGGCCTTTCAGTAACAATAGTTAACAGACACGAACGATAGGAAGGGAGAAGAAGGACAACAATAATAGTAATAATGATAATAACAATAATAATAACGATAATGATAATGGTAACGATAATAATCGTAATGACTAATGATATAAATAATATTAATAGTAAATTTAATTAATTAATTAATAATAATAATAATAATAATAATAATAATAATAATGATTGAATAATGCTAATGATGATAATATTGTTAATAATATTACATATGTTAATAACAAATGAATAATAATAATAATAATAATAATTATTATAATCGCTTTGTGTGCGGGCGTTATTGTGTACGATCGAATCGAGAACATTATCGCGCCACTAAGGGTCTCTCGTGGAACTGATACGGTCTTTATATAACTGCCAAATAAAAAAAAAAAAAAAAAGAAAAACCAAGAAAAAAACTCGAGACAGGGGTGTCCAACCTTTTCACAGTTAGATACGTAAGCTGCAATTCGAGTAGGATTCGACGAACTATGAATACACAATGTGCATAAGCATATTTAAGAAAGCAAAAAAAAAAAAAAAAAAGGGAAAAAAAAAAAGAAAAAATAATCAAATTTCTCTCGATGGTATCACGTTTAATAACCATGATTAATTTGATAATGTTTCTTTTAACGGAGGAATAAAAGTTTGCCTTTTAGAATAATAGAAAATAAGGGCGATCGAATAGAATAATATTCGGTGGAGGTTGACGTTGAGAGATGTACAGAAGACAAAACTGCCAAGTTGGACAACCCCTGCTTTCCGTACAGACACGAATCCGAATTCTTGAAAGATCTTCGATATGTCCGCAACGAAGGGTTCCGTTGAGCTGCGAATGAGATTTGAAGCATCTTAATTGATCATCGATCACGTGATTATATCCTGCTTGCAACTTGCGTTCTTCGACCACACGGAAGTTCTCAATGACTGTACTCTGATCGCGAGAAAGTTGTTTCTTTAATTCTTCTTAGAATTGTTTTTTTTTTTGTCATTAATTAATATTGTCGAGTTATTATCGTATTCCTGTTAAAGATATTGAAGATATTGATAATTGAAAGAATTTGATAATTGAAAGAAAGGATGAACGATAAAAGGATTGAAAAATTTTTCATTTGATTAGAATTGGTATAAAGAATTTTATGCAATTGAATTATAAGAAAAATAGAATAGATTTAGAAGCAATTTCATTTGCATATTTGTCTTTTACAGATAACTGAGTAATATATAAAATATTTTTTGAAAATAAACTGGTTTAAAAATCTTTATTCTTTATTAATCACAACTCATATCGAATTAAATTCGATATATCGATAAATCGAAATAAATTTATAAATTCGTGGATAAAACCAGGGATGATAATGCTATAATTTTCGATAATACAAAGGTACTCGATTAAGTAACCAATAAAATTTGTAGGAAATTCCATTTCTATAATTTTAAAAACACGATATATTATAATCTTTACACATGAGTTTAATTTTCAGATATTTAATTATGAAATCAATAAATTAAATTGCGATAAAATTTTGCAATTTCCGTTCGAGTTAAATCACATCTATTTAAAATAATGATAGATGATCCAAAAAAAGTATAATTAATAACGATATTATGATAATTTTATGTTTGCGTTTCTAAATATTTATTTATAATTGAAAATGATTAAAATATAAATTAACATTCTTCATTAAATTGATATTTCGCTTTTTTTTTTAATCGCATATTCGTTTCATTTCGATTAATCAATTAAAAATAAAATAAATCGATGAAAATAAATTATAAATGTCGATATAAAAAATCGAATTTATGAAACAATTATTTGTCTCATGTCCTCATGAAACAGTTTTACGTAATTACGATTTCATCTCCAAAATTACAATAGCATTAATTGCTCGAATTAACTCTCGTAATTATGACTACCAAAAAGGAATAATAAAAGCTTTAATTGCATAATTTGACTTTAATGGAGACATGCATATAATGATGTTATTTCATAAATAAAAGATTAATTGCTTTTTTATTAGCTTAATAACCTATAGCATAAAAATTTCTTCCAAATTTAAATCTAAAAATTTAAATTACTTTTAAAAAAAAAAAACAATAGGTATAAATTGAATCATAAACCATGTTATTTTAACTCAAACAGGGGTTAATAAAATATTATTACACAATATTTAAAAAACTATAAATTTATAATTAATTTTTAACGTTATCAAAAATTAGAAAAACCTCAAATTTGTACAATTTAATTTAACGAATTACAAACACGCGTCAATCACGAACGAAACGAGGTGTGAACCGGAAGTTGCAGGTCCCTCTCGTAGCTCGGGACAATGGGGATTGTGCGTGCCTACAGACATTTGATGGTCTGGTGCGTAATCACACTGAAAGCATTCCGAAATGAAATTTAACGTCGCGACGTCCACTTCTACGCGCGAATCCTTCTTCGTTGAATGGCGTAAATTTCAGTTTAATGCAATAAGTGTATTTCACACTGTATCATCAATTACAAAGACGAAACCACGACAGTGTTAAATGTATTTAAACATGTTCCATATTGTGTAAGGAATATTATTCATTACAAGCAATAAAACGTTAAATTCAAATGAAAAAATTATATTAAATAATAATTAAAAATGTTTATACAAAATAGAAACACTTTTATGAATATAAATATAGAAAATGGAGTTTAAATAGTGATTTGTCTTTTTCTTCGAATACCATAACGCGCTATATTTTGAATATTTTGTGCTTCTGTAGATTTCTATATTTGATTCAAATTTTTCATAAATGCAGAAATACATTCATAGTTTAATAATAATTATAATGACGATAATAATATTAGTATTTATATGTAACAAATTGATTTTATCTAAGCACAAGTGAAAAAAAGAATTTAAAATGACAAAAAGATTACAAAAAAGAAACCATTTTTCAATATCAAATTTTTCAAATAATTATTTCAATTGTTAAGAGACAGCTTTTAATCTTTTTTTTATACCAATTTAACATGTTGATATTTTTCCTTATACAAATATATTCTAAAATTTAATCCAATGTTTAAATAAATTTCATAAAACTTTTGAAAAGTTTATTACTTATCTATCTATAACGCACAATATGGAACGTGTTTTATTATTTTCCGTTCAATTAGATTTTCGAATCAATATAAATTGCTCTTCTTAAATTTTCCTCTTTTTGTATATAATTATTTGAAGCAGAATGAAAAAGAAATGGACGAACGATAATATCTCGATGATATTTGTATCATGGCCACCATTTTCGTATATTTAATGCATCTACATAATAAAATATAATACGGGTACGTTTAACGTTCTAACGAGCTTCGCATCTGCACGAAACAAATCGAATTAATCGTGTTAATCCCTTTTCACTCTATTGAATACATTTCATCGTGAATTATTTAAATAGGAGAAATTGATTAAATAATATGACAAAACTGATTATTCTAATTTTCTTCTTTTAAATAGAATACAAATACTTCAGCGTGACATAGACAGGTCGAAAAAAAAGAAGAGACAGTTGGCAGTTGCACTCCTCGTATCGTACAACGAATATAAAATTAAAAATATACACGTGAAACATAACGCGAGAAATAATAATAATCGTATAAATACAGGATCGTTTTTCGCAACTGCATCGGTTATGTTAAATTATGGGATAATCGTGGAAATGAAAAATGTTGTAGAATTAGAAAAAAAGAAAAGAAAAGGAACAATTCTTCAGCAGTACAGTCATTGATCTTCGTATCGCACAAATGAATCTTACGAAACGATAAATCTTTTACTTAAAACTGTGAAAATCCTTTCTATTTTTCCAGTAGCGAAAACTGTACGGAATGAGAGAGTAATCGATCAATCGTTGAAACGATCGCGAAGTGAAATGAAAAATATAATAATAATGAATAAACTTCGAGGTGTTCTGATTAAAATACTCAAATAAATTCTGTATATAGAAACATGTTTGCATGGCGTGGGGACTCAATACATCGTAGCGACGTGTAATAGGCGTCACGAACAGTGTTAGTAACTTGTAAGTATAAGGATAAAATTATAAATAAGAATAAATTAGATAGAATTTTATTATAACGATATCTAATTTAAGAAGAGGAAATATGAAGCAAGGGAAACAAAAGTACTTCCAAAACAAATACGACAGTGTCACGTTAAACATTTTTCTCGCGATAAATTTAATAAAATCGTTGGCAATCTTTATTTAAAAAAAAAAAACAGTCACGCTCGAAAAATCGTCGATTCCTGATTCGATCGTTATAAGAAAGAAAAAAAAAAAAAAAAGGAAAGATGTATCGTCATACAAATGTTTTCCAGAATTTTTTCTCAAATTTCTTTCTTACTTAAGCTGCTCGTACATCACCGACAATCATTTCACGTAAAATAATATTTCGATATGGAAGGAAATCGAGAGAAATTGTGATAATTCTTTTTTATTAATCTCTTCTCTTTCTTAGAAAGAATAAGAACATTTCGTTTCAACGATGTATGGCGATAGATCAAAAGACAATTTCGAGAACAACGAAATACGTAATTGAACATTTAATAAAAGAGAGACTTAAGTCCATAAGTCTAAATCGAACGGGGAGAAAATTTGGACGACGATTTCGCTTATTCGAGGAAATAGTTTCGATCGATGTACCGTGCTCCGACCTAGTGTAATTTTCTAATTCGCAGTTTCGTTTGCACTGAACACGTATGTATATAGGAATAACTGCGTTCTTCGTTCGAAATTGGCAACGATTGACCGACAATTTACCGATTGGATCGATGCTTGGAAAGTTTCAGAAATTTAAATTTGGTCGGAGCATCAACAAAATGGAGCCAGATCTATGCGTGATCGCATAAGAATAAACGAGTAATAAACGAGTATATTAAAATAGAAAAAAAAAAAAGAGAAAGGAAGAAACAAGGAAAAAAATTGAGAAAAAGTTGCGGTAATTTATTCTAACAATATGAAAGATTTTATATTAAAGGGAATAGTAGGGGGTGGTGCATTTTTTAATATGAATGCTCATTAAGTCAGCCTAGCTAAGAGTATCAGCTAAGAAATTTTACACGATATTTATATATTATTTAAAAGATCGAGGAGGTTAGATTTCGTTTTTGTTAAGAATAAAATGGTCGCGCGTGTATCGAGCTAGTGAAAAGTGTAGAGAAAGAAAATGGAGTCCGTGTAACGTGGAGAATAAGAGTTGAAAAGTTCAATTTATGATAATCGTTTCGTTCGTAATATTTGAAAATGTTATAATGTTTTTTTTTTTTTTTTTTTTTTTTGCCGGAGAAAATCATCATCGTTGATATCGTCGTTACAACTATTACTATTATTACTACACTCTTATCTACGATATTATATAAAAGCTAATGCTGCGGAAAGTTATTATTATTGTTATTATTATTGTTGTTATTATTTTATTATCATTCCTCTTATCATCATCACAATCATTATTATTATTATTATTATTATTATCATCATCGTCGCTATTATCGATACCGATATCGCCATCATCGTTACTGTTAAATATGGCAATCAGAATTGTTACTACTATCGCCAATAATTATCGCCGTTACGCAACAAAAGAAAAAAAAAAAAAAAAAAAAGGAAACATGAAAAAAAAACGACAAAATGGCAACGCAAGCTTCTTCGTTTCGTTTTTTGCCGATTAAATATCGCGATTTTTTAATCTCGCCATAACGGAGGCGCCAAATTAATCCTTATAAAGGATATTAAAAAAAAAAAAAAAAAAGAGAGATATTTCGAAAAATTCGTTTAATCATTCGTTTAATTAGGCATCGTGCGTTTATTAACATTAGGCAGATAAAGAAAATCGAATAGAGAAAAAAAGGACACTGCGAATATTCGAATAAAAAATTCGTTTTGCGTTCTTGACGAATACTTTGCTCTTTGCGCCAGAAACGATAGTTCCGCATTCGTGGAATTTTATCGGAAAATTTTCAATTTTTGATCGCATACTCGAACAATTTTTCACGTTTCGTCGATCGGTGTATATGCTCAGTTAAAAAACGGTATCATGTATGTGCCATACGTTTATCACGTAAAAGAAGAGCAAAGTTTCTCTGTCGTGTATCTCTGCAAATGCAAAAGGAGGCAGAGGAGACGTTTGCAAATGACAATGGACAAAAAAAAACGCGCAATTTTTCTCGAGTCTCTTTCCGATAGGACGGCTAGATTTCTTGTCTGTGCTTCGAAGATAAAAAAAAAAAAAAGAAAAAAAAAAGAAAAAAAAGGGAACGCGAACGAATGTCGGTTCGTTTGATCGAGCCACGATCTCACTCGAGGTCCGATCGATGTGTATCGTGTAAATAACTTCTGTGATAAGAATTGATTATTAATCATTGCCGAACGCGAAACCCCTTGAGATTAATGTTTCCGCCGCGATCTGTTGGCGCCATCTGATAAATCGACAAATGGACACAAATGAAAAGCTGACCGAACTCTCTCCGTGCCGCCATTTTTTAATCATACTCGTCAACTTTAATCTCGAACAACTTTAATCTCTGCTTGTCGAAAATCACGCACATATTTAGAGATAGTAAGAGAATATTCGCGGCCGTCATGTTCAGGCCATCACTTTATTCTCGTGTAAATAATTCGTGGATCGAATTATCGAAACGAAAATCGAATCGAACGAGCAAGTTATTTTTTTACGATTTCTTTCGCGGTGATTAAATCTAATCACAGATCAGTGACTACCATAATACCATCCGCCGCTGCGTTTCCGCATCGAAAACCAGGCGCGCACTGGTCATCACGATCGATCGATTATCAATTTTTAAACGAAAAAAAAGTCAATCGATTCGAACAAAGAATACAGCTCACCGATAAAAAAAAAACAACTTCGATCAACCCAGATTGGTCGGGTCAGATTGATTATATTCCGATTCATAAGCCTGCCAATGTCTTTTTTTTTTAGTTCCTTTTATTTCTCGTTCGCTGATTACAAATTTTCGAACGAGCCGTGTTAAGACACATTCGAACCTCGGTGATGAGTATATCGAATCGTTTGACCGCGAAATGACTGCTGTTTAATCCGATTTGCCCATAATTCGGCTATGGTTAATGAATAGATTCGAACGTCTGACCAATGCGCGCAAAATAAGTTATATTTCCAGTCGGCTGGCCGGCTGGCAAAAATCATCCACTGTACATTTTATACCCTCGTATGGGAAGCAACTGCTTTCTACGCGCGCTTTTTTTCTATGTGCTGCTTTGTGCACGCAGTTTTTCTACGACGTGTTTGTACGATTTAAGTGATGATTCGGTTTGTTTTGGAGATATCGAAGTTTCAAGAATTGAGAAAAACAGAGGCAATTAGAATGTAGAAGGAATTTTAAATTTTGAATTGGTGGGATTGGTGTTTCTTATTAATTCTTCGAATTAGGATCGTTCAAAACTTTCATTGTTTTTTCATTGTTATTCGTTTTTTTAAATTGGAAACATACTTATCGAAATTCTTGGCTTAAAAAGAGATTGCAATTTGAAGATGAAATTAAGAAATTGATAATTTAAGGAAAGAATTCCAAGCACGGGTAAAAAATCACAACAATTTCGAATGTGCTAGTTAACATCAGGATATTTAATTTTGTTTCTAAATAATTTAGCTGAAACTCTTGCCATCTTTCGTTCGTCCAACAATATCAAACGAAAATTAATATGCAAAATTTCATTTTAAAACTGTATGTATATGAAAAACTTCGTTCATCCAAAGCTTAAAAAGTGATTTAAACTTTGAACTGGAGTGTGCATCTTTTATATCCATAAAAAGTTAAAGTAATAGGAAAATAAATCTCCATCTTTTATCGTTCAATATTTTTAAAAAGTTTCTTAGTTTCAACGAATCGTTAAAGATTCGAACCAATCAATTTTTTTAAAACATACTTCGTTATTCTTACACAATTTTTTTGATAACCAACCCTGTGAAATTATATCTTAATTCTTGTAAATTGACAAGAATTTTTTTCCTTTTTTAATTCTCGGATTTCACGTGTAAAACGAATAATTTCCACGTGCAAACGAACGAAAAGCAAAGTTCACAAGAACAATGGTCACGTGACAGAGTTTAACGTGTCTTCATTCGTGGCTAAACGCTGTCAATTACGAGGAGCTCTGCTTGATGAACAGAGGAGCTTGATAACGGAAATGACGAGGCTTAACGTGGAAATTGCCAATCGTCGTCTAATTTATCGGGTTGCAGCCAATTTCGACTTGATATCGAAGATCCACAGCTCGAGATTCGATACTGTACGTGCTTGGAACGCTATCGACAATCCGGAAATCTTTCATTGTAGCTTCTATTAGAGATTCCATAACTAATAGGAGGAAAAATGAACGACGTGCAATCGTATTTGATTTACCAATAATCAAGCCAATATTGAGGAACTTTTTAGGAAAAGGAATGAGAAAAAAATTATAAATTATAAAAAATTTTTTGAATATAATTAAAAAAAACAAGTGATCTAATAATTGTTGCAATAAAAATGTGCTACGCTATTAGATACGCGATGATTAATTAATAATGATTTATTGGAAAGAAATTTGAACATACGTAGGTTCTTTTTTTAAAAAGTTTCTCGATTGTTTGTACAATTAAATTAGGTATAAGGTGTTAAATTTTTTTTTAAATGATGATTTTATTCATGATTTTTATTATATTCTGAAACATATCAGAAATTTTTAAATTTCGTTTTTCAATAACATATCATTTTATATATTTTCCTATAATTTTTTCTAATGATAAGATTCACTTCGAGAGTTAATATAGTTTTTAAAATGAGAAAAATACACAAATTATATATATATTATATTTTCGAATTATAATCATATTTATTTTATACATTAATCCAATGTTAAACTTAATATTAACTAAGAGATATTTTCAATTTTTTAAAAAAAATAATCATATTTCATAGAACATTGACAAAATATTGAAATATTTCTATCAGATACTTATAACAAAAATTGTATTATTGCAAATCAAGCTATATTTTTTCAACTATTTTCTAATGATAAGAACACTCTCTAAAGAATCTTATTATTATGATTATTGAATTTTCCTTTACAACAGCGTTTTCAGTTATCTCCAATTTTCAAGATATCACTATAACACACGCTTCGATCTCAGATGGCGCCACGATCGGCGAACAAGAGTCAGAGCGCATTGTTACACGCTAAGCGATTTCGTTTCAGGCGAATGAAATAAAAAAAAAAGAAAGAAAGAATGAAGAGAAGTGAAAGAAAAAAAAAAAAAAGAAAAAAGAAGAGAGAGTTATTGTAAAGCGCATCGTATTAAATAACAACATGCATATACATACACGCATACTATGGGATATACGTATAAATATAGACGCGAGCGCGTATGTATAGATACATGTATTCATCAAGTATAAATATATAAATAGACATGTGCTCTTAGGTTATAACGTTATATAAATATGAATTCTATAAATGACTTATACATAAAATTACACACATGCATATTCACACACATGTACCTACACTTAGCAAAAGTTATACATACATAAGTTATCGCTGGGAGGATAACCGTGTTTAAGGGGGAAGGGAAGGGGAGGGGGGGAATCGTAAGATAAAGATGTTCGCCATCTTGCGGAACACTCGTGGTGTTACTCGAATTATACATAATTATTAAACAAGGTTAATAGCGCGAAGTGTTGATAAGAAAAATTAAAAAAAAATAAAAAAAAAAAAAATAAAAAAGGAGAAAAAGATTAAAAATTGTAATAATATACTTTAAGGGAATTCATTATACAATATTATAATGAACTAAATACAAAGGAATTGAATTAGGTTACACGGGCAACCAAAAGTAGTCTGTTCCCATATTCGTCTCTGTTCCTATTCTCTGCAACGTACTCGACCCGGGTGTACGGCGGAGATGTTGATTTTGTATCGTTCTTTCATCGTTTCTCGATTGCAAAAAGAGAATATAATAACCGCGAGATATATTTAATTAAAACGCGCGAACTTACTGTGATCGGTGTTGACCGTGACGTATCCTCGGCCATCGCGACTCGCTGGTCATCATTTTTACCTTGCAGCTGATTCTGATCGATCGCTCGTGAAATCGTGACTCGTCGCATAGATCGTAGGCTGCTCGTTAAAAATAAGCCAGCCAGTCCCCACCAGGACACATTTGTTTACATTTATATGAAATACTACCGTATGTATGTACATTATTATATAACAGGCGGGATGCGACGAAATCGAAGGAACTCAGCCGCGCGAAATTTAAACGAGAAGGATCCGGATAGTAGAATTTGTACGATATCTCTCTCTCTCTCTATCTCTCGCTCGCTCTCTCTCTCTCCTCTCTCTCTCTTTCTCTGCTCTCCCTTGCGTTTCGATCAATTTGTTGAGTCTCCGAAGGGAAGGAGGAGGGGAAACGTAGCTTGCTGTCGCATGTGCTCGAATCGAGATCGTCATTTTTGAATCGAACGCGCGAAAGATTTTCATACAACCTTCTCCCTCGTTTTTACGCCCGTATCTCTTATCCCGTTGACGAGCTACGTTCTCCCTCTTTCTTTTTGTTAAAAATTATACTTTTGTGAGAGAAAGCGAATGTGAATATGTATATGTATATGTGGAAGAAAACTAAGACCAATGAGAGAGTGCTCGTGATCCGATCTGAGTTCACCCGATTTATCGACACACCGATCATTGCATGTCACTCGAAACGACGCACAAACGACGATTACGATTCGAGAAATATAATGAAGGAGAAGAAGAAAGATATAGGGGAGGAATGGGGGAATTATTAAGCCGCATCTATCGACCATTGTATATATCTCTGTACGTAAAAGAAGAAGAAGAAGAAGAAGAAGAAGAAGAAACACACGTCGAGAATAATGTAATATCATGTAAACACTTATACACACGCGAGGCGAAGCGAAACCGAGTGAAATGGTACGTGAAATGGTAAATTACTAAGTTGGAAAGCTATGCCCTCCCTTCGATCACACCAAGGAATCGCCTCGAAACATTTTTTTCATTTGCGATCGAGATCTCGAGTGGTGTGCCGTAATTAAAATATTCGATAATCATCGTCGTCATTTCAACGGAGTTTCATCAAAAGGTTTCCCCTGATTTTTGTACCGATTTACCGCCTGTTTCACACGGTGACGCGTGTGATCAGAATGGAGGCGCAGTTTTTACCGATAATTCGGTAAAAATTTATTATTTGAAAGAGCTGTTCAACTCTCTCATAAACTAGCCGTTGAATCGATCCATAGGCGTTTAAACGTGGTTTTAGATATTATTATTATTATTATTACAATTACCTATTAAAGAAATGTTGCTCGTTCAGGCAGCGTGCAATCTGCACAAAAAAAAAAGGAGGGAGGGGGAGGGAGGGGGGAATATCCAAGGGGGAATATATAAATTTAAAGTAAATAAATGAATAAAATATAAAATAAAATATAATAATTAAGGGATAAGGAAAATAAATAAATAAATAAATAAATAAATAAATAAAGCCGCGCGGTATGCTCAAAATGTAGAGGAAAGTTTTATCTCTGTACATGCGCTTAAGAGAATCCTTACCTAGAGAATATTATTACGATTATTACGATGTTTGAAAAAGATAAAAAAAAAGAAAAATGGAAGAAAAAAAAATAAATATGATGAATTAAATAAAAGATGTAATTGAAATGCGACGATTCGATGCGGTGCGAAGAAATCACGACTCGTCATGTTTTAGGATTAAGTTATATTAAACGAAACAGAAAATATTACGGAGAGGGCTGGATCAGGAATTTCGATCAGGAATATCGCGTTCGCATGGCACAATAATATCCGTTTATAAGTTGACGCGAAGAATCATTCGCATGGCAATGTAAAATAAAGAAATAAATATTGAAAAAACCAGTGTCAAAATAATTTAATACTAATAATGATAATACTAAGGTAATATAATTATACGAATATTTTCTATTCAATACTTCACTCCTCTTTGACTTGATTTCTGTTAAACGTTCCAGTGAATGATCGTTTTATCTAGAATTTTTTCTGCCTTTGAAAAATGGTAACGTATCTCGGGATAATTGTCAAAAAGAAAGATTATTTTTCCTCACAATTAATTAAGGTAAGCTCGAAACAAGGATAAATTTTTAATCTCGAAAGAATAAATATATCGATCGATGAAATTCTTTGTTCGTACGTAATGTTCGGCGGCAATTTTCAATTCTCGACTCGAAGATATTTTGTGCTACGCGAATCGATGTTTGAGTGGAGGCGAAAAAAAGAAAAAAAAAATATATATATATATATATCGTCCTATCAACTCCGCTTTTTCCGCCCGAATGGGACGAGGACGAACGACGACGGGACGTAAACGCAACAAAAGAATGGAAAAATCCGAATACGTACGTAGAGCGATAAAATAAACATCCGTATTATCTTCCGAAACTAAATATATACAATAATATGAAGAATTTAAGGATAACGTTAACGATTAACGATACGTATTAAATAAAAAAAGGGGGAAAAGAAAAATATAAAATGGCCGATCGAGAAGCGCAGGATCGATTCGCAAGATATTTGTATTCCATTGTTAAATTTCATAAAGGTATTATATTTACTATTGTTTACTTTATAATTACCAATTGATCCATCAACTATTGTGCTGTCCTCGTTTAAAGATGAATTGAAAAATGGAAATTTCTTTTTAATATCTAAAAAAACATATGTTTAATATTGAAAGAACGCGTATATTTTTTCAATTCAAATCCATCACGAAAACCGATCACGATCTATAAAGATTTATATTAATTTCGAAGAGAAAATCCTTCAAATCCTTATTAAATAATTTAAATCTCACCCTCGTTCTTTTTTTAAATTCAATTCAAGATTTCAACTAATCTTGTCCGTAAAATGTTTCGTTTCTGCTAAACCGAGAAATCGAATTTTTCATGAAAAGAAGATTATAATTTCGAATTGGTGGAACGATCGATCCCGCGCACGAAAACGTTCGAGTCGCATACTCCTAATTTGTATTCAAGTTTTACACAAGTTTATGAATTTATCGTATTCTTTATGAAAGCTTTTATTCTATAATCTGTACACGATTTAACGAGCTAGGGCCGCGTCGCGACAGCCCCCCGATGGCGTCGAGGCGCGGCCATACGCCTGGAACACAATTATCGACGATAAAATATATATATACATATATATACATACATACATACGATATATTTTGTGCTAGACTCATTTCCACCAATGCAATGACGATGGCAGTCAATATCGTTTCTGAGGATAGCTCGTCAGATAGTCGGATATCGACAGGCGTCCATGGCTTTGTTCAAATATTGTTTCGAACGCGGAGCTGTGTGTAAAATTTTAACGATCAACCGGGAAGCGTGCGGACAAAGCCTATATGCATATATATAGTTACGTTTGGTCGCTGGGAGCTTGTTTCTGAATAGTTTTGGATTTTTGAAATATTATTAATTTTGAAAGAGAGCGTTCTCGTGGAAGCATTGGTGTACGTGTATTTGTAATTGTAATGTCTAAAATGTATGGACAAATTTGTTATTTGACGTTATGATAAATGTGATAACAACGTATTAAATAGGATATAGGAAGATAGATAAAAATTTAAAAAAAAAAAAAAAAGATTTGTTACGTGAGATAGATAAAGTTGAAATATTGAAAAATGATTGTTGTAATATTTTTATATTAAAAAGTTAAAAGCATCAATCGCACAAATTATAAGATTTAAATAGTATTGAAAAATGAGAGATTATTTTTTCGAATATAATGAAATTGTTCTTTCTTTTATAAAAATCGCATTTTTTAATAATTCTTAATCTTTTTTTTTTTTTTAACTGTTTAAAACAGTAATTTTCTCATTGAATAATTAATTTGTTCGAAATACAATTAGTTTCGTTTCATTTTAAAAGATAATAAGTTTGAAAAATAAATGATCGTTCAAAAAATTTCAATTTTTTTTCAAACTTTTTTATTTTTCTATTCAGTAAACAGTTTGATAATTATCCTTTCAGAATCATTGGGAACGAAACTATAACGAAGTCATTATTTCAATAAATGGATATTTCTTTCGATTCGATAAAAATTAATCAATATTAAAAACTTTAAAATATTATTTTTATCGTCAGTTTATCATTACATTTATTTATTTATTTATTTATTTATATACGAATATAATTAATACTAGAATCTCTACTGATAGTCTTTTTTTTTTTTTATATCCAATCAGTAGCGATAATTAGCATCATAGTTATATATTTATAAATTACGAATACATTGTAAACGAAAGCTTCTAAGCTATCTAAAAAAAATCTAAATTTAATTAGAAAATTGAAACGTTTTAGAAACAAGCTCAACAATTATTTTATACATTTGCTAGTAGCTATTTTGTAAAAGATTCTGCGTTCGTGTAAAGCTCGTAATTTGTGTCCACCTGTGTCTATGAACTGCCGCCAAAGGAAGTCGAGTCTCTTGATATTGCATCGCCTAGAACATTAACACTTTCGTGACCGTTCTCTTAGAACTTGATTAGAGGCATTTTTCTCTTCTAATTAAATGAATACTATCCTTCAGTTCATTAATTTAACGATTTAATTACAATGGTAAGCAAATAGAATGATAGTATTAAAATTCTCACTGAAAATTCTTCCATCTTTCTATAAAATTCATTCAAATTCAATATTAGAATTATCAATTGTCAAATTGACAAGTTGATTTGAAATGCTTTTGATTAAAATTAATGATTTTATTAAAAAATTTTAATAATCGATCATTTATAATAATTATAATATAGATATATTTGCACAGTACAAATTGATAGATCTAATTAAAATTTTAATAATGAAACATAATTAAATTATGCATAATGCTCGATACAATTTTTAACAAATAAGAAATTTAATTTAATGTAAAATTTATTATTTCCTCGCGCGAGAAAAAAACAAAATCACGAAACGGTCACGAAAGAAGTGAATGTCGCGTGTAATTACTTTCGTTGTACATACTAGAAATTCAACGAAAAAGAGTATAATTCGTGTTTGTCGTTATTGAAGATTGTATTCTATAATTGAATTTTATAACGAAAAATCAAAGAATATATTATATATCCTCCTCTTAAAAAAAAAAAAAAATTAAGCGAAAGAAAAAGCAGAATCCGAAAAAGAGAGAGGAAAAAAAAGAAATTCTGTTATTTATTATATCGCTAATTAATTAAAAACAGCGAATAAATAATCATGATCGACTATCTGGAAGCACGATTCCGGAAACCTGCCTCGAATCATTGAACGTACCGCGTCATTTTTGAATGGTTTCACTATCCAGAAGAAGTTCTGTAAAAGTGCGTGTAGCTTATATTATATTATATGAGAAAAAAAAAAAATATATTATATAGAACGTGTCGTTCGACTGCGTTGCAAAGAACGATCTTATTTATACTTTGTATGTAGGACATCCGGTGGAACGTGTGCCATTAAATTACAACCAAGTTTATTGGATTATATTCATGCATAATCGAGCCTGGTGCATTGCCTTTGAGCATTCACTTTGAAGGACTAATTGTAATATCGATCGTCGCGAATTAATAAACTGCGTTGGGGGGAAATAATTCAATAGTTTCCACCGGCGCCACAGCGCATGCACATTTATTAAAATATATATCAAATGGCGGGACGTTTCATTCATTCTGTCGCTCGTTTTTTAGGAGAGACGACAACACATGACGTTTCGCATTCCTCCGAATCGTGTAGCGTGTAACGTTTTTCTACGATTTTATTTGACCGTGTTGCGTCGCAGACATCCTTTGTATATGAGCTGATTTTTCTGTACATATAACAATAAACAATGACAACAACAACAACAACAGCAAACAACAATGAATAACAACAACACGTGCGTCACACACAGTTGTGTTAAATGAGAAGAATAAAATGTCTTATTGAAATTCAATAAAGTGGAATTTATTTCCTATAATTGTATGTTAAATCCTGGTGGAGAAAAAAAATTACGAGGAACGATGACTTTGAAAATTCTACTTTGAATGATTTTTTTGATGGAAAAGCTTTATTTGTAATGGATTATTATAAATTTATTTTCAATTGATTTGAGTTGAAATAAGTAAAAAAATCTGATTAAATGAAACAATTTATAAATATCTGCTTTTTAAGAAATTATTTTGACTTTTTATAAATTATTGTATTATGAATTATTTTTTTAACAATATCATTTAAAAATTATTTGTCATCGTTAAAAATTTTAAAAATTAAAAAACATTGAAGAATAACTTTACGAAAGTATAAAATATAAAATATAGTTAGAAACTTATCAATAAAGAAATTATCATGTATTCATTTATTGGCTTAACGAAATTATTTTTTTAAATTAAAAGCTAAGTTTTTTTATTATATCCAGAAAAATTCTTGAAATGACTAAATTTGTATTTTTGCCCTTTTCTTTTTATCTTTCGAATAATATTTATAGATCAAACGAAAGAAAAGAAATAAATTTATTTCCTGCAATTATTTGTTTTGTTAGTAAATTTATTGGTGTGTTCTTACAGTGCATAGGTATAATAAATTTTTCTCTTTCGTAATTTTGCTACTGTAATTTCGGCTTTTATAGCGTTTCATTTTATTGTTTATCTTTCCAGAAGTGTGTTAACGCTTCTCGTTGTTCAAGTTTACGATACTGTTATTGAACATGACGCTGTAAAAACTGAAATATATTGTTTCAATTATTGTCTAATTTCACAATTTTCACTTCATCATTTATGATCCTATAAAATAGAAGAAAATGGTTTTGAAAGATTAAAAAAAGAATCTTCTGTTTTTTATAATATGTATTATATATTAAAAATAATATATATAATTGTTAGGTATAAGATTTATAATTTTTAATAATATATAAAAAAAGGAAATAGGAAATTCTATCAAGCCTTTTATAATTTATAATAAATAAAATTTTAAAAAATGAAGTAAAACTAAGAAAATTGAACTGCAAGAAAAGATAAATTTTAAGCAATAGTTAATAATGGTTAATAATTATTAATTCTAAAATAACATCCAATATTGTTACTATAACTATAAAATTATTACAATTATTATTGTAACTTAACATTAAAATTGTTAAAATTGAATCTCTGTAAAATATAATATAAAAGAAATAAAATAAAAGAATTTTTTATCGTTAACGAAAATTGTGTATTAATCATTTTTTATATTTTTATCATTGTAATAAATTATTAAGTGTATAAATTGAGATAAAATTTTTAAATTATCGATCTCAATAAATTCAATTTGTGAGATTTTATTTTAACACTATTCTTCGCGTAAAATAATAATATTAGAATATTTTAACAGTTAAATCAAAAATATAATATCATAGAAAGCAAATTTAATTTCATTCAGTAAAAATATATATTAATTATTACATGTAGTATTGTAAAAAATTATTAGATTCAATAAATCAACAATAAAAAAATAAAAACTAATAAATTATTAACTATTACATTCGAAATATCAGTTTTGATATAATCGGTAAATAACGTATAACTTCGGTAGACTTCGCCGCGACCTTCTATATATACGAGCGAAATTACGAAATAACGATCATTTCTTAACCAACCTATGTAATGGAAAGATCGATACCATAACACTTTAACTAATTTCTTATAATATAGAGAATATTTTTCAATTATTTACACTAAAAAATTTATTTTAAATTAACATTTAATATTATTGTCGTATATTATTCATATACTTGTTTATTCATTTTACTTTTTAATTATTACTTATTTATTGCTTCATTTTACTTACAATTACATTCACTTATACATAATTTTTTTATTTAAATATTTACTATATAATTTCTTCAATTATTTATACAATCATTCATTTCTTTATTTACTCATTTGCTGATTCATTTACTTAAATTTATTTTTTAATTTATATATTTTCATTTATTTATTATTTCTTTAATTTATTTAATTTTATTTTAATTTACTTTTACTTTATATTTTTAATTTGATTTTATTTTTAATTTCTAATTTTTTTTCAAATTGACTATATTATTATATTAATTAATTTATTAATTTATATTGTAATAATTATTTATTTACTTTTAACTTTAACTTTAATTTAATTTAACTTTTAAATTGATTTTATTCTAATTTTTTTCACATTGGCTATTGTTGTAACAATTAAATTATTATCCTATTTTGCAATATGAAATGATTTGATCAATCCTGAATAAAATTTAATAATTTAATTATTAATTTATTATTAATAGATATCGATTGAAAATTTATAAAGGAAGATTAGAAGTTTAGAAACAAAAAATCATACAATAATCACGGATTTTAAGGGTGAAGTAACAATATCAAACGTTCTTCTTGGATCATTATTCAATTTATGTATTCTATGATTGGTAAGTCGCATATTTTTTAGCTTCTTTGATAATAAGTTAAATATTCAAATATAATTATTTAAATCTCTTATATAAATTTTTGATTATGCATAAATTTCAAATTGAATTAGGAAAATGTATTGAAATAGAAATTCAATATTTTCTTTTTTCTATTTCTTTATTTGATAATATAATCATTAACTGTGATCATTTATTGATACAACTTGTTTGTAATTAATCTATTACAATTATTCTTCAAGAAAAATGGCATTTAAAATATCTTATTACCAGTTAATAAATTGAGAATTAATATCGGAGAAATGTGAATTTAGTTTTAATTTATGAATCAATAAAAATCAACTATTTTATTTATGACATAGATTTAAAATATTTATACTTAAAATTTGATTATATGTCAAAAATAATTATTATAAAACGTTAAATTTATCTTAATTTGTAAAAATATACATGAATTATTATATGCAATATCATAATAGATTGTTAGGTTCATAAATTAATAACAAAAAATTAAAAATCAATAAATTACTACATTAATACATCCAAAAATCAGTTTTGATTGAATCGGTAAATAACGTATAGCTTCGGCAGATTTCGCCGCGACCTTCTATAAATATGAGCAAGATTACGAAATAACAATCATTTCTTAATCAACCTATCTATTAGAAAGATCGATATTATAACACTTTAATTACAATTTTTGTAACATAGAGAATATTTTTCAATAATTTACACTTAAAAAATTTATTTTAAATTAACATTTAATATTACCGTCGTATATTATTCATATACTTATTTATTCATATTACTTTTTAATTACTATTTACTTATTTTATTTATTATTAATTAGTCATTTTATTTTAAATATTTACTATTTGATTTATTAATTTACTATCATACATTTTTGCTTATTAATTTACTTATTAATTTAGATTTTCATTTTTTTTATTTATTTATTTATTTTTTTTTTATATAATATATAAACTAAAGTTTTAATAACTTATTTTTATTATATTCTTTATGTTATGTGGGTCTCGAAGTAATCACCTCCTCGTTGGTGAGACCTGGTAATTGGCATCAGTTTTCATATTGTTTTAATTGATTAAAAATATATTAGAAGATTGTATTACAAATTTTATATTAACAAAATTATAATTAGAAGTATTATATTAAAAAGGTTAGTTTTTGAAAACTGATGCCAAGCTAAGAATTACACTAATTTTTCTTTTTGTGTTTCAGATTCTTCTATTTTTTTAATTAAAATTATAAACTATTTTTTTTTTCCATTATGCATATTCACAATAATTTTGATTGTTTTGCATGAAATTTCGAATATTTATAATTCGCGACATATCTTATTATTAAAAATTATCTATAAATTTTGATAAATTACAATTTTTTTAAATTAGTTAACTTAAATTCCTAAAATTCATAATTATTTTTGAATATTAAGGAATATTTTATAATTCATAGTAGTATTTTCTTAAACAAATGCTTGATAAAGAAAAGATAAAAATATTTACCATTTAGACTATTAAGTATGGTCTTTATATATCTTTTTCAAGTATTTTTCTTTTTCAACATCTCATAATGTTAGAGCATTTGTTAATGAAAATACTGCTAAAAAATTTGCTAATGTGAATTTTTAATTCTTATTATTAAAATCATTATGATATATTAATAAATAAATTCTTTATTCATTTCTTTAGAATAAATGACAATAATTATTTATTGTCAAAATTAGAATTAAATTTTTGTTAAGTTTTAAAATTGGTTTAAAATTGAATTATCTATATACTATTTTTTATTTATAACTATTCGAAATTTTTATGTAAAATATCAAAATCAAATTTATTTTATTTCTTTTACATTTAAAATTTTATTTATGCTTCGTATGATTGATTCTTTTTATATGTTTCAGATTTTTTTCTTTTTTTTTTTTTTTTTCCTAGATTTATTTCATTTTTTCAAGCCCATGCGTGTATTTTAATTTAAAATTAGACTTAACTTCTTTATATTCGAGAACTCGATCGGAATCAGATCTCATGGTCTAACGTCATTCTCGTAAATCGATTCCAGGGGTTTATCCCTTGCCCCATTCAGTGTGAAGACGTAAATTTCTTCTATTAGGTTGCTGTTGTAACTCGATTGGTCATGGCTGATGAGTATCATTTGTCCAATTTAATCATTTCTAAATTAAGTTTATTGTGTATTTATTATTTTGTCCAAGGATACACTGATATTAATCTAATATAAATCATCATAACCAGATAATTATCATTATTTCAGGTATAGTACATGAATACTTAAAATCCTTTTTTTAGTATTTCAATTTTTTCTAATTTTCATTCTCGATTTGCATGTATTTTTAATTTAATCACTATCTACACTTTAAATCTTTTTAACTTGGGAATTTTTTAACTTTCGCGTTTCTTTTTGATTTTTTGAATTTTTCTAATTTATTTATTCTTATCTTGAATTATTTATTCTTTATTAAACTTTTGACTTTTGTCATTTTTAGATTTATTAAATTTTTTTTTATCTATCTTATATTTTTCTTATATCTATCTTAAATTTTCTTGATTTCTTTAACTTTCAAATTAATAATTTATCTTTATCATACTCTCTTTATAAATGGATATCATTTTCATTATATGGGATATAATATTTTTTATTGATTATTTTTTTTTTAAATTTCAATAATATTGTTCTTAAGATTTCACTAAATTATTTCTCAAAAAACGATATCAAAAATTTAAAATTAAAAATAATATATATCTGCATCTAAAGATATAGCCATAAAATATAAAAGTACAAAAATATATGTAAAAAATACGTACAATATAAATTAAGTAAATTCTGTTCAGATTTTTAATAAATAAGTTAAACAACGATGCAATAAAATTAATTAATTATCGGCATATTCTGAATATAAATTTAGATATATAATACTGACAAGGAAAATTAATAATAAAAATAATAAAATAATAATAAAATTAATAATAAAAATAGGAAAAGAATAGAAATAAAATAAAAATTTGGAAATTAGCGCCATCTTCAGTATACCATAATGAAATAAACATAAAAAAAGAGAATAATAACGAGAAAAGGACAGAGTATAAGAATTAATTAGCAACGCCATCTTTTGAATATCAAAGATATTTATTTAAAAGTATGATCGTATGATAAGGTAGAGTACAAAACTATACTGTCAGCGCCATCTATTATATATTTTTCGAAATATCGTTTTTGAGAAGATGTATTTATCTCTCAAAAGATGGCGCTACCGATTAATTCTTACACTCTATCCTTCTCGCACTATTTACTTTCCTTGTTTATTATTCATTTCATTTGTGATATCCGGAAGATGGCGTTGATCTTCAAATTTTTATCTTATCTTCATTATTCTTTCATTTTCCTTGTTTACATTTAATTTATAAAATTTATATTTTTAAAACACAAATCTAATTAAATTTATTCTTTTTTGATTAACTTATTAATTAAAAATCTTAATAAAGTTTACTCCATCCAATTTTTATATTTAAATATTTTTGCAGAAATTTTTTTAATATTTAAGTAATGATCAATTTTTATTTTATATATTCATATTAAATTTCGTCTATTTATATTATGTTTTTTTTTAAACTTATTTTTATGTTAAGATTTTTTTTTATGTATTTTTTTGTTTAATTTTTTATTTGTTTAACCTTTTTTAATGTATTTAATTTTTATTATAATTTTGATAATATATTTTCATTACATTCTTTTTAAATAAATGCATAGTTTTATTTTTTTTAATCAATAAAATTCTATCAACATCACTTTCCAAAATTCGTTTTTCGGAAATATCTCCTATTAAAACGAATGTATTAAAAATAGTATTGTAGAAAAATTTCGAAATAATTTAAATTTAAACATATTAAAAAATTATTTTATTAACAATAATCGTTGAAAAGCGATGTTAAGAATTATATCTGCAATCCAGTCTAAATTTTGCATAATTGCTTTGGATTTTATTCAATTATTGTTGAATTATAATTATTATTGAATTATTATTGAATTCTGGATATCAATAAACTTTATAAAGATATTTTCTTTGTGTTTTATTTTTTTCTTATATTTGTATTTTTTTTTTTCGAACACAGATTTCGCTTTAAAAAGTTTTGATTTTAGAAAGGAAAAATATAAATACATTTGTATATATATGTAAAAATATATTTAATATTTTTAAAAAATTATTATAATTATAATAAAGTTAAAATTTTTCAAATTTTTCAGTCTTGTACATATTTTTTTTTTATATTATTTTTACAAATATTTTATTATTATTAAAAAATTATAGCACAATATACACGCAATTTTTATTCACAACTTTTATATGCAGCAGAATATGATTCTAAAAAACAAAAAAAAAACAAATAAAGAGAATATTTAAATAATTTTTGGAAAGTTTCAAAATTTGAATACATTAAACTTACTTTTTTTTTCAAAACCATACATGCTTAACAAACTTTGTTGTCTATGTACTGAATGCAATTGTTGACTTCGACGTGCACTGCTTGTCGTATTTAATTTAGTATTTATAGGCTGAAAAAATATTTTAATATAATTCAAACAAATATAAATGTATTTTTGATTATTGTATTTTCGTCTTAATATTATATTTTTTTTTTTTAATAGAATTTTTAAAATCATATTCAACTTATTATTAGCTGAATTAATTATAACATATTTATGAGTTAATGATTATTATACAACAATTATATTTAATTTTATTTATTTCTTATTTTTAATAATTATATGTTCAAAAGTAATACTTACTTTAGAATTAGAAGAGCGTTTATTTTTATTTTGTTTTGTTTTATTATTCATTTCTTTTGTGTCAGACCATTTAAATGAACTACAATTCGAGTTATCTATAGTATCTTGTGGAATTAAAAATTCGGAATCTTCGAAATTAAATTCTGATGAAGTACTTGGATTATTTATATTACTATTTTCTATATTTCTATTCATTGAAACATCTAAATGTAATTTTCCCAAATCACAATTAGAAAAAATATTTGAATTTTTAATATCTTTACATTCATTTGATACAAATGATATATTATCCTCTTCATCAATATCCATAAGATGTGAGTTTGTTTCTATTTCGTCATTTGTCGTTAAAATTTGTAAATTAATATTGCTCGTTTGATTGTCTTCATTTAATTTTACATTTTCTTTTTCTGATAAAATTTTATTTGAGCTTGTAAATAAATATATATCATTATTATCTCTAATATCATTAGTTTCGTCAATAGCTTTAGCAAAAAATTTACTCTCTGTAATAATTTCTTCATTTATAATTGTTTTTCTAACACGCATTATATTTCTTCCCTTTATTCGACTTTTATTCTTAAACAAAAGACTTGGAGAGGTTTTATTGTTAGATGATTTCGAAAATGGATTTGTTCTTTTAACTAAAATCGGAGATGTTTTATCTTCGTTAGAAACAAGAGTATTTGCTTCTGAATTATTTTCAACATCTATCATATTTTCAGATTCATACATATTCAAAATTTCTTCTTTGTTTAATTGTTCATATTCTGTAATATGTGTATAAATATCTTATATTAATTTTCTAATATATATTAAATGTAATATGTATTAATATATATCTAAATATAATATAATGTAAGAGATAAATATATATATATATATATATAAAGCTACCAAAATTATCCTGTTGTTCCACTAAAAAAGATTTTTTTAAGCAACTTGTATGAAGAATTGCTTTTTGATCAACAGTATTATACCAATCCATAAGATTCTTTTGTTGAGAAGACTTTTGCATTTGATTTTGATTTAATTTATATTCTGTTGACCAAATACTATTACGTTGAGGCAATTTCGATTTTTGTGTCCATATGTTATGTTTATTAACTTGATCCTAGAAAATCCCAAATTTAATGTATTCAATGTTTAATGATATATATAAATATAATAAGAAAAATTACATATAAATTTAATGTTTATATATTTATATTAAAAATTCTAACATTTAATTTGCAAAAAATACTAAAAACTTTTTAATTTATAAAAATAATTTTACTAATAGCTAATGTACCTTTATATTATCAGGATCAAAATTATGGAGTTTTTTTAAAGTAAAAGGATCAAAATTTCCAAGTGCAAGTTGTAATGCAGTATCTGGATCTGTTTCTGTACCAGCATAATATAATTGTTCATTTGTTATATCAGGCATGGGTGGATTTAAACGAACTTGTTTTCTTTTTAAAGGACAAAATACTAATTGATGTTTAAAAGTTATAACTGCCAATATAAATGAATCTCGATACTTATTTGAAACAACTAAAGATTTCATATTTAAATAAGATCCTAATCGAGTTAAAGCCTATGAAAATAAATACATATTTATAGAAATATGAATTTATACATAAATTTAAATAATTTCTAAATATATATATATATATATATATATATAACAATTTACTCTATATATATCACAGTCTGTATTTCTACTTATAAATTTTTTTGCTTTATTTAATCCAATACCAGGAAGAGATGGTAAATAATCACAGCCTGATAAAATACACATATAAAGAAACTTATCCATACTAAAATGTTCAGAATGTACATCCATTGCAAGATGTAATTGTTCTTGATCAATTAAAAGACCATTACCATTCACATCCATTTTAAACAATATCTGCAATATAAAATACAAAGATATATATTTTAAAATACAAAAATATGTATTTTTGAAATCTAGAATCATTTTTATATTTAAATAATATAATAAATAATAATCATTCTTTACTTAAATCAATCATAAATTCACTTATTATAATGCTATTAAAAATTATAATTATATATAAAAATATATATAAAAAAGAATATAAACCTTTTTACAACCAAACAATATTAAATCACTATCTTCAGTGATAACAACATCAACAATTCTGTTGATATTAAGATATGCTAATTGCGCATCTGCTTCATATGGTGCTACAATACAATCTATATTCATTTTTTGACATTCTTTAATTAATTTTAGAGCCATTTCATGTGTAACATCTATAGACCTCTTTATTAAATTTTTTGCCTCTGCATGTTGTCCCATTTGTATTAATTCATTAGCTTTACGACGGTTTGTCTGTCTATTTCTAAATACATATAAATGAAAAATATATATATTCAAATAAATATTTAAATAAGTAAAAATTAGAATAATTTATAAAACTAATAAGTAAATAAAAATAAATTTATTATATATATTAATAACATAATTAATATAAATTAATTAACAATCAAAAATTAAATAATTTTTAAATTTATTGGAAAAAAAAATTTAATAATTTATATTAACATGTTCACAATTAAATTAAAAATTGAAGATCATTATATCATAAATATTTTTTTATACGTAAATCATTAAAATTCAATCAATTATTAAAACAGATATTAAAAATCATTGAAAATATGAGCATAATATATAATATATTCAATGAGAAAAAAATCTATTTTATTTTTTTTTTAGTTCTCAATTTCTTTAAAATAAATTTTAAAACAAACACATGTCATTAAAAGCACAGTAGAAAATTTCCATGATACAAGTTTATATACATGGATGTGTTAAACAAGTACATAAAATTAAAAAAATTTAATAACATTAATTATCGTTACATTTCAAAATTGTCTTTTTATTTTATAGAATTTTTATTTTAAATTTTCAAAAATTATACATACTCTCTTCGTTTTGCTTCAGTTTCTGCCTTAGCAGGCAAATGTTTCCCATCAAATACAAGAATTGGCGTTATTTTATAAGATAATAGCATATATATAAATTTCATACAATAACGAACATATCTAAAATAAGAAAATGATTAAACAATTATATCAATATACAATATACAATATAAAATAATAACATTTTTCTTACGCATCTGTCGGTTGTCCCATTGACAATTGTTCAGCACAACAAAACACACTTTTATGCAACCAACAATAAGAATCAATAGCAACAACACCACCGGAAAATTGTGCAACATTTATTTTTTTTGAAGCTTTTTCCAAAAACGGTAATAAACCAGTAATACCCATCTTTCGATTTAATATGCAATAATGAACAACAATTATACGTAACTTTCACTTATAAAATGCCGCCGAAATATATTCGATGAATATAATAATACAAGATACGTAACTTACGAATCAATACGATGGTTATTATAATATTTTTATGATTATTATTATAATAGTTATTATAATAATTTTCAATTTATAAACTACGAATCATTTTAATTAGCTTTAAAAAATGCTTAATGCTTAATTTCTTTAGAATGAAAAATATAATTGATAAGAAATTTTAATTTTATCCTTTAAACATTTATGTCATTAATTTATCTAGTTTTGTTAATTATTATTTCTATATGTAAAATAAACAACTTATATCTTTAAAATTATATAATAGTAATGAAAAAATATTTTTTGAGAGAACTGGCAATTTTCACAATAAGAAATAACTTATGTTTCGTTCGTGATGATTGTTTTATTTTATAGTTTTATTTTATCTGTGATAAATATATTGATTATTTTAATGTGAATTGTTTTTATCAGAATAAATCAGAATTTTATTAGGAATGTAGGTAAGGTTTATATCCATTTAACAATATAAAATGTTTCGAAGTACCAGAAAATAAAATAATATCGAAAAGTAATATGCAATAATGAACAACAATCATATGTAACTTTCACTTATAGTATTCACATTGCCGCCGAAATATAATCAATGAATATAATAATATACAAGATACATAATTTACGAATCAATTCGATAGTTATTATAATATTTTTATGGTTATTATTATAATAATTATTATAATTATAATTTTCAATTTATAAACTATGAATCATTTTAATTAGTTTTAAAAAATGCTTAATACTTAATTTCTTTAGAATGAAAAATATAATTGATAAGAAATTTTATTAATTTTATTTTTTGAATATTTATGTCATTAATTTATCTAGTTTTGTTAATTATTTCTATATGTAAAATAAATAACAAAATTTTAAAAATTGTATAATAGTAATGAAAAAATATTGCTTGTGAGAATTGGCAACTTTCAGAGTGAGAAATATCTTATGTTTCGTTCGTGATGATAAGTTTATTTTATTTTATGTGATAAATATAAAAATAATTGATTATTTTGATGTGGATTGTTTTTATCAGAATGATTCATTACGAATGTAAAGGTTTATATCCATCTAGTAATATAAAACGTTTCGAAGTACCAGAAAATAAAATAGCATGGAATGTCGAATTTCCGGAATATAAACCAGTTGAATACACCGCTGCACTTATTAAAGGTAAACCGTGGGCAGATCCGGAAATTGGCGAAATTTCATTTAAACCCAAATGGAATTCTATTGATGGTAAATAATTATATAAAATGTTATATTAAACTTTTTAAACTAATAATACTTAACCTTATTTTTTTATAAAATATGAAATTTAATGATACATTTTTAAAACTGTAATTTGAAAAGGATTTTTAAAAAATTATATATAATGATTATTTTATTTTTAAATTTTTAATTAATACATATTATATATCATAGAATTACATATTATAGAATTCATTATTCAATATTATATAAAATATTTTTTATATTTTAAAATTCATTTTTTTATTATCATTATTATAACAATAACTATTATTATAATTAAATATTATTGAGAGGAAGTTTTTTACTTTATTAAAAATGCTACAATACTTTATCAAAAATAGTTTTTTTACCAAAATGTTATATCATTAATACATTAATAATAATAAAATATAATTTGTAAAATTTGAGTTTATATAGATTAATTTATATATAAATTATTTATCAAATTTTTATTATATCTATTTATTATAATAATAAAAATTAATTTTATTTTACAACATTATCTTTCAATATTTTATGATATATAATAATATTTATATATTTTATGATATATAATATTTATATATATTGGTTAGATTATATATAAGATAATTGAAACATGTCTATTAATTTCATCAATTATATTAAATATTCATATTAATATATATTTTAATTATATTAATTATATATAATATATAAATTAATTTATATATTAATTAACAGGAAAATTGAATCGTAAAAGTTATACAAATGATTATGATATAAATAAAAATGGTTATCCTTTAAATCCTATTGGTCGTACTGGTATTATTGGACGTGGTCTTTTAGGAAGATGGGGACCAAATCATGCAGCAGATCCAATTGTAACACGTTGGAAATCAAATGTTTCAGGATATACAGAAATAAACAAAGATACAAAAAAACCAATTTTACAGTTAGTTGCCATACAAAGACATGATTCTGGAAAATGGGCTATTCCTGGTGGGATGATTGATTTAGATGAGACAGTTTCAACAACTTTAAAAAGAGAATTCATGGAAGAAGCTATGAGTTTCTTAGAAAAAAGTCAAGCAGAAAAAGAAGAATTAGAAAAATGTATCAGAAAATTATTTGAAAGGGGAGAAGAGATTTATAAAGGATATGTAGATGATCCTAGAAATACAGATAATGCTTGGGTAGAAACTGTAGCTGTAAATTTTCATGATAATGATAATAGTCTTTCCAAAAACATAACACTAAAAGCTGGTGATGATGCACGCAATGTAAAATGGGTAGACATTGATAAAAATCTAAAATTATATGCTAGTCATAATGAATTTATTAAAAAAACAGCGCTAAAACATAATGCACATTGGTAAAAATTCTGAAATTTTAAATAAAAATAATGTATGATTACTTAGTAAAATTTTATTTTTTTATTGAACATTCAGAAAATTAATCAAAAATTTTATATATATATAAATAATATCAAAGAAGAACATAAAACAATTTATATCTTATGGAAAAAAAATAGGAATTATTTTGTTGAAAGAAAATAATTAATGTAATTATAACAAATTATATTTCATTTACTGCCAGTCATATTTATATATATTAAAAATAAGCTTAATTGATAATATATTTTAAATGTATTTATATGTTCATCACAGATAATAATTTTTATTTCTTAAAATTATGTAAATTCAAATCATTCTTCAAAAACTCTATATCTTTATAATAAATTAAATATTTTAAGTTATTTTTTTAATATTATTTTTTTTTAAATGTATTATAAATTTATATCACATGAAAAAAAATATTTTTATATATATTTTATACAATATAAAGATGATAAAATTTATTTTATAAATATCTCAAAACAATTCTTGTGAAAATGTTATATTAAATAAATATTAAAGTAATAAATTTATAAAAATATTGCATATTGTATAAATTGTTATATAATTAAGTAATTTTAATTTTTATTTTAATTTTTAATTTTGATAATTCATAATAATATAATTGATATAAACATTATGAAAAATTCCATATAATCTATATACAAACAATATTATATTTTTACATTCAATAATTCTGCTATAGTCTAATAGGATACACTACAATTATTTGATTCTATAGAAACATTAAACATTTTTGACTTGTCTATATCAAACATATTTGAAATTAACTTTGCAGGATTTATATATTTTATTACAGATTGTTTATGATCAGAATTTTCTAAAAAATTTTCTTGTGACTGGATATTTAAAGTACTATTATAATTAATTAGTTTTTTAAGAATATAATTCATATTTTTATTATTTCGCATACTTTGCAACATATTTTTATGTTCATCTGGAAGAATTATATCAGTTTCTTTTTTCTTAGCTTGATAATAACGTTTTTCTAAATCTAGTGCATATTGCGCTTGGCTTTGTCCTAACTTTGCTGCTTTAACAAAATAGCTACGAGCTCTATCAATATCTACTGTAAAACCACCCCTGCCTTGAGCATAAAAAACTCCTAAGTTATATGTAGCATCTGCATGACCTCGTTCTGCTGCATCATTATAATACTTTGCAGCCTAAAGAGAAAATATAATATTTAATAAAATATAGATTTTTATAATTTATATCAAATTATGTATATCATTAGTAATATTATACCTGTGCATGATCAACCAAAGTTCCAAGCCCTAATTCATAACAAAGTCCTAAATTGAACATGCTAGCAGCAGATGATAAATTTGCACCAGCAGTAAAATGTCTTATAGCATCTTTGTAACGTCTCTCTTCTAAAGCTTTTAGACCATAATGAAGTTCAAATTCAGCTACAGTAAAATTATGGGCATTAGCAAATTCTTCAGTGGCTTCTTTTAGAGCCTGAGAATATGTAAAGAAATAAATATTAATATAATATTAATAACTTTTATTTTAAAAACTTATAAATTATAATCATTCATCACTTTTAATTTACAATTAAAATAATTTACTTTTTTACATATATATGTATATATATATATAAAATATTAAAATGTTAATCAAAATTAATATTTTTATTGTATTCATATATATATTATATAATATTATTGTGTAATTTTTATAATAGTTATTTGTCTTTATAATAGTATATATTAATTATTATTATTAAATTTCAGTAAACATTTTTTTTGGAAAGGAAACATAATAAAAAATTTTTTAAAATTTATATTGTTTATGTTTTTCTTTATAATTTTACATATATTATTATAAATAATAATTTACAATTAAATACTTAAAATTACAAAATTACTTATTAAATTATTGATTATAAACATTCAAAATAGACCTTGAATGACCTAAAAATATTGAAACTATAACATAGACTATATAAAATATATTTAATATTAAATCAATTAAGGTTTATAATAAATTTAAGTGATGCAATGATGAGAATATATATTAGTTTAATCATAGAATGTTATCTGCTTTCTATTATAATTTTTTTTTTTTTATATATTATAATGTCTGCAAAATAACATTCTTACCTCTTCATTAGTAATTGGTCCAAATGGCTTATCAGCTTTCCATTCTTCTTCATTATTTTCTTGAGCATATATTTTGCTATTGCCAATACAATTAATAAGAGGTAGAACATGTGGTTTTAAATTTAATACTTGATCAAATAAGTAAGAATTATATGTTTCTGGCACTTGTAATAGTTTATTTTTTAAGGAATCAGTTTTTTCTTTTTCAAAGAGTCTTCTATGAAGACATAACGTTTGACACACTACCCATCCAACAGCCAATACACTTGTCTATTAAAAAAAATTATTATATTATTTATTAAAATTATTAAAAAAAATAAAATTAGTTTTATTATTGCTATTATTATAAATAATATGTTAAAAAGTTTTTTAATATCAATTAAAGAATTGAAAAAAATAAATAAATAATAATAATGAATAGAAAAAAATTTAAAAATAATAAAATATATTACGATGTAGAATTTTATATATATATATATATACATAAAATTTTAAAAACTTTTATATTATTTTTATTTTTAAAAATATTAAATGGAAAAATCATAAATGTGAAAGATAAACAAAACGACGCAATTTACCCATCCTATGGCTTCTGACCAAGTATATTTTGTATTCCATTTGGAATCATGATCTTTGTCCTTTGTACCACTAGTTTTTGTTGAGCCACAAAATTCTTTATTAAAGATAGAAAAAGTTGGTGGTAGAAATTTATGATTGCATGTCAAACTTGTTTTAACCTCATTTTTTGAATTCGGTTCTTGAGATGTTTGATAATAAACATTTGTACGACATACACGACGTTCTAAAGTTTCACGAATACCACGAGTTACAAACTTCCACATTTTGGCATATAATGTAAAAAATATTAAAATTAAGATAAATTTTTATTACTATCAACTTCTAATACCTACATGCGCCCGCAAGAAAAGCGGCACACTGAAAAAGTTGATGCTGATTTACTGACAATCAAATTCTAAAACTTTTTTTTATAAATTGCGCGCGCAATCGTATTGTAAATGCATTAATTTTATTTTATAATTTTATACATAATATATTATTTATTTAAATATAAATTTTGAATATATTTTTAAATGAATTGTTTTTCATCTTTATTAAGTATAAATAAAATAGTAATTTATAGAAGTCAAAAATTACATTTATTTCAATATTAAATCATTTATAAACATTCGTTATTTGTATTTTTAAGAAAATTGTTATAAAAAAAGAAAAAATTAAAAAAATATATTTGAAAAGTAAAAATATATTATAATTTTTTGTATATAATATCATAATGAAATAATTAAAGAATTTTTACAATTCTGTTTTTATATTATATATAATAATGAGAATTCTATATAATTTTTCAAATACATTATTATAATAAAATAATTAAGAAATAATTAAATTTTACAATTTTGTTTGTTTTTATGTATTGTATACATAATCATATATAATAAAATCCCTTATAACACCTTATCCATAAAACACTTTACATACATAATAAAAGAGTAAGATACCAGTACCTTTCCACACAATTTAAGTAATATACATATATAAGAATTTTTCTCATATTATATAAAAGATTTATATATTTTTATTTAAAATAAAAATATATTTAAAACAAAAATATTTATAATTATATTTATCAAATATAATTTGTTGAACAATTATTTTAATCATTTTTACATATAATATCTAATATATTGTGAATATTTAATTCTTAAATTTAAATACTAAATGCTTCATATATGTTTGCTCCAAGTGTTTTAAGTTCATTATTTGTTATAAGACGTTGTAATAAATCATTTTGAAAATCTCTTGATGTTGATTTATCTGGTACTTGTCCATTTATAATTGGTATTAATTTAGCCATTGGCATTGATACTTTATTAATATTTGTAAATATACTTGAATCATATTTCATGCTTATGCTATTTTGATTTGATGTTCCTGGCACTGAAATACCATTTTGAGCAGTTTTATTGTTTTCTATTATAGGAGAACCAACAAAGAATGCAGAAATGTGGTCCACTAATAAACTAAATCCATTTCTAATATTACTTTGTGTTAAATTTTGTACTTCTTCAGTTTCTAAAAGATCCAATGTTTCGTTGAATAATTTTAATAGTACAGGTGATTGCTCTTCCTCACAATTTGATAATAGCATATATTCAGCAAGATTTTTTATAGGATCCTTTGAACTATCTGCAGAAATAGAAGATGTTAAAGCCCAATATATTTCTTCAATATCTCTTAAGGTCAATTCATCTTTTAAAGATATTGATGCTGTAATTTCTGCCACTTTATCTTTTATAAGTAAACTCAATTTTTTTATTTCATCATATATAAAATGACGTGAAAGTGACATATATTTTGTTTGTATAATATTTTCTGTAGTTGTACCATTAGAATTTTGAATATCCTTGTATACATGACCACCCATTACATTAAATTGAATTCTTATAAAGGTTGCCAACATAGCATATGAATAAACTACTACAGCAGACCTAGCAATTGCTAAAACTTTTAATTCATTCCAACATGCTATTTTATCAGGACAACCATTTCTGAGCTTATTTATAATAGTATTAGTATCCAAAACTTTTACTATAGAATCTTTTAAAGTTGATGTGAGAGACACTATCATCTGACTGCATGTTCTTTCATTACATTCAAAATATTGCCGACGTTTTGATCTATCCAGCATATCTTTTATTTCTTTCTCTTGCCATTCTCGAAGCCTACGTGCTGTATATCTGATAAAAATAACACTACCAACAACAATACCTCCCACTATAAACTTTCGTCTATGACGATTTACAAACCCACGAAGTCTTGAAAACATTTTTTTTTACATTAACTATATAAAATTTGAGTTACATCATAATCTATATATGTATTGTGTTGGTCTTTTTATTTTTGCTTATCAAAGAAACAAAATATAATTCTTATAAATTTCCAATTATTTCTTGTAAGTATGTTTTTTAATTTAACCCTACTATTTTAATCCTATTATTTTAATGTTTAAGGTAAGGAGCCTTATTTATAAATAAATCTTTTTTTTAGAAATCCAGAATAAAAAATGTCTTTTTTTCTTTCTTTCTTTTATCTTTCAATATCAAATATACCTTAATAATAGTAATTTTTTATTTCAGTTTGATTATGAAGATATCTTGATTAAATTAAATAACATATTATATATCCATTTCTATAAAATATATTAAAATATTATATTTTCCAATTTGTGTGCAATAAAACTAGTACTTATTGAAGAACTTTCTTGTATACACAATTGTACAACATAATCTCAATTATTTGAATTCAAGAAATTACCAGTTCCAATACTGCATAGTTAATAGTAAATCATCAGTTAACTTTACTATCAATCTCTGTGAAAAAGAAATTTTTATGTAATTCAAATATATTAAATATGTCTGATATTTATATTAAAGAATAGTATATTAACATTAATTAATGTATTATGAAATGCATATTAATGACATTATTGATACCATACAATTACGACGTTACGAATTTCATATTTGTATAAAGAAAAATTACCATATAAAAGATAAAAATTAATCGGTATTTTCTTATTTTTTATTTCACAATATTTAATAACATATGTTATTTTGAAGAAAGTTTTAAAATTTCAAAAGTTTATTAATTAAAAATTATTTTAATTCGTTAGTTGTAATAATTTATAAAGAAATATTCATAAACTAACCTGAAATTATTCACTCTTGCTTTCTCACTTATGAAGACTTGTATATTCATTGACTGTACCTTTCAACTTTGATCTTTTATAAATCTCATTTTTTAATTTTCATTGTGTTTTAAAGTTGAAATATTATTTATCTCTATATTGGATTAATGATTATTAAAGAATATATAAATAAAATATAAATCCATATAAATTTTTTATAAAGGATATTTTCATTCATCAAGAAGAAATGTAATTAATCAAATTGAATTAATAATGACTTCATAATAGTGATAAAACTTCATATTTTAAATTGATTTTAAATTGCAATTTTTAATATAGTACATGCGAATAAATTATATTTTTTGATGTTATTTTTTAAAAATACATTCATTCTTATAACTTTTTTCGAATGTTTTTTAATTTGAAAACAAAATGAATAATGAAATATCGTCACTATGAATAAACATAATATATGCAATCTTAAATAGACACTATTATTTGAATTTAACTAATCTTTATTAGATACTAGTTTCCATTAACTATTTTTGTCATTAGATGGTTGTAGTTTCTAATTCTTATTATAGTAATGTGCAAACTTCATGAATTATTAATTAATAGTTAAATAAATATTCTTTTTATCAAATGAATATTTTTTATATTAATACAATTAAATTTATTTATTAAAACGTTTTTATAATATATAACTTTTTATAAATTTTATAATAAATTCTCATCTAACTTACTTTTTTTATTTATATAATATGTCTTATTTATTCGAAATCTAATTATTTATAAAAAGATATTTACATTGATATCAAAAAATATATAAATAAAATATCTATAATATAATTAATATTTAATGCAAATTATCAAAAACTTGAAAAAATAGATTTCTACAAAAGATAGAAAACTTCTTTTTTCCGTTTACATACTTACATATAATGTAAATGATATATTTTAAATGTATAATTTAGATGACTATGAAATATCTGAATCTAATTTTAAAAGTATTAATGCAATGAACATGATTTTTTTTCTTACGAAAATTAAAAATAAAAAAAATATAAAACTATTATTTAATGCAAAAATTTTATAACTTAAAAATTACAAATATTATTTAGCAATTTTTAAATGAAAAATAATTAAAAATTTGAAAAAAATTTATGTATATGTAATTAAAAATTTTATTTCAAAAATTACTGTCAAATTAATAACAAAATTAATGTATAGATATTATATATGTTTCGAATATCTTTTTATTTTTTTAATATATTTTAAGTTAAAGATATAAATGTTTTTAATCTTTATTGTTAAAATTTTATCTAAAGAATTATAAAATAAATATTTATTATTATATGAATTTTTTAAGAGTTTAATAATTTATGTTTAGATATAAATAAATCAAATAATATAAATCACGATCTAAATAATAATGATTTAAAATTGATTTTTTAAAAAAAACTTTTAACTTTTAACTTTTAATATGTCCAATCTGTATTAGTTTGCTATAATAATTATTTAATAGTGACATCTATGAATTGATTACACAAGTATATCCCATAAATTATCGATAGTCAATAATGTTGATTATATCATTAAATATATAAAAAAAAAAAGTAAAGAACTTCATATATTAGTTTATAATATATCTATGGAAATTTAAATATAAATTCTTAACAAATTTTTTTTCAAAGCTATTTTTTTTCATTTAAATTATTATTTATTTCATATAAATATTGTTGATTTTTATCCACAATTTCTTTTTAAAAAGTGAAAATACCTACTTTATCTATAAACTTTATTGAAGATAGCTGCCATCTACAGTTCTAGCTATATATTTTAATAACTATATTTACAATTTAAAATCATTTTATATATTATTAACAATTATAATATTTTGAATTTAAATTTGTTATAACAATTAGGATGTTTATATTAATTTGTTTAAAATATTTTATTAAAATTTTTATAAAATTTAATATATATTTAATTGTTTTTAAAATATTAAAATATGTTATAATATAATTTGTGTTTATTTATAAAAAGATAATAAATATTCGGATAAACGGTAAAAATAAAAAAATAATAAATATAAGAAATAGTACATGAATTAACTGATAAAATAAGAATATAAGAATATAAATAAATAAATACAATAATATTATCATTGATAACAAAAAATAAATCTACAATAATTTCAGGTTTTTTAATTTGCATAATTATATTTAATAGTCACAGATAAAATCATAAAAGAAAATTATATTGTGGATCAATCAATGATCAAAAATGAAGTGATCAAAAATTATGCAATTAAACTCGATGAATAAGCTTGACTTAAAATATCGAAAATATCAGCATCGTAAAAATCGAACTTTAAAAAAAATTTATTTATAATTTATAAAAAAAGAAAAAAGAAATATTAAATGTATTTATTATTACAAAAGCGTCACGAAAAGAATATTCATAAAATTTTTTTAAAGATATTAGAAAATATGAAAATAATAAGATTGTTCAATTTTGTGAGAATATCAATTAAATTATTTGACGAGTGTTTCAAGTGTATTGAAATTTATTTTGCATATACAAATGTCAGAATATTATTATGATTTGCAAAAGAAATCAGTTGTTATATGAACAAATTTCATTTATTTCTATGAATCACCAGTATATCGCTCATGTTTTCAATCGCCGGAAATTCATTAGTCTTTACGACAAGTGCATATTCTTATATTCCAATAAATCCAGTAATCGATAATGATTGTCCAATAATGTATTAATGATATTTATGAGACATATTTTAATTGAAAATATTTTTATTTATTAAAAATATCATTGTTTATTTAATGATGGTTATCTTATCTATTATATAAAATAAATTTTTATTATTTATGTTTTTATAATTTAAATGTCTTATAGAAATATATGAAATATATGCTTTAAATATATTCTTTATAAATAATTATTAATTTTATTTTAAATTTTAATTTAAATATGTGACAAAATATAAAGATATATTAATGCAGTATCTTAATAATTCAAAATTATTATTATCATGTAATATAATTAAAAGATGTAAAATAAAAAGAAAAAGAAATGGATTTCAATAATAATTTATCGTAATATTAATAAAAAAACAATGAGTATGTACATATATAATTAATTTCATCTTATTTCTTTTTCTTATTCTTATAATCAAGTTCAACGTTTTAATAGACAAAGAATTAATCGCACTGATAATTTTAACTATTTCTTTGTATATTTAAAATATTTTACATTATTTATATATTAACAAATCTATTAATAAATTATTTATATTGATTCTAGCTTCATCGTTAATAGCGATTATAGTCATTGCACATATAATTGCGTCGATAATCGCATGCATGCAAATATGCACTGAGATTAAATGTGCAAGCCACGTGGAAGCATCGCAAATGATCCTGATTGGTTGCAGATCTCGGCGATCTCTGACGTGGAGGGGAAACATTGTGATGGTCGAAAAAGGTCGAAAGACCAGAAGGGATGGGAAGATTGCTGAAGGACGCTCCTTTCAGTAGAGAAACCGAACGAGAGTGGGGAAGTTGCCTACACGTGCGACTTCCTTCCCCTTCTTTCCCTGACCTGATCTATTTGTCTTCTTCCTTACAGTTGCGGCACAGTCTCTCTCTTGCTCTCAAACCATGCTTCTCTGCACGCACTACCAAATCATTATTGCGACCCCTGTTTCTCGCCTTCCTGGAAAACACAGAGAAAACGTTTAAGCAGTTTTGCAATTAATATAGAATCTGAAGTTATCATATAGCCTAAAGTGTTTGTCTATTTTAAAATAATTTTTTCTTAAAATATTCTTAACAAATTATTAAATATATATGTCAATAAATGATATATATATAAATAATTATTTGTCATTAATATTAAAAATATAAAAATTGTGATTATTCAAGAAAATATTTATAAATAATATTTAATTTCAAACCTATTATGAATAAATATATATAATGTTAATATTTATTTAATGAAATAATATATATTTTTATTTCATTTGCTTTACTGACGATAAATTGTATAATTTCAAACAAAGATAAAAAAAAATAAAACATTCTTTTTATTAATTAATATTAATTATCTATTAAATCTTTTTATATTGGCAATGATGAATACTTTATTATAAATTTAATTATCAATTTTTGTTTATGATACAAAAATAATTGAATTAATATAAACATACGTTTGTATTTAATTATGTTTTTTTTCTTTTTAAAAGCAATAATTTTTTTTAGGTTTAATTATTTGCATTTTTAATATTATATAATGAAAAGTAATTGCACATACACATTTAAATTATATATATTGTACAAAATTTTTTTTTCTTGAACGAGTAGATAAATATAATAAAAAATAAAGAGAGTGTAAATTGAAAAAAGGGTTGAACAAGTTACGTGCAGTTAAAAACAGTATAAATGATGTATTATAATTAAAAAAGTAAATTGGCTTGACGAAGGGTTCCCGTACCTTCTTTTTTCACCAGACAATGTCATTCGGCCGTTTAAATAACATGTTGAAATTCTTATTGCGCAATGTACCGATGTTTTTAAAACGTCATCTGTAAAATGGAAGAAAAAAAAGAAAGATAAAAAAGGGAAAGAAATAGAGAAAAGCGAGAAAGAACTGTTATTTTAATTTCTATCGTTCTTTTCACGACATATGAGATCTTTTTCATGAACTATTGGCAGCGTCAGTCACGGAAAAATATGCCGTGACGCCGTTTGACTATATTAGACACGCGCAAATACTTCGAATGAACACGTGTGGTTTTAAATTCTATTGCAAGAATAATAGAGCGCCATAATGCTATTTCTAAGAATATCCAAAATACGAGATCTGTCTTAATTTATAACCGTGTTGATAAAAAACAAATTATTTATGATAAAATTGATGATTATCAAAACATAATTATTTTTTTAAAATGAATAATTTCAATAATTTATTTTATGATGATAAAAGAAAAAAAAAAGATTTTGATTTTGGATTTGTAAATGAAGAATTAAGATACATCAAGAAAGTATATTTTTTTCTTAGTAGATAGTTTGTTTTTTTTCGGACAGCTGGTCTACCTGAAACGGTTAGTTAAATATTAATAGTCATCATCTTGGAAATAACCGGAAAACATGCCGACAGCTGATTACTCAATATGGGTCTTGCTGGCGATATATAGTGCTTTTCATATGTCATCGAAATTACTAAATCCTTTCGATGAGATCGATATGAGATGCGTAACCGAGCCGAGACCACGTGTCGTTAGAGAAACTTTAATCCTTCGATTGCTTTGACATAGATTTCGCATTCGATTTGGAAATCTTCTGGTAAGATTTGTAACGATATGTGATCAAGACGAATGATTCATTTAATTACAACATACTATAATTCTTGTCTATCGAAATATTGTCCAAAATTTATCCATTATTAAGTTGTAATATAATTTCTAAAAAGAATATATAAGCATATATTTTATAACATTTTATAAATATCTTTTAATAGAAAATTCATTTCAGACTAATTGATTAATACTAAAGTATTAATTGTTAATCGTTAATCGTAAAAATTTATATGCATAATTTTTTCTGATATTTGTGAATAGAGACAATTTTATTTTATAAACAACAAATTAAAATATCCATTGCTGAATTAAAAATATTTTTTAAATTAAAAAATATTTTTTTAATATTTCTTAACATTTTTTAATATTAAAAATTAACATATGTAAAACTATTTTGCTTGAAATATTATTAAAACATTTTAAGAAATATGTAAAAACTTTTTAAGAAATATGTGATCACTTATAAAACTGATGCGACATTAAGAATATCAATCTTATGTTTTGAGTTGTTAATGAGTTTATGAATTTCGAAGCATTCTTTGTTTTATAATATAATTTTAAAGTATAAAAGAGATAAAATTATAAAATTTGTAATTGAATGAACTTTTTTTAAAAATATTAAACTCATTTTTTAATATCAAAATGAATTTCAACTGATTATTTAATTATAATGTTTCTTGCGATAGATAAAAATAATATTTAAGATTAAAATTATTTATTTTTATTTGTTAATATATTTTTTATATTGTAGAATAACTTTGAAAAATGAGATTTTAGAGGCAAAAACAAACAGTTGGTATATAAAAATCTTGGTTGAAGCTTTTTATTAAATTATAAGTATGATGAAACGAGGTAGAAACAGTGCGAAATGGACAGAGCAATTTCATCCTATTTTTGTTTTAATTCGCTTAACATAAAATTTAATTGCTTGTAATTTAATAAATAAGGTTCAATTCAATATTTCTATAATTTTTATATTTGTTTTATCCTTTAAAATCGAAAGAATTTAGATTCTTCAAAGATGTCCTACAAAAATACTAATATACAACATATAGCATATATAATATAACAACTAATATAACAACTAATATAAAACATATATAATCTTGTATATATGTTTTATTTAATTTCATATAACATATATTAAAACGTATTAATATACAGTAAAGAGATTTAAATATTAATATATTTTGATTATTATATGAAATTATAATAAAACAAAACATTTATTTTAATGCAAAAATATATAAAAATATATAAGTAAATATATTAAATATTAATCATATAACAAAATATTTTCATTATGTCTAAATATAATATATTTTAGAAAATAATTTTTAACTTTACAAATAACTCATAAAATAAGTTTCTATTTTATATTACATAGAATATCTAACTAGAAGAATGTCTAAACACTTTCTTTATTTAGGACTTCAGGCTTCTTTGGGAAGCATTCGAAAATCACTTTGAAGCTGAGACTCGTGTTTTGACACCTTTAAGACGCGTGAAACGACGAAATTCTATAAAACACGCGCGTCCTGCTTTGCTTTCCCGCGGAACCTTTTGGAAGATCCCATTCGAAGTGGGGATGCACGTGCCGCGGCTTTTGTTATCGAGATTGTTGTAATGTCGAAGCTTTAGGCGCGTGCATGAGGATCGTGCATCTGCGCACGCGTGACCGTGTTGCTCGCAACCACGAGGGGGGATAACATGGCGGTACTCGATCGCCGTTAGTCGATGTACAGACGCCGGTAGATTTGGATCATTCTTTTCAATCAAATAGAATGAATAGTGATTATGATTGAAAATTTACAAACATCCTATACTGTCATTATTTGTACAAATTATGACATGATTTAATATTCATTGTTTTATCTGAACAATTCGCGAGTGTCGATTGTAAAGACTCATTGCACGCGCTAAGTGACATTTATAAGAGTTTACTCTGACATCATTCGAAAACGCGATTTAAGACTCTGTTGCCAAGTAAGTTCAATCACTACATTGCGAAAGTGATTTTGTAATCGGTTGCCGTTTGAACTGTTTCAATTCTAAAGTGATTGACAGCAAAAACGAAGAAGGCGGTGAATCTTATCAACCGTTTGAATCTGTTTTGAAACTCTTGGGACTGCATCATAAAGATATTCTGTAAATAGGTACGTTGCCATATAATATATAGTATTAATAGTTATTCTATACCTACATATATAATAACTATATCGTTGCATGTATCGATACAAATTTTTGATCACTAGTTTGCAATTAATTTACATTTATATATGTATGCATAATCAAATAATTTTGATGCAAAATTTTTGATATAACCTATTTTTGAATTTTAATGCAATATGGGTAATGTACAATAATTGTTAATTTGTTAGTATAATTATCATTTATATAATTATATCAACAACGTGTATACTATTTTTTCTATTGCATTTCATCATAATTATATATCTTTGGTAGAAAATATAAATAATTTTGTGTTCATTTGCTAGTATCAAAGAAATAATATAACCAAAGGTATATTCTTAATATGTACTCTTAAATTTATAACTCTAGGGAATTTGATAATTTATTATCGACATATATTTGTATTCATATGATATTGAATTGAATTCATTTTTTAAGTTATTGCGTTTATTACATCGATCATATCATATAATATTTAATTATATTATTAAAACATTTATTAATAAATAAACATAGTAGATATTGATATCGTTACATACGATCTTCTTAAATCAGTTTTCCATTATAAATAATAATTCTTGGCACAGCAATCATTTATCAATATATTTGAGAGTATTAAGCAATAATTTCTTGCAGTGCAGTGCAATTCTTGACTCTTAATTTATTTAATGAATAATGAATTTCGAGTATTTGCGAATTGATTCATAATTATTATTAATAATTATTCATAATCCATAAAAAATACAAATTTATAATTATTATCGATAAATTATATATTTATTTTGAAATTTTTAATAATTAAAGCAAATATAACATGAAAAAATATGTAAAAAATTAAATAATTATAATAAACTCTACATTTTGTTCATTTTAATTATCTTTCAATAATGTTCATAAATTTTAATTAGAGTTTAAAATGTATTATTTAAAACTTTTGTAAATTATTTTTATAGATTTAACATATTATGCTACCAAATTATAAACGATAATTATGAATAATAAAAATTATAAATGGAAATAAAAAAGATATTATTTATTAATATCATTATAAATATCATTATTATATATCATTATTTAAAAAAAAATTTATTAAACTATTATCATAATATGTATGTTATTATATATATTAAATATTTGTAAAATAGAAATTATAATTTTACAAGATATTACAATTTATATTTTAATCATGTTGTAAAATTATGTTTTTATTTTCAATATTGATATATATAATTGATACATAAATGTTTGCATATATAGGTATTTATTATAAATAATTTTATAAAACGAAATTTATATATATTGTTATTTGAAAATTTAAAATTTATTAAAAATTTTTTAATATAATATTTTTCATAAAACAGATTCGTCTAAAATATAAAAATGGATTTATATATTTAATTTTTTGTAGTATACAAAAAAACTTGATACATTGTATTTAAAATAAGAATAAATAATAATGCATTGATAAATCAATTATACAATATTCAAAATTAAATATTTTTAGAATTAATAGAATTAATGTTTCTTTTTTAATTGTATAAATTTTAAAATTTAATTTATAATATTCAAATTTAATTCAAATAATAAAACACTAATTCACATAAATGTATTAATTCACATATTTTATGTAATAGATATTATTAGAAAAATTTAATTCTAATTTAATTTAATAATAGTATTTAATTTAATAGTATCAGATAACTAATTTTTTTTAATACTATTTTTATTTTAACTAAAAAAAAAATATAAATTTTAATGCAGATAAATATTATTGATTATCACAAAATTTACAAATCCATTTGAATATTTTTTATATTTATATTTTGATTTTTAATATAATTTATAAATAATTATTCATTTGCTATGTATCGATAATGCATATATAATATAATATTTGTAAAATTCATAATAATTTTAATTTTTCTTCATTGAAATTTTTTATAATTATTCATAGATTTCGTCTCCCGGTTTCTAGACGAATCACTGAAAAATATCTATTATCAACTGAAAAATTCTAGTTAATTCAAAAAATTTTGAAAAAAATTTTAGGAATGGATAAGCTTATCGAATAATCGTTGTTCTATCGAGCCAACCACTTCGTTTAATTGTGCAATCGATCAGCAAAGCACGATTCTGCTCTAAACTTAAACGCGCGTCGTCTCGATTTCTCACGGTAGGCCCCAGTATCCTGAAAAACGGACATTTGATTTCATTTAAGTACTTATTTTAGACCGAACTGTAAAACGTGCGCTGATATGCGCGATCGCACGTGGACGACATTTACACGTGGAGTACAACAAGGCTTGGAATGGGTACTTACGAGAAGGTCAACGAGAATTTCAATCCATGTTCTATCAATTCTCTTTCTTTTCTGCGTTCACTTTCTTTCTTAACGTTAGTGACATCGCGTCGGGTCGAATCGTGTATGATACAGTATTTACTACAGTTTTCAGCACGTGCAACTTTCGCATTTAAATCACGTTTTAACGACTTTCTAAGTTTTGACTATCAAAGACGACCGACAGATTTTATTTTGTTTTTAATAGATTTATCGAGTTATTAATGTTAAATATTATTTCGAATATTTTCAGATTTCTATTTTTGTAATTATTAGAAAATGTAAGTGCTTTTGGCAAAAATTAAGATTTATTGTTTGATTCATTGTTATATATACTTCTTTATTTTCATTTATAAATAATGAACTGCATTATAGATAGTTATGTAGATTATTTTTACAAAAATTAGTATGGCTAATTTCCGTTTTTATAATTATTAAAAATTTGCGAATAATATTAACAATTAACAAGATTATATCATAGATTGATAGATATAATATTTAGTTAAAAATTTCATGCAATTTTGATGACTTAAATTATGAAATTTAACATATTTAAATATAGTTAAATTAAACATAAATTTTGTTTGTTTTATTATTTGGAACATTCAAATCTTTTCATGAAATAATTGTGCTAATTATTTTTAAGTTTTTGCAAAACATAGAATCATATTTTTTTTTTTTTCTATTATATCTATTATTATATCGTTAAAGGATTTTTAAATCTATAACGAATATAATTAATATAATAAAATTTAAAAATATGTCAATTTTTCAAGTTATATTTTATTTTTAGATACTAATAATTCACTTAATCAAAATTAAATTACTTCAATAATAATTCAGAAAAATCTTTATATATTTGTTTAATTTTTAACATTTGAATTAACCATTACAATTTAAAATTTAAAAATATTATATTTAATTAATAATTTCTTATTTTATTAAATTATTATATGTTAATTAATATCAATTAAAAGAAATTTTGTAAATCATTTCTATTACTACCACAATCATTATATGTGTATTTGAAATACATGGTCACAGTATACTGTAATTAAAAACTTTTACACGTGCAATCAGGCTAGGTGATGTTTTTAATCAACAAAAGAATGCATCGAAACGGGTTTCTTGCGCCAGGACACGTGTAATCCATATGATGATTGGTTAAAGCTTGCAGATTTTGTGTCACGTCGTTGATCGTGTTACGAGTTGTTTCGTCACAGGCCAATTTATCGATTCAGAGCGGGAAAATATTATACGGGCGTACAATGTAAGGACGTACACGTGTGTCTCGTTTATAGTAAGTATCTATCCCTTCCATACTTTGAAGGATTTCATTTTATACAATATTTGCCAATTAATAATATCAATGACACAAGATAGATTATAGACTATTATTGCACAAATAGAAGTCTTTCTAACTTTATATAGAATAATCAATTTTTTTTATAATTCATAAAATTCTTTTCATTTGTTTTATTATTAAATTATTAATTATACAATATTATACAATTATACATATTATACAAAAAAATTAATAATTTTATTAATAATTTATTGATAATTTATACTTGAAATTTTATCAATTTTATCAATAATATTATTTTGTACAAGATAATTGTACAAAAGATAAAAATATACGAATGTAAAATAAATGAATGATTTGTCAAAATAGAATTTGAAGAAAAGAAAGAATTTTGCATGTACAATTATATGTTATTAAATCAGTGTTTTGTAATGATGATGATTTTTTTGTAATAGAGATAGAGTTACTTTATAATCCTTACGTAAGACTAAGAGATTTATATTTTTTTTGCAATACTTTTCCAATAACGATAATTGAAGTCATTTTTCTATTTGCTTATTTATTTTTTTTCTTTTTTCTTTTCTTTTTTTTTTTTTTTTATTATAATTTAAGTATTATAAGTTAAACTCATAACTATCAAGCATTGATATTAATATCTATTATCACTGTGTTAAATCATGGGCTGGTGTTGAGTCACTTGCTTTGGAGACACGTGTACATTATACTGTTAATTTCTTAGTACGATATCACGAGGTAAATCGTTCGCGTCAGAGTTAGTTCAAACAAGACAATTGTAATTGAACCTTATTCTTGGTATTATTATTAGATTGATGCATACGAAATGGCATTTTCTATTTCTAACTTTAATCATAAATAATTTTTTTAAATCTATATTATTTTTATCTATTATAATTTTTAAATATATATATTTATAAATTTAAATAAAAAATCTTATAATATTTTAAAAGAAGTTTTACCGTGACATAAAAGCGAAATATCATAGATATTAATTATGATTTTTCCTAGTTAATAATAATAGTCAACAATAATAATATTTTTTCCTAATTTACTTTAACTTTAAAAAAATTTTTCACAACCTCCGTAAAAGCGTTTTTAATTAAAAAGAACAGTTGGGTCAAAATAATCCGAGGTATTTAATCACAATAATAAATTAATTTCCAAATTTATGAGAATTATCAATTTTAGAATACAAAAATTATTCAAAATTATTATTCTTTTCTTTTCTTTTTTAAACAATTTTTACATTCTAGATGAAATACAGAATATTTCTTTTTTCAAGTGATGAATTTATGTTTCTATGTTGTACTTCTTCTGTTTAAACTCATGTAAAAAATTACATGAATATTCTGATTATTCATAAATAATAATTTTTCTTGTAAATTTTATTGACATTAAGCACACATAACCACTCATAGCAAGTTTTCTTTTTTGATATAATTAGAGAATACGAATACAGGACAAAATTTAATGAATTCTAATTTTGCAGAAACAACATTTTATATGCATTAATTTAATAAATATATATATCAACAAAATAAAAATAAAATAGATATATCAAGAAATTTATGCGATTTAATTGTATAAAATATCTGACACGGATCATTTAAGACAAAAAATTTCTACTAAATTTATTTCTATCCATGTATTTGAATATTTTCCATTTTAAAATTGGCATACATCCACGTATATTAAAATTTTATAGATGCACATTTTTAATGATGTTTTTTATTTCGATATTTGTATTTAATTTTAAATCAGATTTATGAATCAAATTTACATGATTTTAAAAGTCATGTTTAAAATATGATTTTTAAAATATAAAATAAAGATATGTTTTGTTTCTTTTTTTGCCTTTTAATTTATTAAATTTTTATTTTTAAATCTGTTGAACGAAATTTTAAAAAATAAATATAAAAAAATTACATTAATTTTGTTTTTTAAAGTTTAAAATTTCAAAAACAAGTAAAAATTCGAAGTTCTTGCTACTGTTTAACATTATTAATATTAATATTATTTAATTACATTTAGATATAATTTGTATATAATTTTGATCAGATTCCTATCTATTTATTACATTTTTATTTCTAAAAGAATATCAATATTTTTTTACAATTAAATAATAAACACTCGATCAAGATATCTGTGCAAATCAATTTTTAATTTTTATTAAGTTGAAAATTAAGTGTAATTTTTAGAGATACAATATTCAATATTGAATAATATAATTATATTAATATAAAATTTAATCACAATGATTAAGATTGATAAATTTTTTAATTTTCTTATTTACAATATCATATTATTTTTTATTACATAGAATTTATAAAAAAATTGCACCAATAATATCCTGTCTGTTCTCTCCTAAATACGCGGAATAACATTGATCATATTGAAATATGAAATAGTATTGATTTAAATTCAAAGAAATGATAAGTCAATACAACGATAATGTTTCCTCTTTTTTTTTTATCTTTTGTAATTTATACAAAACTATCCCTTTCTATTTCACCAGCATGTTGCAGCATGTAATCCCACGTGACGTGAGACGTGTGATCGCAATTGTGGCCAACGTGAGGCAACGTAATGCCTCGGTTGGATATCTCACGCAAAGCCGAGCCACGTTCTTTCGCTTTAATTTCGTTAAGTACTTCTTACACGTAACAATCGTGCTTTCATATCCAAAGTCACGTGTACCGACTTGTTAACGGAAATTTGGTCACATTTAATTTACATTTTTCCTCTTCTTTTTATAACGGTCTCTACTTTCACACCTAATTTTGGAAATATTTCCTCTCTATTCACTAGTTAGTTAATAGAAATTCGTTGCTCTTAATTCTTTCTATTTTAATTCTGATTCTGTATGAGAGAAATGATAAATGTTTTTAATTTTTCTTTTTCTTTTTGAACAAAGTTTGTATATGATAAGATACGAGAAAGGTCTTTGAGATTTAAATGACTTTCGACATTTCATTCTAATTAATTTGATAAATTATTTTTAGAAGAGATTTATAATTTAACTGTATTTCTATATTTTTGTAATAATAATGTATTTATATCATTGACGTATTTCTAGTTTTATTAACTTTCTATGATATTCTTTAATCTATTTTATTAATCTTAAATTTTTTAAATTTTCAAAAAAAATTTGAGTTACTTATATTTCATTAACTAATAAGTTTTTTAAAACTAATTATTAAAAAATTTCTTCAATGATCAAAACAATAATCAATATTATTATTATCGATATTTTAAAATGAAGTTTTCTTTGTTCTTAATCATGAAAGGTTGTAAATATTATTGACATATTTTTCTCTTTAAAATTAAAGAAAATCAAATAAAATAAAATATTAAATCCAAATTAACATAAAAACTTAATATGAAATATAATGTACATAGATCTTTGAAATATATATATAGAAAATTGGAGAATTATTAAATTAATAAGAGTAGAATTACGTATTGTACATATTAAATTATGCAAAAAACGATAAAAGATTAAAGAGAAGAAGTAATTAAATTTTGAGCTTTATTTTCTTTGAAACATGATATGATATTTTATTGTATTATTTATAAAGTTATCTGTTTCACAAGAAAAGTATTTCCATAGTAGTATAGTATCCTAATACAATAAACAGAGATGCTACTGTGTAATATTATATTACAGATGCATTAATGATACGATATCATTATAGCATATAGAATACATTGATACTGTCATGATCTCCTAATACAAGATGCACTGATCTTGACAATGTTTTAATACAAAATGCATTCTTGTTGCAACATTATAATTAAATGATTAATATGTAATACTTATTGATAAATTTTTCATTATAATGCAGTATATATAATAAATTTTTTAATTTTTTAATGAAGCTGAAGATAGTACGATGAAATATTTGAGATTGTAACTTGTAACAATAATTTATGATAAATAACTCTACTTCAAAAGAGTAGAAAGTGTACGTAAGATACAATTTATTCAAAAATGTGTGCTATGTTTCGAATACTACACATACGTATAAAGATATTATTTTACATTGTAATTACATTTTAAATCATTATAGGTATATCTGATAATTTCTTTACATAAAAAACACATGTATATTTAAAAATAAAATATCTATTCTTTGTTATAAAATAAATAAAAATTAATAAACTAATACAAAATTTAAAAAATTTGAAAGTGATGAAGATATTAATTTTCTGATGAATGTGAGATAAATAATCTATTATATTTATAGTACATATAATTTTATCAAATCATATATCTATAATATCAATATATTTTTATGAATTAGCCTAATCTTTCATTTTCAATTGTATACATATATATACAAATATGTATCAAATTATTTCAATTGCGTTAACAAAGTCTCATACAAGTGTTTTAAAGGGAACAAATCGTAACATTTCAAAGAATTCGATTTTATAGTCATAATAAAACAGTCAAGTGTTACTTCTTAGAAATTCATTTGTATATATGTGATAGACTTAACCTAAGGTTCAAATAAACTTACAATGCAATCATTCTAAAAGAATCATGATCTTCTTTCCTTATTTTTTTCGTTTAAAAGGATATGATAAACAAAAAAAAAATCTTCAATGAATAAATAATAACATAATCATTGTTAAATTATAATCAATCAATTAATTTTTTAATAATTCATAAATACACATTTATTGAGAGCTCTATTATTTCATATTTATTGAATATATATGTGTGTATATGTACAATTATGGAATCTGAAGTAAATTTTTTTTGACTCTTAATTTTATAATTTTTGGGAAAAATAAATTTGGATATATTTCGTTAATTTACAAAGTGTATTTAATTATCTGTGTACACGTATCCTAATGCCACGAATCTCATTGCTTAATACATGATACACGTGTGCATACACGTGTAATTTTAATAATAAAACTGCATTGATTTATTAATGCAATATAATAATTTTATCAAAAACATTTATATGTCTTTTATAATTTGATAGGTCTAAAGTTTTTTTATCTAAATAATAAGGCCATTTGAATTCATTTCGACATTAATTTCAATTGGTACAATTTTATGAAAAAATATATGATATCATTTTAACAAAGTCAAAGTGACTTTTATCTTTTTATTAAAAATAATTTTTTATTAATAAATAAAAAAATAAAACAGTTCCTTTGAATCTTTTAATTTCACACATCTTCAAAGAAACTTTAAACCCCTGCCGCGATCAAAGTGTGCATTATGCATCAGTGCTTTTTTTTCCACGCTCATGTTCCCCCATCGGGAAGCAAAAAAGTAAGGATCAAAAAGGATGGAAGAAACTGCGTGCAAAAATAGTTACGACGATAGAACACCAGTAAGTGGGCGGTCAGAGAAAGGGGAGAAACGAGAGGAGAATAAGATCGTTGATTGCAGACTGCAAGGTTCTGTCCAAGCTAGTAATGGGAACAAGCTAATTGGAGTAAATATTAAAATGTTATCTCTACCAAAAAAAAAAGAAAGAAAAAAAAATTGCAAAATTACACAAATCGAAAAATTCTGCGAATTTCTATAATAAGCTTAATGTGATAAGATTAAAAATAAAATGTAGATTGATACGAATATCAATTTTTTATCACCATTTTGATATAATCTTCCGCTATAATAATTTTGTAACGTATAAAAAGAATTTGAAACATTTAATTCCAATTTCTTTTTTTCACATTTTTTTAACATTTTTTTCTCCAATCCATTATATTTTTCGATTCATCATAATATATCTCGCAAGCATTAAAATTCGTATTGAAAAGTAACTTGTTCGTTTACTCGTGACTGAAGGTAGTCGAGTAGCCATTGCTACTCGAGGGAAAACGTTGCCAGACGGCAGAGTCGGTACCTCCTGGGGGGAAACAAGGGGACATCGTACGCATCCCCCACCGGTACATCACCGAAAAGCACTGCGTGAGGACGCACAAGCGAGGTCGTCGAACCCGGCAGCGGTGGCCACGTGTATCCACGGGAATATCCCATCCTTTTACCGCGAAGAGGGTGCGTGTAGTGTGAGAGACGATCGTCAGCCAGTATGGATCACGTGGTGGGGATGGTACGCACCCATTGGCGAGACACCAAGATGTTCGATAGTGGGGGAAAAGCTGCACGTGGCTGTACTTGAGCGTAGTAGAAGTCACAGAATGCAGCGACCTGCAATTCTATAATCTTTCACATTTAATGGATCGATATTTCGTAAAACGATGCACTTTTTCAAGATAAGTAATTATGAAGAATATATTATAAATATATTGAATGATAAATAATATTATTATTTTTTTCAGTAATTTAGTAGTTTTGAGTGTTAAAAAATATAGTATAAAGTACAATTTTATGAATTTAATTCACCAAATTTTTTATTTTATATAAAAAAACTATATATATATATATTAAAAATATATATATATATATTTTGATAATTTGTAAAAAAGAATGTAACAATTTATCAATAATATTATAATAATATTTTATCAATAATATAATCTTAAACTAAACTAAATTAAACAGCATTTACATTTAGATTTTTTTATTTTATATATCATATACATTAAAAAAATTTAAGAGTATTTTTGTTTAATTATAAAATATTAATACTTAAAGCATTGATACTTAAATCAATTAACGAAGTGTTATTTATTTTAAATTAAAATCTCTATTATTATTATTATTATTATTATTATTATTATTATTATTATTATTATTATTAGAACTATTATTTCCTTATCTTATTTTCCTAAATCTAAACGAAAGAAATTAACAATTACAAGATTTACATGTTTATTTGAACATTTTTATTTTATTTTCATAAGAGAAAATTATTATTGAGTTTATAAATATTCATGTCATGTATATAAATATTCATATCAATATGATATACACATATTTTTCATAATAATATTCATTTGAATCATTTTAATAATTGAGAGTCAATTAATCAGAATAAATGTTGCAATAAGAGTTGGAATTCATTTTGAACCTTAATAATTTATTTTAATCCTTAAAGCAAATCTTGTCTCGTATGAATGCATTTTTTTGCTAAATATAGTATTCATATATTATGTATACATTCTTCGTTTTCTTTTTCTTTTCAGTTAAATTTTATAGGACATTATGTATAAATTTAAATATACAATAATTTGCACTGATGACACATTTACATATTTTTTTCGTTTGGCGTGTTAAGCCATTTAATGATAATATTCCAATGAACGCACGTGGATCCGGTTATTTGCGTTGTATTCACTAAACTTCCTTTTATTTCAGTTCAATGTGTGCACCGAGATTACGGCATGTTTTATCTTGGTTAAATCTTCACTTCCTTTCGAGGGAATTAACTCGAAATTAATCGTACCATTTGAAAGGAAATAATCTCGTCCCTTGGAATTTCCTAACAATGTAAGAAATTAAAATTTTTTCACGGTGAAATTTCTCCCGTTTATTTAAAAATAAAGATAGCTACATTAATCATAATATATATAATATGATATAATCATATTATACAATTTCAATAAACATATATATACTTATTTTTTTAGTTTGAAATTAAATTTATTAAATTTTGTTAAATTTATCGTTTTATCGTTCCATTTACGATTTATAATTCGTTTAATTATGAATTTTTTTAAATTAATTATCATTAAGTTAATAAAAGTATATATTGATAATAAAATAAAATAAATTTATTGTTAAAATAAATATTTCAAACGTTATAAAATTATAATTTATAAATAATCCAAATAATAATTTATAATCCAACGAATATTTTTAATTTTTTATATTTAATAGGTTTTAATAGAAATTAGTATAAAATTATTATACATAAATAAATTATAATAAAATGATATACAATATCAAAATAAAAAAAAATAACATAATAGAAAGTAAAATTTTATTCATTTATGATAAAGTATTATGAGGAAAGGAAATTTCTCAGAAATTATTCATAGACTCTTTAAGAATAATATTCAAAGTTTTTACTTGCTGTTATAAGAAACCTTTCAACAAGTGATTGAATTTCTTCTCCAATTTACCATTAAAAAATGCTTTTATCTTAATACGAATATAGTATCGATTATTCCATAAATAAATATAATGCAATATTTTTATTACTAATTTAAAAAAATAGATAATTCACAATTTTTCGCAATTATTATTCTTTCACAATTATTAAGATTTATATTAATAAAATAAATATCTTTCAATTAATTATTATTATAGGTAATAAAATAATATATTTAAATTTGAAGAACTTAATCATAAGATTTTAATAGAATTTTAAGAAAAGCTTTAGAATTTCATTTAACAAATTTTTTCATCTTCTTTGCAATAAAATAAAAATCTAATTTCATCTTTAATAAAGATTAACTTGTTAAATTACAACAAAAACATCGTAAAATACTTCGTCCCGAATATAGCTGATGTTGGTGTTAATGTAGAATTTAAAATCTTTCTCATACATTCAGCAAAAGTGAATCGGACACTTTGGTCGTATAAAATTAGGCTCTCAATTAGAATTCTGCGTACAGATCGTGACTCTCGGTAACACGGTCATTTGTGGGGTGATAAATTTTAAATGTATCTCATGTAAGATCTCGGACAGCTCGTGAAACGGTAATAAACGATCGATAATGCTGTCACGCGGGCAATCTAGTCATTCTTATGAGTTTCTGATATCGACAGCCTACGCATGCCTGAATAGAATAATAAGATTCTTTTTCCCCAAGCATTCGACACGTGGCACGTATAACGAACTGCATGTGTCGCGGAATATTGCATGAGATGTTCCTTTAAACGTCGACTGAATGAATTAATTGAAGGTTAAACGATTGAAATAACTTTCAGATAAAAATTTTTTCGCAATTATTGTTTTATACATTATTATTTAAAGTAGAAATTGATACATTTGATATTGAGAGATGAGAAATGTATACACTATAGCTTGTCTGTAATTTATTTTAATCATTGATGTTTTAATGCAATGTTTTAAATCAATTTTGAAAAATAATTTTAACTAAATATTACGTGCATTATTAAAAATGATTGTGCATTCTAAGTTTTACAATTCATTATATTTCAGTATAACTTTTTATCGATCTTATTGAATAAATCTTCAGAAAAAAATATAACTGAGACTTTATTCCTTTACATCGTTAAATCGTGTTATTCTATCAAAACAATTAGCGACTGTATCTATTATAAGCAAATCTTTAATGATACATTTCCGGTTGTTAAACTTTGTATTCAATCCTTCGTATTCTTTTTTTTTTTTTTTTTTATTCATTCAATGTAGATCTTTTTCAACTTTTATTCTTCTTAAAGATGAGAGGTGATAAATAAGCTTGATTGTATCTACACTGCTATATTCCATTCTCTTTTGAAAGCAGACAGTTGTCCCAAAAATAGGAAAACTTCGAATCCTCAGAGAATGTATGACATATATATTTTTCTGTTCAGTATTCTATTCACGAAAAGTCAACTATAATTTCTAAAGATTTAAAGCTATATAATTTTTTTTAGAAAATTTCCAATAATTCCAATAATAGTTATTTTCATCGTAAAATTGTAGGTTAAAATTAAAAATATAATTCATCTTCCACGAGTGATGTTATTTTTTCGAACAGTATTTTTACTTTTTATTAACTTATATTACTGACACGTGGTATTTTCTTTCCAAACCTTCTTTCTTCTTTTTTTTTTGTTTATTTATTTATTTATTATTTTTTTAATAATAAAGAAAAAATCTTGATCGTATACACGAAGGTTGCATTACACGTGTAATACTCTCAGAAATACCGTAGGCTCAATGATAAATATAACCGTGCCACTGAACTGTAAATTTAACACGTGTATCGGTAAAATTTTTATACATATATCTACTACAAACTATTTGTATTCATTGCATCTTTTGAAATTCAGTTTCAATTATCGGGAAATAAAAACTCGTGTAATTAATTCATTTTATTAAACATATCCAAATATATCCAATTATAAATATTCATTTTATATCGATTTTAACATTATTCATATTTAAATAAAATGAATATGTATAAAATATTTATCAAATTAAACTTACAATGAAAATTTAAAATCAAACAATTAATTATTTAAAATTACGATCTTCTTAAACTTAATTTAATCGTGTTTAATACAATTAATAAAGTAACGAATAAAACAAAGGATTAATTTCTGTTCCATTCTATTATTATATCAATTCGATTTTCTGGTTATCGAGACTAAGAGAGTGGATCGAAACGTGTTTCCCAACGCATGATAAATTGGTGCTTCCTTAAGCAGAGGACTTTTAGACGCGCACGTGCGAAGCTGGTCTAAATTTTTAACGACGTCCTAGAAATTCAATGCGCACCGCGTTGACTCATGACAGATTCTTGGAAAATTGCCGTAAACTTCAAATATGACACGTGGTGTGCAGTCGTAAATATAGCGGTTATCGACGAGACAAGTTACACGTGCCCTTCTTCGCTAAAGGCCTTGTACTTCCCCCTAGTTTTGCGCTCGGCAACTCCCATGCAGTTGCATCACTTTATCAAATAGTTTCACTTTCTTTATCTAACTTTTTATCTCGAAAAATTCACACGAACGACTTATCCTTTAATAATATTATTTATTTATTTATATAAGTACTGATAATTGTGATTTTGCAAGACAGATTATATATATGTTATACATTACTTGATTATTACAGTCATATCTTTATCGTATAATCATTTTTTTACTATGTAACCATTAGTAAATCAAATAATTTTTCAATTTTGGCAATTGAAATAATTTTAAAAATTAATATGGATTTATTACGATGGAAAATATAAATTTATACGAATGTAAAAAAAAATAACTAAACTAATAAACTAATAAAATAAAAATTTAATTAAATAAAATGTAAATATTTTATATATTTAATTAATATCTTTTTACTTTTTTATTTTCAATTCATTTTTTTATTTAATCTACAATAGGATTATCTTTATATATTTAATTAATTTTTATAAAATAAAATAATTTATGTATCTTTAATATTTTAATTTTTAATTTTCTTTCTTTTTCAAAATGTTATAAAAAATGATATTATTTGTATTTTTTTTTTTGTTTTATTTCATTCACTTTTAAATATACATGTAAAATATTATTATTTATCTTGTGTCTACTCTATTACAAACTGTGTGAAAAATTTAAATTATAATTTAAATATGAAATATATATGTTATAATGTTATATATTTCATATTAATATTTAATATTTCATATATTCTTATTACAAGTAATTTTATATGTTTCTTATCCAAAATGCTTTCTCGTTAATATTTCACTGATTATGAGTACGTTTCGATCCGAGTCAGCACGTAGTTTTATGATACACGTGACGCTCAGATATACAAAGTAAATTATGAATCATAAAAATTCAAAAAATTTACCATAATAATCAACTATCCAGTGTACACGAATTTTAAGAATTTATAGAAATTCATAAAAGAAATATAAATAAATTCATATAGATAATTCAATAGGATAACAAAACAAAATATGCTAAATATAGGCAAAAGATCAAATTCAATTATTTTTTTTTTAAATGTCGCAAGAATGCCAACTCATGTCGCATTCTTCTGGTATAAAATTAACCAAAAGATCGTTATCGTTTTTCGTTTCGTGATAAAAATAATCGTGCAAAACGTGCAAATTACGAAACGCAACGAATCCACGCAAATCGAGGACGGTTGGCGAAACGCGGTAGACGAACCGAAAATTCAGCACGTGTGCCCTTATTGAAGGCCACCCAGTTCCCTCGCACTTTTCCTCTCTTCCTCTCTCTCTCTCCTCAATCTCCCTCTTCCTTTCCTTCTCCCTTCCTTTTCCCCACGATGCAACCCCTCTGCAATCCGACTGTGGAGAGGCCTCTCCTCCCTATTGGCCTTCATTCGTAGGGAAGTTGCCGTTAACGGATGTCTGTATTGTAGAGCCCACCACTTTACTTTTCGGCTGGGTGCGAATACACGAACGCACGGATGACACCTACGATATATCACGGCTGTTCCCCTTCGTGAATTATCGCGCGTATATCCGTCATGAGTCAAAAATTACCGTTAGGTTCCTTTGATCCTGTCGCCACGCGTATCGGTGGCTTACATTTAATAGAAAAGATCGCGTGATTACGCTCGACCCATCGATGGAATTCTATGGGAGAAACCGTAGAAAACGGCCTTAAGATTTTGACACTTTCACGATTACCGGCAAGATTATAACGGATGATAGTTAGCGTACGTTGACTTGGTAAATCTTTGGAAATGGGATTATAAATATAAGTCGATTATTTCGTTATATAATTTATCGTGGCTAAATTCTTGCGGATTTATATCGAGTTCGATTGAATTACTGTTATGATCTTTGAAGTTTATTTAAGGAAAACTTTTGCTAAGAGTTTATTTATGGATTATCTATGAACATATTTCACTTGTGACTAAGAATGAAGTGTTGAATAACATGAAAAATACATATTTGAAATGTTCTGACATTAGTGTACATGTGTTTAGAATATGCACGAGAAAATTCAGCAAATGGAATCTCATGCCAGAAATGTACTTCCATTGGATATTTATTTATAATTTATATAAGATAATTATAACGGGAATCATTTCTAATTTAATAAATATTCACAATGTCATTCGAGAAAAATAACATTCGATTTCGGATTCCATTTTTGCTTAAATTAAATTTTATTGTTAAATTCTATTCTAAACTAATATTTTCAAAAATAAAATATCTATAAAATTTCTTCCAAAAGATCTTCAATCATTTTCCATTTTTTAAAAAATACAATTCCAATATAAATATTCCTATTATTACAATAACTATCATAATGATTAATATATTTTTATCTATTCTCAGCAAAAAAAAAAACTATTTTGCATTCTCAGCTCATTCATTTCAATATATCGTATATACATATGCGTTCATTCATTAATGATGTATCAGGAATATATGATATAGCTGTATGTGCGATATATGATATATTGCGCAGCCGCAATCGGATTATGGATGCTTGCATGTAGCGTTATCAGTATTGTTTCATAGTCGCACGTGGTGCGACGAAATCCGAGGTCAAAGCAGCCGGGGTAACCGGTCGAGGGGTGACGAGAAGTCGTGGCGAGGCTCTATTGCTTTATTTCGGTGCAGGCACGTGCACCGACGTTCACAGTAATCAGGTCATCGCCTGCATCGATCGCGTCGCCAACCGGTACGAGTGAACACGTGTAATTCATAGCTAAACTATAGTTAAATACACACATGTTGTAGAGAATCCTTGATTTCGAACGTTAGGATCTTGAAAAACTACTCTGGCTACAGATTAAGAAAACTAATCCGTAACACGTTCTTTGAATCGTATAAATCCTACTTATAACGATCATGATCATCCGTTAAAAAGTATAGCGAATTTTTTCAATACGAATGTTAGGATAATTTTTAATTTATCGAATTAAAAAAGATTTGGAGGAATAATTTTTGTCGTAAAAAACACTTTACTTTTATGTTATACGTTCATTTAATTTTTCTTCTTTTAAATTATATGTATGTTGTTAGTTATGCAAGTTATAAGATACAATAGGAATATAAAAAAAAAATTATGTAATTTTTTCTAATTGAATGACTTAATATATAGTTTACCTCGATATTTATAATTCCAATTATGAAACCTTTAAATTTCGAAAGACAAAATCTAGGTCGTTGATAATCCAAGATCTATTTCATCCTTGGATTTCATCCTTTTTTTAATTTTTTGCTTTCATTACAAAAAAAAAAAAAAAGAATCTCAAATATTTGATTTAACGAAAATATATAAATGTACTAGAAATAAGTACGCATATAATTATTAATACATCCAAAATTTTATTAAACTTTTTGAAAATTTAAAGGAGTAAAAAAATTAGATTTGAAAGAAGTATCATAGATGTCAAAGTATTGAATTTAAGTTATGATATTAAAAATAACAATTATTATTAGAAATTCAATTTATATATTTCTTACCATAGAATAATAGAAAATTGATCGATAAAGAATACAAATTAATTATATCTTTGTATTGTGTCTAAGAATCTTTGAATAAAAAGATTTGTTCAAAGGCAAATGATTAATCTGAAATTTCATATGAAGATGAAAAACTTGTAATTGAAAAATTTACAAAAAGTTGAATATTAGCATTACCAGATTAATAATTCAGAATGATTTGATTTATTAGCAATGATCCACGTGCTGACTTTTCATCGTTCTTGCTTAACCGTTTTTATTTTAAAACGTTTCACGTACCTTCACACGGACGTTGTTTAAGTAGTCACTTTTTACATCAAGCATTACCGCAGGTGTACACGTGTCTCCTGTGGTCAAGGTGCAAGACATCGGCTCGTGTCAGTATTATTAGACATTTATAACAAGTGAAAGTCTTATCTTTCGATCCTTTATTTATAATTAATCTTCTAATCACAAAGTAAAACGATGTTTCCATGCCAATAATCATTTATTAAAGTTATTATGTTAATATTTTCTTGAAATAAACAGTATTGGAACAAATATTTTAAGATTCGAAGAACATGATTGATTTTTTGTTTATATATTTTAGATATATTTTATCAATCTGAATCTATAGTAATTATACATGAAGATTACAGAAAAAAGATATGACAAGTCAAATATCTTTTTTATTCTTTCTTATTCTTAATATATCCTATTAATTAATTTTTTTTAAATTAAATATACTTATCTTGAATACTTCAATGATATTAATTACTATATTATGATATTGATAATCATGCTATCAATGTTTTTAAAACTTTATTAATTTTAACACTTTATTATTTAAATATATTATGTTATCTTTAAACTTAGAATTGTTCTTCTTTTTTAACTATCATGATAAGATACTCTTTGAATGTTTAATCATAAAATTGAAAAATTAATATAACTAGATCTATCGTGTTTTTTATGTTATGAGCCGGTCATAGACTTTGATATCAATTATATATAATCATGTGTTAATGTATCAAATTTTTTGAAATAAGAGTTAATTAGAATCGTATTTCATCAATGTAATTATCTTAATTAAATTTAATAATTGAAGCGTGATCTCGATTAAGGATTTAAGTACATTCTACAAACAATGTTTCAAACAAGATAAAGTTTTATGATTCTCTTCAAATATATTTGTGCATGTGGATTAAAAATATATCATCATAAAAGTTGTCATATATATACCATGCGTTATTGAATAAAAATATAAAATTTTTAAAAAAATTCTTTGTCTTATTTATTCATTTTTACAGTATATCGATCTATGATTAAATAAATAAATTAATTTTCATTCGATATTCTTTAATTTTATAATTATTTTTTTAAGTTAAAATTAAATTATATTTAAATTTAACAATAATCTTCATTTTAAATTATAATTTATACCGCTGATAAAATATTATTACATAAGATAAAAAACTAAAACACAATATCATTCAAAAATTATTATTAAATTAAATGTTATTATTAACTTAATAACTTTTTGAATAAATATATCGTGTATAAAAATTATTTACTTAATGAAAGCACTTTCACATAATAAAACGCATCATTGATGCGTATATAAGTAGGTCATCGATTGTTGTCTGTTCGTTAAATTACGCAGATGGCTAGTATCATTATGTATTGCTGACAGGACAATTACTATGGTCGAGAAACCAGGCTTGTATAACGTATAAATGTAGTTTATGGAAATGTGAGCATTTTCATGAATGGATTGGTCCGTATGAACATTCGTAAAAATCGTATATATTAAGGAAACAATTACACTGAAATAAATCTGGATATGTGTAATTGTGTGTAATTCTTGCAAATTATGCATAAATTGATTTAAATATTATTGAATATGTGTAAAAAAAAATGTATATGTATATACTACGTACAAATACATACAAAAAAATTAAAATATGGTATCGCTTTTATTACTACAATTATGAATAAAGATAGAAGAAATAAATTTGAAAAAAATAATCTTATCATAATTACAAATAATTAAGGATATATTTAAAGATAACTTTCTAATTATAGCAATTTTCTTGAAGATAAATGCATTTTCAAATATTATATGAAAAAAATATAGAAGATAAATGAATAATTAAAAATATATGGATAGATATATAGATAAATTCTTCGAAATTTACAAAAATTTTATTATTTATTAAAAATTATAAATATTATTATTTTTTTTACTCTTCTTTCTTTTTTATTTTCATTTTCAAATTTTCAATTTAAAAAATAAAACTATTTATTATAATAAGTAGATATTTACATTTTATTTTCCCCTATAAAACAAAAAGATAATTTTTCTTATCTTTACTAAGTATGAATAAATTTGAAATCTATGAAATATAATTATCTAGAATATTAATATAAAATCAATAATATTAATGTACGATAGGATATGAATTATTAAAATTATCATATATCCATATAAGTAGATTTAGAATTTTATTATTATCAAACATATTTTATTTTTAATTAGTTTTAAAATCTCTTCTATAATATCTGTTTTAAATGATAAAGACTTTTTCTTTTCTATAATATCTTTTTTAAATGACTATCTTTTTTCTAAGAATTTTATTTTTCTGATTGCAGATTTTATTATAAAATGGCTCCGACTATTTATTTGTCGGAGATACCTGTTGTAAGAACATCTACGATCCCATGTTCACGACGAAGACAAAGGATTCATAATGGAGCTGTTGCAAAGCAACAAAGGCTAGAAATTAGACGATTGGAAACGAATGAGTCTTCACGCGATGATGAGTCTTTGACACCACCGGAAAATTCTCTTTGGGAACCAGAAAATTCCAATGACTCTTGTGATCCAACAATCGTCAGTTCTTCCTTTCCAAATGTTTCTGCTAAAGTTCCAGTGGATACAAAGGAACATTGGAAAGTGTTTCTAGCGAGACGAAAAGGTGTAGTTTTTAATACAATTAAGTGAACACGATTCGTTACGATTGATGAACAGGAACAAAGCAAATTATTACGATTTTTTTTTAATCATTTTTTTATTGAGTTTAAGTTTTGAATTTTTGTTAAAAGTCATTTAAAAAAAGAGAATTTTTATTTAATATTGAAATTTTTAATTCTATATAACTCTATATATTATTTCTAATTATTTCTATTTATTTCTATCTATTAAAAAATATGTAAAATTACGTATATAAATTATTAAAACGAATGTAAATGCAAATTAGATATTATTTTTAATTAATATTTGATAAATGAAATATAATTTAATTATTAAAATTTAAAATACAAAACACTTCATAAGAAACTGTTGTTTGGAATAAAAATTTTATTATCTCTAATTCGTTATTTTAATGAAATTTCAATTAGAACGATATTTATCATTCATCTTTTTACATTATCACTATAATATAATTTACATCATTTCAATATTTTTACAAAATAAATATAATTTTGATTATTTACAATAATTTTAATTACAATTTCTATTTGAAATCTTTAAAAATTTACTTAAGATTAGAATAATTATATAATAGATCATTCGATATCATCATCAGGTCTTCTAGACATTGTCGTACGTACTATGGCTCTGATACGACGAAACAACATTCTTCAAGAAAGAGTAAACGCCCTGCGCGCAGAGACTCGAGACTTTATTCATTCAGTATTGAACAATCCCGAAAACAAGTGTATACAACAGAGATTGGATATTATTGACTGCAAGGAAACGGATGTGACCTCGTCGACGGAGAAAACTATACCAAGACCATCGCTTCCGCCCACACCAAACTCGATAAATTCCTCGTCAAACGACGTCACGTCAACCTGTAGCAGCAACGAAAACGATTCTGAACAATCCGACATTGAATCGTAATGTTTGAGAATATTATGCGCAAGAGAAAGAGGTAATTCGTAAACAAAATCGAAAAGAATGAAACGATTTGAGTCATTTGATCGTTAGAACGTAGAACGATGATGCGATTGATTCTTATTTGAACAGAAACAGAATAAGAATACTATTGGAAAGAAGATTGGGATGATGCAGATGAAGTTTAATTGATAGATTTCTTAGAGTGTATTGTCTTCATCAGTTCGTTATAGGGATTATTAATGATATTGAAGATTTTAAATAAAATTTCATGACTCTATCTGTAAGATAGTAAAATCAATAATATAATTTTTAAGTTTTTGATTTAACTTGTTCTTTAATATCATTAAAATTTCTTACGATATTTAAATTGATCAATATAATGTATTATCTTTTATTTATTTTTTTTATTATTATTTTTAAAATTTATCGTATTTAAATAGTTTGTAATTTTCGTTTTATGAACAACTTCCATATAATATTTTAATCGTGAAAAATAATCCAAATGATAAAGAATGACAAAAAGGAAATTATTTCCTTATTAAAAAATATAAATAGGTAGATAGTAATTCAATAACGTAATTTTAATGTGGAGCAATCATATTTCATATAATATAAATTTTTAATAATAAATATCCAAATAAAATGTTACTTTTAATTTTATAAATACAATAAGTATTTAAAGATAAATCCAATTATAATCTTCATTAATTTTTAATAATGCACATCCCATTCATCAAAAATTTTACCGAAGAATAAAGACTACTTATATTACAAATTAAAATTTAGAAATAAATAAAAGTCTTCAGTCTATAAATATATCATTTGTAATCAAGATTATATAGAATTATACTGTAATGTAATTATAAAGAACTCGAAAGAAATTATTAGACAAAGATTATCGAGTTCTCCAAAAGTATCGATTTATTTTTTTCTTTGAGAAAATACATTTATAGTTCGTAAGTTATATATCATCTAATCTTTACATAGTAGTTGTAGAAAAACTTGCATTATCAATGAACAAACTTTCTATATCTTTCCTTTTAAAAACTAAAAGATGTTTTAATTATTAAATACAAAATGGATCACGCAATATTTTTAATAATGATAGAAAGAAAATATTTACTATATTTTTAGTAAAAGAAATTTTAATCAAAGAAGTTTGCATGTCGATGAAGTAGCTATTCAGAAAAATTATAAAGTAAGTATAACATTAGAAGATCAACGTTATAAAATAATTTGTAGTCATATAACATAGAATTATTACAATTATTTAAAATATATTAAATACTTATTAACGTTGCTATAAGACTTTCAGAAATAAAATTGCAGGATTGCTTCACGCTCGAGTTTAGTATCCGAATTTTAGAAGCAAAGCTTATCTCTAAAAAGAATAAAAAATTGCCTGCAAATTGGTGGCTGTGAAATTTGTATTTGACTTGTAACTCTGCCTCTTTCTCTCGTTTTGCGATATAAGAATTTCGCGATTAATTGAATTAATTTCGAACAAAATGGTCTCAAGATGATCGAATGACTTTCGATTAATGAATATACTTCTATCAAATCTATCAGCATCGTGTAGAATTAAATGATAAAAACTTTTCATTCTAAAGTAATATAGATTTTTTTTAAATATTTCATATTTGACAGAATCTTAATACTTTATCAAAAGGATCCGCAAAGGTATTTGCGGATTAAATGTATCCTAAAATAAACGTCCATTTTTAATTTATTTCACTTAATATTATATAAATACATAATATTCAAGAGATAGAAATTTATTATAGTAAATATCATTTTATAAAAATTAATAATCAAAGAAACATAAATAATAAAATTCAAAAGAAATATTTCTTATCTCATATTTTGTTTATGTTAATAAAACAATAAGCACAATCTAAAGACAAATATACATTAATCTGCATGTTATATACTTTTACATAATCTCTTTCTAAATATGAAAAGAATGATAAAAACAAAGAAATAAAATAAAAATAAGAAATAAAAATTTAGCATTACTTTTTTAAAAGAGGTTCTGCAAATATAGTTTTCAATTAATGAACCTCCTTATTTATTAATCGTGAGTAATATATATATATATTTTGACATATATTTCATAAGAAGAACCAAACTTAAAAGCAATGCTAATTCTGTTAATGTGAAGAAGAAATTGTGATCGTATATTCATATTTCAAGAATATAGTTTATAAAATTTCATGCTGAATTATATATATAATGATCATATTATACATTATGATAACTTTCAATATGAAATTATTTTTTTAGCATCTATATCATATTATCATAAATATTTCATTATAGATATGTTTTAAGTTACCTGTTTCCACTAAAATCTATTAATTACTAGTATTACTAAAGTAATGACAAGATTAAATGTTTTATTCACGAGATATATTGCAACAATTAGATCAGATTATTATCATCTTTGCGCTCAGTGATTGTAAAATTTTAGATTATCGGAATATATTTCATAAAAAATTCTATTTAATTATTTATGAACAATGTATGTATGAAAAATATTAGAAAAATAATTAAAAATAATTATTAAAAAGTATTAAAAAAAAATTTCATCTTATCACAATAATTTTCTTTAATATTTTCAAAATATGGAAATACATTTGTTGCAATCTTCTAAATTTTTTGTTATGCTTTTATCGCTTTAAAAAATTCTTTGATTTAAGAAAAATATATATTTGCTTTTAGGATAAAATAGAAATAAAAAAACACATATATTAATAATAGAATAAACCCCAAAAATGACCGTATCAAAAGTTCTTAATTAAGCTTCTTCGTTTTTTCTCTTAGCAGAATGTAGCATCTTAGCTGAATAGCAGAAATAATTTTATTATTTTTATTATTATTTAAACAATTAAATGCGTTTGCCAAGGATTAAACATAACAATTTATTGATCTGAAATATCGATAAAAAAATGATTTTTGATGAATCTCAAAATAAAATAGACTTAGATATTTGATTCGACTTTGATTAATATTTACAATGAATAGCAGAAATGGGATTTAATTGTTAAAAAAAATATTCGTGAAGAAATTGAATTCAGTTTATAAAGAGCAATTCGAACAAATACAAACAAATGCATATTATTATATTTTTTCACTGTTTACAATATATGTATAATATATATTATATATATTAATCCTTTCATTCCCAAATTATTTCTATTTCTAATAAACATTATTATTTAATATAAATAAATGTTTCATATTATATAATTAAATTAAATTAAGTTATATATTATATATATAATATTATATATTATATAATTAAATATTTAAAGCTTTTAATTTTAACATTAAAGCTTATGAATGAAATAAAACTTATATATAATTTTATAATAGATTTTTTGAAATATTTTATTTTTTAATAATATTAAATATGATCACATAAAACTTATATGGGAAAGAAAGGGTTAATGCACATGACAAACTTCTGACTTTATTAATATATATATATATATACTTTATATAGTAAAAATTATAAAAAATATCATAGTAGTAATATCGAAATATTGATTGAATTTTCAATTATTCTTTATAAAATGCATGTTTCTTTTAAATTTACAGTATTGAAAAAATATAAAAGAAATTTCAACAATAAGAATTCGTAAATTTTGTAGAAAAATAGTAAATATATATTGATTTTCAATTTTCTAATAGCTTATTACTTTAAAATTTAAATTTAAACAATCGATAGAAATGATATAATATATAAAATTATATATAAAATTTGTATTCATTTGAATGCTTAAATACTTAAACATTTTAGCTTTATTCTAATATTTGAATTACTTAATATATCAATTATTTTTGCAATAAAAAAAAGAATGATCTAGTTCTTTTCATTTAAATTGATTATATTTAGATAAATCGGTTAATTATAAAATTTGTGCCTAAAAAGTATAGAAATCATACACTTTCCCGATTGCTAGAGCAATATATATACATAGTTGTAATTTATTACTATTACTTAAGTATTATTCGAATTGTTACAATTAAATCAGCAATGAATGAAATTTCATGCAGCGTTCTTGCGAAACATTTGATAAAATTGTATATCTTTATAAAAATAAATTATATCTCGTAAAATAACTTATATTTTAAATTAATGTCACGAACAATAGAATAATAGTAAATTGATATTTTGCAACAGAGGCATAATATTAAGAAACGTTCGATCAAACAACAAGAAAACTGCTCAACATTTTATTAACATTTGGAAATTATTTGATCAACGTTTCATATCATATAATTGCAAATAACAAATAAAAAAACAACTTCTTAATTACTAAATGTATATATTTGCAAGATATAAAGATGCAAATGATGAAATTTTATTTGTTCGCATGTCTCTGTTTTTATATTGCATATCAAATTCTTTTGTTTTAATTTAACAAAGTAATACATAGCATTAAGAATCAACCAAATCACATATTAACAATTAGCGAGATATGTAAAAATAGTGAATAATGATAATTAGATTATTTAGATATTTTTGCTTTTTGTAACGATATATGTAAAACATTTAAAAAAAAGAAACTAAAATCTTATATTATTAATAAATTAGGTATACATTAAAATGATCTCAACCTCTAAAAATTTCTAATAAATTATTTTTTCAAGTATATTCCATAAAAATTTTGAATCCTGTGATTATGTTCGATTATATATATATATATATATTTTTTTTTTTAATAAATATTATTTCATAGAGAATTCTTAAATACTTATAATTGATAAAATAGTATAAATTTATATCAATGAAATTATAATTATAAAAAAAAATACATAAAATTTATCAATATTATATATTTCAACTTAAAAATTACTTATCTTTCTCAAAATATTTGATATGAAAAAATTATAATGCAATTAATATTATTTATTTATTTATTTAAATTGAATTAAATACATTATGTTTATTATCTTTGTAATAATATTTTTGTTTTTCTGTATAGTGCAAAAATAAATAATGATTTGAATAGAGAAAAATATTTCATTAATTATTAATTGCAAATATAGAATTTCTGTTCCATATTTACAATAATTTTAAAAAGTTATATTAACATGATATACATATATTCAGTAAATACTATTCAATAAAATTATCAATTCAAATAAATGTTAAAAAATTAACTTAAGAAATAAAATTTTTATATATTATATAATACATTATAAACTTGTAAAGAACATTAAAAAATTGCAGATTCAATTTGTAATTAATAATATTATATGTGCATTATCCCAATATAATATTTACAAAAATGTTCTATTGAATATATTATAAATATTGATTAATGCGCTTCTGGTGATTGTGATAAAAGAACTATAAGAACCCAAAATTGAAGTAATGCCTGTAAAGAATTAAAAAAATATAAAACTTAAATTTCTATTATTAGTTACAATAAATATATAATCAATAATTAATTAATGTTCAATTTCAATATTAATTTTATTTATTTTTTTTTTTTTTGTATATTATTTTATGAACTAATGATTCTAAATTTATATATTATACTTACCATATAAATTAATACCAAAATCCTTGCAAGAGGATATCTTCTTAAAAATACTCCTGTGCGAATACTAATAGCATCTAATAAAGAATAAGCTCTTTTTACTCTTCTAGTAACTCCAGTATCAAATGGAGTTTCTATCAGAAATGTCGGTACTTGAGCTTTAGCATCATCTGTATCATTTATACTATTATAAGGAACATTACGACGACTATTCCTAAATTCATGCTGGAAAAAAATATCTTATTATACTTATAAAATCATTAATATTGTAATATTTCACGGAATAATATTTTCATATTTGATACTATTTATTCCATTTAGAAAATAAATTATTTTTAATTAACGTACTTCTATTTTTTCTAATTGTAGCCTTAAAGCATTTCTTTCTGTTGTTAAACTTTCTAATGCTTGTTGCTTTGAAACTAATGTTTGTGTAAGAGATGCTAATCTCGATTCTACTTCGCTATTTGGTGTTGAAGCTACAGATAATTGCATTCTAAGTCGAGCAATTTCAGAATCGCTTTTTTGTATTTGTGTAGTATAATTATTACGTTGTCGAATTAATTCATCTTTTAATGATCTTATTTCCTAAAATAATGATTATTATTAATTAATCTCATTACATACAACATATATAAAACGTACAAATAAAATATTAATATACATCTGAATGTAGTCTTGCATCTTCTTCTGCATCCAATCTTCTACGTCTTTCCGTAGCAAGAATTTCTTGAGCTTGTACATTTGCCTCAGTAGATTTTTGTCTCATTTTTTCCAATTTTACATCAGCATTCATTAATTCTTCGCGTACTATCCTTAATTGCTCGGAAATTTGTTGATTTTCTTCTCTAAGTATATCACGTTCTTGCCTATCATTTAATAATATATATTAAAATAAAAATTAATATTAAATATTTATTTTTTCTAAATTTATATTCACCTTAATTGATTTAGTTCTATAATAGTTGTATCATCCATTTCTGTAGACTCATTGCATCTTAAATCTGCTATTAATTTTTCTTTTTCTTGTAATGTCTTTAAGGCTCTAGCTTTATGTTGTTCTAGATCAGATCTAGCAGAATTTAATTCTGATCTACTTCTTTCTAAAGCAAATTGTAATTCTATTACTTGTTTAGATAATTGCACTTTTTCTGTGTATAGAGATTGCAATTTTTCATTCAAGACTGTGATTTCTTTTTGATGGTCTGTTTCCTGTTTTCCAAGTAATTCATTTCTTTCTTCTAAATTTTTTTCTACTTCTTTTAGATATTTTTTTATATATTTATTGTGAGATGAATTCATTAATTTATTTATTTCAATATTTTCTTGTTTCACATCATATTTATATCCTTGTTGTATAGTGTCAGTTTTTTTTTCAATAATATCATGTCCTAGAATAAATTTGAAAATTGATTAAATTTTTAAATTAACGTAAATTTAAAATATGTATTTTCCATTATTTAAAATAATACCAGAAATTTGATTTTCTATTATTTCATCATTTAATGTATCTATTACTTCGTTCGTACAAAAATTATTGTTTACATTTACAATATCATAATTAAGATTATCTGTTACATCTACAGAAGTATGTATAAAACTGGGACTGGATCGACCACTATGAATTGATAAATCTGATACAGAATCTGTAGTATCTGTTGGATGTTCAACCATAAGTGATGAAGGTGTTGGTGGTGATATTGAAACTTCTGCTATATTCTTTTTTGGACTTGAATTTGGTGTATTTAAAAAAGTAAGAAGCTCTTCATCTCTAGACATAATAGAATTTGTTGTCAATGAGGAAAGATTTGATGTTGAACGAACATAAGAAAAATTCTTTGGTGATTCTGTAGTAGATTTCAAAATCATATCATCTTGTCTGTTAACACTGAAATATCAAATTAATTGTTGTTTTATTTAATAAATATTAATATACAAATGAAGATTGATAAAAAAACATTAATATTTAAATTAAAGAAAAAATTAATCTATTCTTTAAAAAAATAATATGTATTATTTAATAGATGTAATAATGATAATAGATAATATTTGTATAGCAAAGTAAAATATTAATGACATTTAATAATCAATTTATTTTACCATGACTCAGAAGGAATCCATGTAACATGTGTCAATTGAGCCTGTGGTAATTCATATTTGTCTTTATTTAAAACTGCAGCGGTATTTTTATCTATTTTATTTAATAAATTTTCAGCTTTATCAGCAAGACCTGACAACCATGCCATTTTCATATAAAAACAAAAATAAATTGTTGTAATTTTGATGACGTTTAACACTTCGCAAAATTCATGTTCTCAACTATAATAACTTAACCTAAAATAACAGAATATATATATCTATATATATCAAAATTATTTAAAAATTTCTTTTTATCTTAAATTTAATTATTAAGAAATATGAATAAAAATATAAGAATATTAAGATAATGATTTAGTAAATATTAATTGTTAATAAATTTTTATAAATAAAACATAATTTATTCATATATTTGTTATGAATAAAAAAATGATATAAAAAAAATTATTTTTGATAATTATATAAATATACTATCAATAATTCAACATAATTGTTCATTAATTTATATGCACTTAAATTATATTACATAATTTTATATAAAATTTAAATTTTTAATCATGTTCCATATTTAAAATGATAGTTATATCTATATATATATATTTAATTAATATGCAATGCTTTATAAAATTAATTTATATGATAAGAAAATTAAATTGAATTAAATCAAAATATCAAAATATAATTAACTAATGTATAGATTTTTTATTAAAAAGACAAAAGATATTAACACGTAATTTAATATTATTTTTGTATATTTATTCATTGAAATATTATATTATATTTATAAATACTCTGATAAACAATGATTTAATTTCAAAATATTACATTGTTTTTTTTATGTAATATTTTCATACTTTTTAAAATATACTAGCCCAAATATTACTAATAATATTTTTATTTCATTTTGTTCAGCATAAAACTTCAAGCTTTTGAAAGAGCTTCAAGATCTTTAATACATTGTAGAAGATTAGCTTTTTCTTGTTCAGGTGTGATAGATGCTAATACACTATTTATAATCCATTGCATCATATGTTTTTGAGAAATTCTACGATTTATAATATCTATTTGAGCATGATAATCAAGAATTTTTTTAACCTACAAAGAAGATATATAAATAAGCATATATTTAAATAGACATATATAACAAATATATAATATTACATTTTATATAAGAATATAATTCTATTTATCTTTTAAATCAATATTTAAAAAAAAGAAGCTTCTTACTTGTGAATGAATAGTTGCCAAATTTTCTCTATAATTTGCTTCCAATTGCATCCAAATATTTTGCTTCTTTACATCATAAAGCATTAATTGTCCATCAACGCGCCACTTTTCTTTTTCTAACTCATCAATCTGTTTCTGAATTTCTTCCATACTTTCATTTTTTTGATTATTAAGTTCTTCTTCTTCTTTATCAACTCCTTTATCTAAAAATGCTCCAATCTTTGCTCCAAATTTGTATTGAATATATATAATAATTGAAAGCAAAGAAAGCCCATTATAAAATTCATGTTCCATAATATACCATTCCTTAGATAATAAATATGTTGAAAAACTTGTTAAAAATACATATGGACCTAAATACAAAAAAAATCATATGTTATCTTAAATCAAAATACTAAATAATAAATATTTTATAAATTATCAATTTACCTGTAACTCCAGTTTTAGGATAGAAAAATTTAAACCATTCTTCTGGAATAAATCCTAATCTAACTGGAGGTGGATCTATGGGTCTCTTTAAACGTGATCCATTAGATGATGCTACTGCACTTGTTTGAATTCCACAAGTGGCTAAAGTCTTCACTTGTGAAGGAACTATAAAATAAATTATAAAATAAAAAAATATAAAAGTTAAAAAATATTTTTTATTTATTACTTAAAACTGAATATTAACTATATTAAAAAAGCTATTTATTAAAAATCATTTTGTCAAATATGAATTTTTTTTTAATTTCAATCCAATTTTTTTTTGATCCAACAAGCATATAAAATATAATAATTAATTTTATAAATTTAAAAGCAAAATATTATAGAAACAATATAGCATTACATAATGGCAATATAATAGATATAAATTTTATAATAATAGAAACATTATATTAAGTTGATATATTATTAATATTATTTCCAATTTTTTACAATGCAATAGTTTTAATTCATTTTAATAAGAATTTTATCTTACTATTGCGAAAAGTTAATCTCGACAACATAATGTCCACTGTAATACCTTACAACCAGTTTGGACAATAAAAGTCTATGAAGTTAGTTACACACTAATTCTTAAGCACTTTATAGAGATAAAATAAATAGTACTAGATAGTAATACGTGATATAGTCCTCATTAATTTAGTTAAAAATTTAATAAAATATTTACAAAAGAGTAATATTAATATTTTATTTTACAATATTGTATATTATAATATAATTATAAAATATTATATATATATATTATAATATATAATTATTTATAAAAAAATATTTATAATATAATAAATTCATCACTTATGCGTTTTTTTAAAATATTTCACATTTTCTTAAAAATAGTATTATAGAGAATTAAAAAGTGGCATCTGAAAGGAATAGATTTAATTAGATTTCGTAGATCCAATAATCTTAAAGATAAAAATGTATATATATCTCAGCATGTTAATGTAAAGGAAAAAAATATTTTCTTTATTTTTGTACTAATTTAAATATTAACTTTTCAATTCTATATTATACTTTATATTACTTATAATATTTATGATAGGCAATTATAATACAATATATAATATGTTATATTTAAAATAAATTTAATTTTGTTATTGAATTATTTATGTTATGTTGACAATGAATTTTTTAAATAAATTAACGTAGGAAGTAATGTTATATTCTATGTTTTAATCAACTTAGATTTTCCTAGATTTTAATTATATAGTTTTGATTACTTTCAATATGGATTATAATTTAGTAATTCTTTAAAGTAATTCATATATGTATGTTTATATATATTTATATATTTGTATACTTATTATATATATATTTTTGATAATTTTTCAATGATTTTTAATATTGTTACAGAGCATGATTAATTTACATATTCTAATTCACATTGTATATATATTCAAGAAATATATATAAATATAAAATATAATTAGTAATTATTTTTTTTATTTTCAGTTTTTGATTTCAAATTTTTTCATTAACATGTTTTTAAATACAATTCGCTATTGTTTAAAAAATATAAAAACACGTAAGAATTAAATCTTAATTATATAACGCATTATTTAATGTTTTTTAAAAAAATGATTTTTAGTTTAGTTATCTATAATAAAATAAAAAAATAAAAGATGTTTTATACAAAAATATTAAAATATACATATAATTTTTTCAGAAACACAATATATTTATAAAATGAATTATTCTAATGTTAAAAATTTTGATAAATATAAAACTTTGACAATATCTGTACCAAAAGAATTTGTTTTTATGATACAATTAAACAGATCTGAAAAACTTAATGCATTAAATGATGTTATGTGGAAGTATGTATTTGCATTAAATTTTAATTTAAATTATATTTGAAATTTAATATTATTAAATTTTTAATTTAATGATTATACAGAGAATTCAAAATTTGCTTTAATGAATTAGCTACAGAATCAGAATGTAGAGCAATAATTTTGTCAGGTGCTGGTAAAGCATTTTGTGCAGGTATATCATATTTTATTTTATAAATATTATATATAATAAAAGAGAATTGAATAATACAAAATTTCATAGGTATTGATCTGCAAAATATAATGAAATTTGGTCAAGATTTAACAGAACATGAAGATATTGCACGAAAATGCAAGATTTTACGATTAAAGATAAAAGAATATCAAGAGAGTTTTAATGCAATAGAAAAGGTTGTATATTATAATTTTTTTTTAATATATTACTATATTATTTAAATTATTATTTAAATTAAGATTTAATTATTTTATATGTTTATTATTATTTTACTTTTTTTTTTTTTCAAAATTACTTTTTAGTGTCCAAAACCAGTAATTGCAGCTGTACATGGTGCATGTATTGGAGCTGGTGTAGATATGATATCTGCAGCAGATATACGTTATTGTTCTTCAGATGCATGGTTTCAAATAAAAGAAGTTGATTTGGGTATGGCTGCTGATGTTGGTACATTGCAAAGATTTTCCAAAATTATAGGTTCTGATAGTTTAATAAGAGAACTTGTATATACTGCAAGAAAATTTTCAGCTATTGAAGCTGCACAACAAGGTTTTGTGAGTTGTTTATTTGATAATCAAGAAAGGTAAAAAAACATTTTTTTATGTAAATAATAAAAAAGAAATTTTTATTTTTTTAATCTTTCTATATTTAAGAATTATTGAATTAAAAACATACCTTTCATTTTTTAGTTTATTGAATGGTTCAATAAAGCTTGCAGAAAAAATAGCAAGTAAAAGTCCAGTTGCAATACAAGGTTCAAAATTGAGTTTAATTTATTCAAGAGATCATACTGTTCAAGAAGGTTTGGACCATATTGTAAGTTTTAATACTTTTCCACCTATAAAAAATTTAATAATTTTTTATATACGTATTTATATATCTTTTTTAAATTAAATTTTAATAGGCCATGTATAATCAGAGTATGCTTCTAAGTGAAGATTTTATAAATGCAGCTATGTCACAAGCCACTAAAAGTGATCCTCCAATATTTTCTAAATTATAACATTAAAATTTTATGATATATATGAAATTAGATTAGATATAGATTTATATTACATTATATATATATATATATATATATATATATATATAAATAATATATTAAGAAGAAAATAATTCTTTTAGAAAAAACTAAGAAATGTTTTATAATTTACTTTTATAATTATTTTAATACTAACATATTTTTGGTTGATTATATTTTTATATTCAGGTATTTTTTTAAATAAATTGTATATTATTATAAAAAAAATGACTGTTAAGTCAATAAAAGATTCTCCAATCTATGTTTTTTAGATATAGCTTCTAATTTAACAGCATCCATTATATTATTAATGAAATATATATTGATTTCATCAGATAAACTGTATATTAAAAACTATTGATAAGCAAATAAAAGACTATCCAATCTAGGTATTTTAGGCATAGCTTCTAATCTAGCAGCCTCCATTGCATCAACAATAGAATATACATTCAATGGTTCAGGTATTTTTACCTATAAGCAATATATAAAAGTATTCTATAGATTTCAATTTAATTTTAATTATATGTAAATTATTGTGATAATTATTTTATAATAATAAAATATGCATATAAAATATATATTTGCATAAAAACCATATAACATATAATACATTATCTATTATATATATTATATATATATAAAATATCAATACATACAAGTAATAAATTAATATAATGTTCATAATTAATTTGTTTTGTTTTGGGATCACATGCAATAGCCATCATGTTATTTATTTCTTCTATTGAAAATGGTTCTCCAATTTCCATCATTACTTTTTCTAAGTCTTCACGCATAATGTAACCTCGATGTTCAGGATCTAATAAATGGAATGCTTTTAATAAATCTTCTGGTTCTGCTGGCTTATATCTATATTAAAATGAAAAATTAAAAATTCAATTCAAAATAAATATACTCAAAAATGTAAATATCATAACTTATATATATATATACTTTAACAAAATTCAAATTTAAAAAACTTACTTATATTCACCAATAGCTTTGGACATGTATTGTAAAAACTTTTTTAATGGTATACGATTAGTTACTACATCTTCCACTTGAACTTGTATTTCTTGTAATTCTGCTTCTGTGACAACACATCCTAATGTCCTGATAATAATTCCCAAATCTTTAACATCTATTTCATCACTCTTTGTAGTATCAAATATATCAAACACTTCACAAATTCTTTTTTCCAATATTGTTAATTCTACTATTGGTGCTGTATGTAAAAAAATAAGTTTTCTAATAAAAATATATATAAAAAATATATAATACAAAATCATAAAAATAATAAAAATAAAGAATATAAATTAACTAATAATATAATTAAATAATAATTGAATAATATAATATTACACTGTGCCATTTATTTCTTGAATGATATATAAATTATCAAATAATATTATATTAACAGTTGTAGTATCATGCCATGTAGTATTTGCTATTTAAAGTTGTTTAATCAATATACTGATAGAAAATATATTGATTAAATTGGAAAAAGTTCTTATAGCAAAATTTCTGATTTAAAGTTATTTATCATATGTATAACTTATAATATTAATATTTAAATAACTTATTACCTATTACTTCAGTCTTCGTTAATCGTCTTAAAGCGATGCTTTGCTTAATAGATAATCGACTTATCGATTTATCTATTTTATCCATTTTTAATTGCGTATTGTAAAGTTTAATTCAAAATCGTAATAACTTATAGAAATATGAAAAAATATTATATATTTCAATGTTTATAAAAATTTATTGTCTAATTAATATATTTTTATGACAAAAAATAACTCGTGAATTTAGCAATTTAAAAAATCACTATATTCTTGATCTGTACAAAATTCATTTTAATATAATATACATATATATTTAAAATTTCAGCTATGTTTACAATAAACTTAAATTTCTAAAAATGTAGGTTTTATAAAAAATATAAATACAATTATAACTATTATTATTTTAAATAGAAAAATATTCCCTTGATTAAATACTTCATTAGATAGAAGAATATTTAAAATGGAGTGTAGATTTGAAATAATAAAAAGATATTTTTTTAAAAATGAGCTGTTTGTCTATCTATTTCCGTCAAATCTTCTATTATTTCTTGTACACGTGTACCAATTTTTTTTGCTACATCTATTTTTTCATTGTTAGGTAAATACAGATAACGCCAAACTAAATCTCCATCAATTATACCTCTTGCAGGATTACCCTGAGTTCGAATGTGACTTTTATAAGTACTAAAAAAAAAAAAAAATTATTGCATTAAATATTTGTTATTTGAATTTTTACAAATAATTTCTTTATATAATTACCGATATGCTTTAGGATTTAAACCAGCAATATGACAAATGTGTGTTACTAAGACATTTTGTAACATAAGTAATCTTCGGTATGTTTTTTCTGGTACAGGTAAAATGTAACCAAGATTGCCATCAAGTGATGCTAATATCATAAAAAATAATTTTAAATATTAATAATTTTAAATAAGGAATTTTATAATCATATTTAAATTGAACTCACCATACATTGTAACATGTCTTTTATCTGCATCAGAAAAATGCTTTTTATCATTCGCTGGATCCGAAATTCTACATCTTATACGGAAAAATGTATTTACTTTTTGGCCAAGATGAAAATCGGCTTTTCTAATTAATTTTTGTCCTCCGAGACTTTCTCGCGATTCTGGTTGATACATAAATAAAGCTATATTACTTTCACCATCAGCAACAAGAAATCCTAAATTAGTATTGTCAATTAAATATTCAATAGTATAAACTTCAGCTGGTCTAAAATCCTATAAAAATTTTTTTTAAAATTTATTTTTTGTAAAAATAAAAGATAACAAAAAAATTTTTACTTACTCTACTAACAAGAGATAATGTTCTATATTCCTCTTGAAATCTTAATAAACTAATAGATTTATATACATCAGCTATTAAAATTAAGCTTTTAATACTTAACATTTGATGGATATAAATTTGCGTATCTATGAAAGCAACTCCAACAAGATCATTATCTTTCAATTGCCAAATATAAATTTTTTGACCAACTGCTGAGACTAAAAAGCCAGATACTTGTGTAATTGCAGTTATGGGACCTTTTTGTTCTTTCGCATAAATTTGTTTAAATCTATTTTTTGTTAATGGTTGACCAGGTTCAGGTACAACTTCAATTATATCAAATATGAGTATCTATAAATAAATTTTCAATAAAATTAAATTTAATATAGAAAGTTTAGAAATCAATTAATATAAATCACATTTTTTAAAAATCATTTACATTGTTCAAGAATCTCTTTATTATTTAAATAAATAATTTTTTTTAATAAATTAATTAACTCACTATTTCATTAATTTAATAATGATTTAATTGATTTATCAACTGAAAGTTTTAAGCAATAAAAAAATTTTTGAACAATTAAATCATTTTTAGAAAATATAATTTACATTTTAGATTGGCTTCTAAATTTTTTTAAATGTATATATTTGCAGTTAATATACAAAAATAAAATTTACCCTTCCTCTGCTTGTAATATCTTCTCCATAATTATAATTTGTTCCCAATACTATATAACCCTTTAAACCAGATCGTGTACCTTCATAAGCTAAAGAAACATTTTTTAAACAAGTAACATGTTCCCATTGATCAAGTTCAATTTTAGTGTTAGGAATTGTTTCCCATGAAACAGGTGAAAATAGTACTATTGAAAATTGTTCTTGTGAAGGATAAATAAATCTATCAGGTCGTTCTTCTTCTGTAAACTCCTAAAATATAATAAAAATATTATATATTATCTAATAGCTTTAGTTGTTATAGTTGTACTTGTACCTTATCTTCACCATTAAATCTGTAATAACTTTTAAGTGGTTCAGCTATACTTGTTATGACACAATAAGTTTTACTTTCAAGATGATATGTAACAAAATGTGGTGTACATCGTAATGGTACTTTTCTAACAGGCCATGGAGCATCATATGATAAATGAGTTGGCAAAACACATATTCTTAATTCTTCCTAAAATTGAAATATAAAAAAATATAATTATATTTTAACTTAATTTATATACAAAAATAAACATAACGATAATTATAATAATAAAAAATATTAATAAAAATAAAATATTGATATGATTAATGATACCTTTCTATTAAAATATAGAAAACCTTGTGGACAATTTATATTATTAAAAGGTGCAAATGAGGTAACTGGGCCATCAATACCCATTGGATGTGTACGTAATTCGCCACGTCCTGTGAGAAATATCCAATGCGGATAATCACTACAAATAAATACACCATTGTATCCAGCGATATTACTAAAATAACGCATCATGCAATGTCGAGTATCATTCATTGCAGGCATATCTTCATCCCTTGGTCTTGGTCTAGAAAATAAATTGATAATTAAAAATGAAAATAAATATGTTAATTTATTTAATTTAAAAAATATATATATATACCTTAAGTGTCCTGGTATTATACCATGATCTAACTTTTTAAATCTTAATTTTAAATGACCTTTTGGATATCTATATGCTTGATAAATTTGAAGTTCAGAATCAAGTCGTACTAATAACATTGGTCTATTTCCATGATGACCTAATGCTACCATTAAAATTTCACGTACCTAATAATATATTTTTTAATAAATATAAAATAAAAAAAATATTAAATTTAATTAACTTATTTACAACACCTGCATTTCAGGATTAGGAATTTCATTAACAGGCGTTGTTTGTAATGTTGTAGATTCCATGCTATCATGCAATACATATTGTCCATATCCAAAATTACGAATAAGATAGGATAAGCGTAAATCAGGAAGAGAATAAATTTCCAGAGTTCCACTATCTCTATATACTAATAACCAATATGTTGGTTTTATTTCTTGTAAATGTTTTTGCCACCTAACAAAAATATTCAAATGTTATATTTTAAATATTCAATTAAATTGATTAATTAAATTATTAAATATACCAAGGTGTTCTTTTAAATATTCCTTCAGATGATTTAGTATGTGACGGTGTAGGCATTTGAAAAGCTGGTGCATCACCATACAATAGGTCATCTTCATTATCAATATTACCAACAATAGGTGGTTCTTCTATATTATGTTCTTCTTCAGGTACTTCATCTTCTACATTTTCAGGTAATTGTGTTGTAAATATTCCACTAACATCCCTATAAGCACATAGTGCTTCTATTTGAGGTCGCTATAATTCAATTAAAGTAAAAAAATTAATTAAATTAAAATATAATTGAAAACATAAGAATATTATATATAAGATATTATAGATATATTATAAGAAAATTACAAATAATAAGTTAGCTGTTTGAGCATGCAATCTTGCCGTTCCACGTCCTTCTCTAAGAGTTAATAACATAACTTGACCATCTTCAGAAAGTAATGTCACATAAGGATCTGCACAACTTGCATGGACAATTGGACATCCAAGATCAATTGGCATATGTTGGATCTATTTATGATATAAATATTCATATTTAGATTTTTATTCGAATATTATCACAAGAATATTTTATTTACTTGTTCAATTCCTTGTAGAAGACGAACACCCATTTGAGTAACTTGAACTATGTATCTATTTGCACCAAGATTTCCAGCAAATATTGTACTTCCCTGTGTACTGAATCCACTTTGATCTACTTCATTAATTTCCTGGCCAGTTTGTAATATCTAAATATATTTTAATATTAAATAATATATACTATACAATTAAAAATAAAAATATAATAACTATATAAAAGTATAATACCATTGTTGAATCTTCTTGACTTAAAATTAAAAAAGCATGACTTCCTTCTGCTTCAGGTCTTATTTGTTCGTCATTATTTAATGTACCAATAACAGTCCACATATCTTCACATCCTGGTAATTCAAATGTAGTCACAACCTATTTTGAAATTAAATAATATCTTTACTTATATATAAAATTATATATTTATAACTTATTTATATCTTATAAAATATTCAACAAATATAATTTAATTTAATAATTATTAATTATAATTAAAATAGATAAAGTCACAGCAGTGTTCATTAGCATCTTTTACATATGATACATGATATTTATATTATAATTCATAATATAGAATATATTATTCATAATATCTTAGATTTAAATTTATTATACTTACTTGTGGTCGAATAGAATGTTGAAGAACACAAAGTGCTCCATTTTTACCATAACCAGAAGTTGTGACAAGTTCAACATCAGGATCTTGATTATGTGAAAATTCTTCTGATAAAAAAGCTGGTTCACCCATTGATATATTACCACAAGGTCCAATATTTAATAAACTATCACATACCTATAAAATTTATATATTAGTCTTATAATAAATATTTTGTTTTTTTCTAAATTATTTATTATAAAAAATAGAAATATACCTCAAATATATATGATGTAATCTGAATAGAAGTATGTGTTTCACTTCCATATACTTCTAATTCTTCTGGATCTTTTATATCTAATACATCAGATGCCATCCAATCTCCTATAAAATCTTGTTTTATTTTTTTTGCTGGAGTTTCTTCAGTTTCATTTTCTTCAAGTACTATTTCATTCTCATTTGTATTTTGCAAATTTTCTGGTTCTTTTTCAGTAAATCTTAATAACAAGGAATTACCAAGTCGTGATCCCAAAAACAAATAATTATCTTCACACATGCATACCTACAAATTTTATTATTCTGTATAATAAAAAATATTTCATTTATAAATAAATTAAATTATTACACTCACACAAGATGTTAATACACTTGCTGCAGCTTTGTCAAAATGAAAACCTCTTACTGAACGCATACTATCTGCGAATAAAGATAATACATACAATTCTCCACTTTTTAATGAAATAACTAAACGATCTGAAGATATAAATGCAACTTGTGAACCTTCCAAACTTATTTTTACCCCTTCTTGTGGTTCTAGAATTATAAAAAGTTATTAAAAATTTTAAGATATATTGAATATATGAATATTTAAAAAATTCATTAAATCAATCATATTTAATACAAACTTAATGGAAAATTTGTACTTGTTTCTGCTAAACTATTTAGAGATACTCCATATGGTGGTATACTTTGATTTAAATAAATAAGAGAATTAACTGCCATAATTAAGGTGCCACCAAGTGGTTTTTTGACTGGTACTGCTTGATAACAATCAAATGGTAAATTTGATACAGACCAAATTATAGGATGTACTCTTTGTTGAATATTTAATGATATTGCAACCATAGCACAAGTATCTTGTCTAACTGCAATGCGGCTAAAATTTTGTCATATTTACTATTTTATATATTAAATAAAAATTAAATCAAATTTAATTAAATATATTTAAAAACTTACCCAGAAAATGTTCTTACTGGTTCATATAATATTAATAATGTTGGTTCATAATAACCATGTAAAAATTGCAAATCTATTATATTATCCATTTTTTCTTCTAAACATTTTAGTACAATCATATATGATGATAATATAGGAGTTTTATTAGATGATGCTTTTGAATTATCTAACAAATCTCCATCATCAAGACTTGGATCCTTTTTAAAAGGTAATACAACTAATTTTCTACCATATATTAACATCACTGCACATCTACCTTCAGGATCTACTCTAACTATGGGAATATGATGATGATTTGTCCATCCATCCTAAAAATAAATAAAAATTGTATAATATTTTAATTTTTAATTTTTATTATTATTATTATTTTGTTTTTGTTAATTTAAAAGATATGTATTTAAAATTTTTATTAATATTCTAAAATTAATTACTCGTATTTCTTCTTCTTCAAAATAATGTAAAGATACTGTTCTAAGATCATGTGTATCTTGATCATATTCTACAACAGATAATTTTGCATCACGAAAACTTAATAAAAGAGAATCTCTTTGTGATCCAACAAGAGTTACAGCTTGCATTGACATGACATTTCCATGTAAAGTATATTGAGATAAACATTCTAATTTCATTTTCGGTGGACGTGATTCTAAAAAAAACGAGATATTGATTTTATTATTTTATTTTTAACTTTGTCATTTGTTCTTTTTTTATGTTATTAATAGAAAATACCTGTATATTTTTCTTTTTTTGTAATATCCACGTCTGGAATTAAACGAAATACTCTGATAATGTTTGCACCAGCTACTACAAGACATTTTTCTGAACGATTAAAGAAATAACATGTTATTGCATGTTCTACACCTGTAGCTGGATGAGTACTTTTACAAATTGAATACATTTTGTATTTACAACATTACAAAATCATTCTATATTCTGTAAGAATTAAGTCGCAATCCACTGCTTGCTGTATTCATATGAAGTATGTTAGATGTTATTTAAAATTCTTTATCAACATTAAAGTGAAAAATACACTAGTTTCGATTTTTAAATTTTAAACAATATACCATGTAAATTATTTTTAAATATATAAATTATATTTCGATTTATGTCTAATACAGATCATTCATCTATTCGAATTAATTAAAATAAATAAATCAAATAATAAATATAATTTCAGTAATTATCAAAATATCGGTGAAAATCGATTTATATCATTATATAAATTTTCTCGATATTTATGAACGCCATCTTTTTATAAAAATGAATTGTATTTATAAATTTTTATTTCAGAAGTAATTTATTTTATTATTATATTATTTATATTTATATTTGAATAGTAAATAATTCTGAAAATATGCAAAAAAATAATTCATATTTCATATTTCGAAATTTTGATCATATGATTTTGATTTAATTTTCCTAAATTTTGATCATATGATTTTGTTTACATTTAATAACTGATCTCAATGAATAATATATATAATTGTGAATGCGATTACTTATTTTTGTAACCAATAAAATTAAAGGAAAATAAAATGTACTTGTATATCTTCTATATCTTGTATAGATTATGATATAATATACTTGTGCTAAGTGCCGCGCTTACTTACGTTTAATTGAAGAGAAAACAAGGAGAATGTGGATGTTAATTTTATAATTATTGTATATAGTTGTAATTATAATTATTCGAAATGTAATGTTTATATAAAATATGATATTATTCATATGATTTGTTAAAGTAATTTATACTTTTTTCTGTATAAAGGTTAAATATAAACAAAATAAAACATTTTATATTAATTATAATAAGTTGAAAAAATTTTTAAATATTACTTGATGTTACATATAATTCCTTATTAAATATAAAAAATAATGTCAAATACAATAAGTGGAAAAAATTTGTTACGACCTACTGGATTGCAATGTAAAAATCTTCAAGAATATTTAAAATCACGTCCATCAGAAGTATTAAACAAATTATATCATAATCCTCCAATTTGTTTGGCTGTTTTTCGTGAATTGCCAGTAATAGCAAAACATTATGTTATGCGATTATTATTTGTCGAACAACCTGTTCCTCAAGCAGTTATTGCTTCTTGGTGTTCCAAGCTTCATTTTGAAGAACATCAAAAAGTAGTTCTAATACTTAATGAATTAAATGTATGGAATGAAGCATCAATACCTGGTGGACTTCCTGGATGGATTTTAAATACAACATTTAAAAAAAATTTAAAAATTGTTCTTTTGGGTGGTGGAAAACCATGGACAATGTCAAACCAATTAGAAACTGATAGTAAACCTAGGGATGTTGCATTTTTAGATTCATATGCACTAGAAAGATGGGAATGTGTATTACATTATATGGTTGGTTCACAGCAACAAGAAGGTAATTTGATTGAAATCAATATAACTATTCACATATCTTTTAACATAAGAAAAAATATAGTTTTTTAAAATGTAGTATAAAATAATATTATTTTATGTTTCTGCTATTATATTAGGTATATCTGCTGATGCTGTTAGAATTCTTTTACATGCTGGATTAATGAAACGAGATGAAGCTGATGGAAGTCCAGTTATTACACAAGCAGGTTTTCAATTTTTATTATTGGAAACTGCATCACAGGTATTTAAAGATAATTATTAAATTTAATGCAATTAATAGAATGATTTGAAATTTAAAAATAGAAATATAATTTCATAAATATAAGTTTTATAATATATTTATTGTTATAAATATGTTTTAGGTGTGGTATTTTATTTTACAATATTTAGATACAATAGAAGCAAGAGGACTTGACTTAGTTGAATGTCTTACTTTTTTATTCCAATTAAATTTTTCAACACTTGGTAAAGATTATAGTACTGAAGGAATGTCTGAAGGTTTATTAACATTTTTGCAACATTTAAGAGAATTTGGTCTTGTTTATCAACGAAAACGAAAAGCAGGAAGGTAAAATATATATTTTTATTAAAGTTAATTTTTATTTAAAATAAATAATAAAGTCATATTAAATAGTGAATATCCTTAGATTTTATCCTACAAGATTAGCACTAAATATTGCAACTGGACAAAACAAACCATTATCTAGAGATCCAGAGAAGGAAGGTTATATTGTTGTTGAAACAAATTATAGAGTATATGCTTATACAAATTCAAATTTACAAGTTGCTTTACTTGGTTTATTTTGTGAAATGTTATATAGGTATATTTAAAAAAATTAAATATTTTACATTGAATAATATTTTGTATAAAATATAATAATTATAATTAATAAAAATATAATTAAAATATTTTGTTTATAGATTTCCAAACTTAGTTGTATCAATACTAACCAGAGATTCTGTACGTCAAGCCTTAAAAAGTGGAATTACTGCTACACAAATTGTTGGGTATTATAAAAAAATTATATTTATATATTTATATACATAAAATATACTAAAATATGCTAAGATTATAATAAAATATAGTATATTAAGATATTATAGAAAACATTTAATTTGAATTTTGCTATATTAACAGTTATTTGCAGCAACATGCTCACAGTAAAATGATAGAGGCAGGTCCTCCAATTTTACCTCCTACTATAGTAGATCAAATTAAATTGTGGGAAAATGAAAGAAATAGATTTATATTTAGTGAAGGAGTCTTGTACAGTCAATTTCTTTCTCAAACTGATTTTGAAGTACTTAGAGATCATGCTCTTTCTACTGGAGTATTAATTTGGCAAAGTGAAAGGTCTATATTTAATAATATTTTTATATTTATCTTAGAATTAAATAAACAAGTACTTATAAAATGAAATTTTATAATGTTTTTATAGAAATTTTTAATGTTTTTATAGAAAACGGACAATGGTAGTTACAAAAGCAGGACATGATGATGTAAAAAAATTTTGGAAACGATATTCTAAAGGTTCCAGTTAATATAGTAAGAATAACATTAGAAAGCAATTACATTTATTCATAAATAACAAATTTATAGTAAAATTTTATCTTGAATTATAATGTATTTTTCTAATTTTAATACTTGTAAGATAAATGACTTATTAAATATTATACATCAAAAAATAATATATAAAATATAAATTTGAATGTCAAATTAAAAACAAACTGTAAGTATAATAATTTAACATAAATATGAATAAATATGAATAATTTTTATTAATTTGTATAAATTTCTTTATCAAAATTTCAGATTGAATTAATGAGAAAGTCATTAATTATTAACTAATAATATTTCAAAAGCAAATTAAGCAAACAAATATATATTGTGATACTTTAGAAAAAAAACTTTTATTTTTATTATATAACTACAGATTGTCAATAATGTTTGTAATTTTAGAATTTATTTTTCATTTAATAAAATTAATTTTTTAAATTATACAAAATATACAAAATATTCCATTATTTTTATTTTATTTTTTATTTAGAATAATTTTGTTTAAAAAAATAATTATGGTAAAAATATAATACAAATATAAAAATTAATATTTCATAAATTAAACCAGTTCGTCATTTAAATTAACAAAAGTAAAAATGTTTACTTTTATTAGTCAGTCCCAAATATTAGATGATAAAAGAACTTGTTGTCAGTGCTGTGGTGGTGATGGTGTAGGCTTTGGCATTTTAGATAATAAACCTTGAATTTCTTTTTTTTCATCATATGTTTTCCATAATTCATATAAATTAATGATATATCGTGCGATTTCTTGAATTTTTTCCATATCAGCATTTAATTCAGCAAACCATGCTTTTAAATCTTTTTGCAATATAACACAAGCTATTTGCAAACACCCTATAAAAAAATTTTTATATGTTTAATAATTTTAATTACATTTTACTTATATATGTATTATGTTATTAAAATACTTCTTATTTTTTTCTTACCAATAGCTATTTGATGTGGTGGATATAATAAACATACATCTGTACGTAAACTATCATTAATTATACGCCATGCCAATGTAAGTAATTGTTCATCTGGACCTATATCTTGAATAAGAATTAATAAAGGCCGATATGGTTGATATACTATTAAACAACAATCTAAATGTTCCAAAAGATAAAATTCACATTCAGAAATATGACTTCCACGATAAGGAAATTCTTGTGAATAGGCATAATTGAATTTATTTTTTACTGAAATAATAATTAATATTTAATAATTTTTTAACTCTAATTTTTCTTTTTGAATATAAACTTATTTCATTTTATTATTTGACTATTTTATTTTATTTATTATAAATAAATATATATAATTACATACCTACAGTTTGACATGCTGCAATTAATCTATTATGAGAAATAACTCCAAATTCTTCTACTTTTGAAGCTAAGAAAACAGATGTAGGTGCTAATAATAATGGATCTATACATTTTAAACTATTACGAGCATAAAATCTTTTAAAATAAACAGTTGCAGTAGCTATAACTTGTTGTCTGAGTTTTAATTGTTCACCCAATACTTGTATTACTGAAAAAATTTAGAAAATTTTTTATTTAAATCATTTGAAAACGAATGTAAATATATGAACTTGCATAAGTGATACAAATACAGTTACATTGGAGGTATAACAATTCCCTAATCTTCGCAATATTAAGTCACATTGACAATACTTTCGATTAATTGACTAATCGAACGTTTAGCTTACAATTGGAAAAAAAGATGAATAATTTTTGATATTCTTCTTCTGTAAAAATTGAAAGATCATGTTGTCGTTCTCGCACTAAGTCTTGTTTATCAAGAAGCCATTGTTGACTAAAAGAGATATTTATTTATTTTATAAAATAAGAATGAAAAAGAAAAATTTATTAGAATATTCAATATCTTACTGATGTGAACTTTGCCAAAAATTGCCAGCCATATTACTGTCAAATTATTATCACAAAAATAAGCAAGTCTTATATCACACTACACGTCTGATTATCGTCTGATGAATATTTGATTATCTCCAGATTCTATAATAATCCAGCATATAATAATTTGGCATTTATTCATTTGATTTTTATTTTAGTTACTGTTTATTTATAAAATGTAATATAAATCTTATAAACGTCAACATTTTCGCGGTCACTAGCATTATTTAAATTTATATCTTTTAAAAACTTTTATATTCAAAAATTTAATAATTTCAATAAATTTGAAGATGACTGTACTATTTGATGTTACATTTCTTCATTTTAGTGTCTTCAAATTTCCCTATATTTTCTGCAATATTATTTGTTGAAAATTAGCCTTTAATGAATTAGATCTTATAATAGTAACTTTTTGATGACCGGAAATACTTAAAAAGACGTTTTTCCGAACGTAACGTAACGCGGTACAAATAGAAGTTTTAATATTTTAGATATGACATATTTTTATAAATTTTATCGACATATTTTCTATAAAATAATAAAATATATTATGTATAAAATAAGTATACATATATATAAAATGGTTAGTTGAAGAAAAATATAAATTAATGTTTCTTTCTCTGTGGGAATATAATAAGAATAGTATAATACACGTATGTTTTCTATCGTCAATCAGAATCATCGATTAATTATAATACATAATAAATTTTATAGAAATAAATTAAAAAATTGTATTAAAATAAAATTATAAAAACGATTTTAATATTATTATAATATAATTTAATTTTTTTTTTACTTTTTTTATTATTATTTTATATATATATATATTTATATTTTAAATATGCTATAGATATCTTTTTTTTTTTAATAATAAAAAAATGTTGTACTTTACAACTTTACATCTAAAAGTTATCAAAATCAATTTAATTAAAAAATATCGATGAAAAATATATTAATAAATATCTATTTGTTTATTTTATAATTTATATACATTATAATTTTTACTTGTTTAATTTTCTTTTATTTTTTAATTGGATTGTATTATAGCATTTAATACTATCAATTATTAGTTTTCTTGATATAATTGATTTTTTCTTTGAATTTTTTTATGAAAAATATATATATTATATATAAAATATATATATTAAATATATATATATTTTTAATATTTCTGAATATATATTATTAAATTTTATGTATAAGAAACAAATTAAACATGATGTGATATAATATTTAGTATAAATTTATATTATTATCGATCCATAATTATGAATTACATATCGGCTAGATAAATGTACTAGAAAACCAACGTTTCAAGTTCAGGGACGTATTGAAATATACAAGTCGATAATAAAGTAATAAAGTTAATTCTATATTTTATAAAACAAAAAACTTTATATTTAATGTATATTCTTTAATTAATTGTATATTAATTAATGAATATAATGTAAAATTAAAATTTGTATATTAATATTATGTATTAATATTATATATATATAATATATATTGTGTATTAATATTATTTATTAATATATAATATAATAAAATTTAATTTAATAAAATGAGAAAAATGTATAAAAATTATATAAGAAGTATTTATTAAAAAGTTACACAATTTTCATGCAAAATGATTTTTATGTAAATTTAAATATAAAAATAAGATATTAAAATATATTTAAAATCTTAAAAATATCACAAATTATACAGAAGAAAAAAGAATAAGAATTGCAATGTATTTTATAAAGCAATCTCACAGAATTGTGAGTAACTTAAACGTACATTGTCCGCCATAGAGAGTTAGCGCGCTTAATTATTAACAAGACTGTATGAGCAGCATCGATGAATGAATCCTGTTGCGCAGACCGGTAGCTTTCATTGTAAAAGCGTCGATAGCTACCATATAGTCAGTCAGTTTCACGGGGTGAACGTCGATGCGTGAGTTTTGCCAAATATTCTTTTTTGTATTTAGACTAAGAATTATAACCAAAAAGATTGTGCGATATGATAATACTTGGACAATATGATTAGTATTTTTATTAATGAAGGTATGCTAAAGAATATGCAAAAGAAGAGATGTTTTCGAAACGAAAGCGACGGTCGGTAAAATCTAAAGGGAGCAGGCGTGGACTGCGAGTTCAAGTCGGGCGTGGGGATGAACTCTACGGGGAATGCGAGAGGGAGGAGGACTGGGGCGCTTCCTGTGGTTGGCACTAGCCTAAAAAAGCTCCATAAACAGAATCGCGGCCGAATGTCTTTTCAATGCAACGAAAATGGTGAAGTGTGGGAAAAAGTGGGCATTGAGTAAAAGCTTCGACAGCTCGAATCATGACAGAGGCGTCGGAGGAGTAAGTAATATTACAATGTCTGTCGTACTTTTTGATATTTCTTTCGAAACCTGACTATGTTCATGACTATGGCTTAAATTTTGTATTCTTTGATATCACGTTTGCAATGCGGCACTTGACAGTTCTGTCTGACCTCATCTTACTCATTCTCCTGTCAACATTTTGCATATTTATTAGTTTGCTTTAAGTTCTTCAAATTTTTTATATTTGAAACAATTCTTTCTTCTTGAAAATGTGTCATATTCATTGGATATCTAAAAATTTACACAAGTAAACGTATGATTTCGGTCAAAGTGTTGGTGTGTTATCCTATATTCGTGTAGGGGTGACCGTTCATTCATTAAATCGATGTCAGCGCGTAACATCTGCTATCTTGTATATAACAGCGATTCTTCGCTTTCGCGTATATGTCGGTCTTGCGCGTTTTTAAAATATCTTTAAAGTAATTTCGATCTTATATTGGTTTCAAACTTTTTTATTAAGTAAGAGTTTGTAATAAATAAAATTTAATTTCTTATAAATCTTTTGATAAAAAGATAAATCGTTTGATAAAAATATATTTTTATAATTCTATAATATTATCATAGAATTATAGTTAAAATTAAAATATATTAGTAAATCTGTTCATAATAAATGTTTTTATTTTCCATTAAATAATAACATATATGTGAATCTTATTTTTTTAAATTATTCTTAATATATTCTTAATAAATATATTTGTGTTAAAAGCATAGTAATAAATCAATTTTGTAATGAACTTGTAATATTAACTTTTTTTTTGGCATTTCATTTTTAGTGGTAACTATTTGGTGAGGGTTCGTGCCCAGGTAATGACAAGGGATGATAGTTCAGGTGGTTGGGTTCCTCTAAGTGGCGGTGGTTTAGCAAATGTTTCGGTTAGACGAAGACCAACTTCTTCAGGTGGACATCAGTCTAATAATACTAATGGATCTGGTATTTCTACTACGACTGCCTCTACTACCAACACTACACAATCTGTATCAACTACAAGTATCACTAATGTCCAAAGTCATGGATCTTCTAATAGTTCTCCACCTGGTGCAAAAAAAAGACATGAATACCTTATTTATGGAAAACGCATCACTGATCAATCAGTAATAAACATATCTATCATTAACTATATATTATAATATTATATATATTTAATACATTATAATTTATATATTTGTTGTAAATATAATATATTATTTTTCTTTTGTAGGTTGTTCTTAGTTGTACAATTAAAAAAGATTTTGAATATAATAAGGTAATGCCAACTTTTCATCACTGGAGGACAGGAGAGAAAAGATTTGGACTAACATTTCAAACAGCTGCAGATGCAAGAGCTTTCGATAAAGGTGTTCGTACAGCTGTTGAAGAATTACTAGAAGGTAAATTGTTAATTTAAATATAATATTTATTTTAATAAATTTAATAAAGATGATAATGATAGAATTTTGTATTAATATTATTTTATATTTCATTATTTGTTATTTTATTGCTACTTTTTGTGGAATATGTAAATGGTAAGAATGTTAATTGTATTTTGAATATTATTAAAATTTAATATTTTAATTTTATATAAGTATATAAAAATATTTTCTTTTTCTTTATATTTTTTATAATTCAGGATTGACCAATTCAACATATGACAATTCATTAGATGCTGGTGATGAGGATGTTTTTATGGTATGTATCAAATAAAAATAAAAAAATAGTAATATTGAATTCATTTATTAATATATTAATATAATTTATTTTATAGACTTTAAATTTACCTGTGGAACCGCCAGAATCACGTCCATCATCAGATACTCCTCATGGAATACGAGTGCCCAATTATCAATCCCAGTGTTCAGATCTTCCTGATTCACATAAACCTATTCATTATATTGGTGGGCCATCTATAAAAGTGCCACCATCTCAGCATCCTTTGGCACCAACTGAAGATGTTGGATCAGATAGCTACTCTTATGTGCAGCTCACAACACTTAATCATGAATATTTATATCCTATCATCGGTGATCATAAAGGAGATCGATTAAATAGACATAATACCAGCAGTTCTTTGAAAAAACCAGATATTATAGTATCTCAACCTTCTAAAAATACTATGAAACGTAATGTTCGATTACGATGTAAACATTGCCAAGAATTATATACAGAGCAGCACAATCCTAGAGGATCTTGTGAATATGCACCTGATCCTATTAGACGAGGAATCGCAAAAATTTCGTGTCTGTCTTGTGCTCAGGGTATGTTATATCACTGTATGAGTGATGCTGAAGGTGATTTTGCCCAAAATCCTTGCAGGTGAGTAAAATCTATTGAAATATTTATTTCAATTATTTTTGTTTAGCTTTTTTAAGATTATCTAAATTCTAAAACAAGAAAGTTTCAAAATATACATATTTAAATCTATAATGTATTCAGCAGTTATTTGATCATTAAATCATTTTTTTGGGATGATTTCATAATACAAAATTAAGAATACATTATAAATCAATATTAAATTATACAGTTGTAGTACAGAAGAAGGATGTGGACGCAGATGGTTTGGTTTGGCATTATTATCACTGATCGTTCCTTGCTTATGGATTTATCCTCCACTAAGAGCTGTTCATTGGTGTGGCACGTCCTGTGGCATGTGTGGAGGACGTCACCATCCGATGGAATAACTGGAGGAACCCTTTGATATCTCTGCTCCATACTCGGTTCAACCAACTACTGAATCAACCAATTTTTCTTCATCACGTACTGTGGCTAATGTGTATGAATGTCATGATCTGAGTATGGGTCGTTGTCAGAGGTATCAAAGGGGTAGACAGCTTCCAGTACATGCACTTATCCATCAGCGTCATCTTTGAAATAATTTATTTCAAACAAACCAAAAAAGATATGAGCACAAATTGTCGCATTTAGCTCTGAAACCATGTATATTCCATACATTTTGTATATTTTATTAGCAAATGCATTATTTAGACACATCTGTACATTAAACAATTTGGAATGGACGTCGTTTAGTATTTACTCTGAATGATTGGTCCAATAATATTATCTGGACTGACCAACTATTTGTGATACATGGTGCACACTGTGAGAATTCAGTCAAGAAAAGAGATGTAATTTGTTATTCCCAGTTTGAAAGCTAGTTTTTGTCTTGTATGAAAATGACAAGGAAAATGTTTGCTATATTATAAGATTAAATTTTACCGTAATTGTCAAGAAAGAGAATTATAGAGAAATAAATTAAAAGTTTTTATTCTATTATAAATAAATTAAAAATATTATTTATTAATTTTTTTATACTTCAAATTTCATCAAAAAATTGAAAATATTGAAGTTTTATTATTATAATATTATTATTATTATATAATATTATTTGAATTATTTTCTGTTTTTTTTTTTTATTTTTAAGTAAGATCTTGTATATTATTTGTATATTTGAACCCAGTGTTGATGATGTCTATGTTGTAGTATTTTATATAATTTTTCTACAAGAAATAGTTTGAATTAAATTCAACTTAGTTAACAAGATGTGCAAAATGTGTGTGTATGTTTATATTTTAAATTTTAAATATTTAATAAAAAAAAATACACAGATTTTTAATCTGCTTCAGTAATTAGCACAAACTGGTTAATAAAAGTTAGTTGCACTTTCACAAATATGTATGAAAATTAATGATTAAATTGTATCATGTTTTATCAAAAATATTTATAGTCATTTAAGAATGATTCTGAATATCTAGTGGTAAATAATTTTGTTCACTGACATGCAATTTCGTTTTTAAAGTCTTTTCGTATTGTGCTCTTTGTATCTACAAAATATTAATATTTATATAAACTCTATAGTCAAGTTATCTGTTAAATGGAATTTCTTATGCTACTATGTTGGCACAATGTTAAATGCTAAATAATATCAGTATTTACTATTTACTAGCATGATACTTTTAGTACTATTGATCTTATTGTTACTTCATACATACTGAAGATAAGCTTATAAAACTTTAAGTACATGTATTGTCAGTTTGAGGCTTATGTATTGGAATATACTTTCAGTTTAAAATTTTATCATATTATGTATATATTAAAAAGATAATTTATATTAAAAGATAATTTTATGCAATGTTTGCATGAAATGGATTGTTTACAGATTTAAAATTTTCTATTTTATAATATATTATAGTTTTCTAACATACATATTTGGCATTCTTGAAAAAGTTCTGATTTATTGTATAATTTTTAGTTATTTTTTATAACTATATTAGTACCCAAGAGGTATTTCATTTCATTCTATGTATTTTACAATTATTGAATGATATGGATTTTTTGAAATATATAGAAAATTAAGATATTTTTGAAAGAAATGCAGTTAATTTTTAGCAACAATTCTGTTTATTGATGATTATACATTTTTTATAAGTATTCAATCATAATATGAATTATAATATGTGATTTTATTCAATTTAAGAATTTGAATTATATGTTCAAATTTTAATTTTATTGAAAGAAAATTATTTGAATTTATTAAAATACTGTGAATTAAGCATAATACAAAAATATAGTTGTTTTCTTGCTCATTCTACATGATCATAGATATTAATGCAAGAAAACTAATAATAATTTAAAAAATTAAAAATGACATAGTAGTTACATAAAATCAACGATCATGTTATGAATGTCATAGAATCTTTTTAAATTATTTTTGAAATCAAATTTTTAATAAATAAGAAAAGTGCAACTTTGGAAAAATTAATAAAAATAATTTATTAACAACTTTTATAGATATTTATAGTTATTAAAAAAAAGCAGTTATTGCAAAAATATTTTTTAAATATATATAAAATGAAAAATTAATTATTATTATGAATAATTTTCATTATGCCTTATGTTTCTAGTCCAATAATAATAATGTATTTTTAATTCATTTTTAAATTAAAATACTTTGTATCAAAATTGTCTTGAACTGAAAATTTTAAATGTATCTATAGATCTTGTTTATCTGTATAATTTTGTAATTGATTAATATTATTTCATATATAATGTATTATATATTTAATTTTAATTATATTTTTTTTTTCTTTAATTTACAATGATTTTAATTTTTTTTCATAATTCTTTACTGATTTTATGTGACATAGTTAAATGCTTCAAACTGCATTAGCATAACAAATTTTATCTGCTATGAGTTGATTATTTCATAAAAATACTTAATGATATTAAAATATTTTATCTCTCTGAGCTTTATATTTTTTTTAAATTTAAATATAATTATCATAATTTACAATATATATATAAATAATTTTTAATAATTTTTATTAATAAATATAATATTACTTCTATTGTGTAAAATAAGATATATTTAATATCTTATAATTATTAATTTAAATAATTACAAGTATATAAATATAATAATTCTTTTAATAGAAAAAAAAAAAATAAGAAAATACATTTCATAATCAAAATGCTTCCAACCAAATAATGATTTTATTTTGTTAATAAAAAGATTATATTTATATTTATTTAATAAGCTCAGTGAGATATATGATAGAAGAAATGATATAATTAGACTTTTTATGTTATATTATAAATTGATTATTATTGATCAGAATTTTTCATATAAAAAATTATAGAAAAATACTTAGCATTATAAATTTACAGAATTCACGACAGAATTTTATTTAAAGTTTAAATTATGTAAATATTAAATTATTTACTGCCATAAAAAATTGATAGTTTAATTTTAATATTGAACAAATTTTTTATTTTTATTGAGTCAAAGTATTCCATTAATATATATAATGTAAACAGTTTCTTTCTATATTTAATTAAATATCACGATCTATTTTTAATTATAAATAAGTACAAAAAATTATTTTTTCAATAAGTCCGTTGTGATGACTCATACCAAATGAGAGATACATATGTAATCATTTTGACAATGTAGTTTTGTATAATATTGTGTGATTGAGCGAATGTATTTCTATTTAAATTCTTTTAATTATAAAGTATGACTGTAAGTTGCGATTGATCCGAGATATTACAACGTGTCTATAATTATAGTGATCAATAATGAACAGAAAATATAAATAAATATAGTTTGTATGATAATTATATAACAATGTTGATGATGATAATTATCGACACAGAGACATGTGTGGATGCATAAAAAAAAGTGCAAATTGCGTACGCATATAAATATAGGTAATGAACGTGAGAACGTATGCACATAGAGAATATGTATACATAAAGTTATTGTGAAAGTTGTCAAACTGGGAAAATGCATAAAGGTGCCTGCCAGAAGTGAAAAACGTGAAAACACATTAGTGGCAGTGCTCAAACGCGATCAGTTTGCAAAAAAACTTATAGAGTATTTTCACTGATGTAAATGCTGCAAGATTAACAAATACAATTTTAATTCATGGATTCATTATATCATAAATGTTTAAATCTTGTATCATTGTAATTAAAGATATGTATCATAATCCAAATGTATAAGAAATAAATATATTGTACCATGACAAATGTCATATAAATCAAGTTTGTTGTTCTAAAAGTTTATGAAATACATTAAAGTACATTCTGAAAATATAATGTTTTTTTATCATTCATTAAAAAAATAAGAAAATATAATATTTAATTTATATTACACTTAAATTTTATACATAATAAAGTAAAAGTTTATAATTATATTAATTATATATCTGGATAGAATATATACATATTAATTCAAATATAACATACAAGTAAAATCTATATTAATCTATATTAATGTGGAGCTGGTGTATGACCATCTACATAGAAATTTCTTGTTGCTTGAGGTAGTTCCAATTCTATGCCATCTAATTCTTTTGTTAATATAATTTGACAACCTAAATATATTTTGTTTATTAATATTTTGAATTAAATTAATATTAAATATTAAACATATATTATAATTTATTTTTATATACCTAATCTTGAATTTTCTTTTAAAAAAGGAGCTAAATCTAATAAATCTTCTTCTTTTTCTTCAGCCATTGGGAGTTTATCTGTATAATCTTGATGTACATATACATGACAAGTGGTACAAGCAAGAGATGCTTCACAAGCACCTTCCATTTCAATTCCGTATCTATGGGCTAAATATAATATATTATCTCCCACTTTTCCTTTTACGGGTATTCTTTTTCCCATTTTATCAATAAAAGTAACATTTACACTATAACATTTAATAAATTATATTAATTAAGATACAATAGATTTTATATTTTAATACTTTTTAATATAGTATAGAATTATGATATTTATCTATAATGATGTAATACTCATATATGTAATTTTACCTACATATCAGCTTCTGATTTTGGATCTTCCATTTCATATTCACCAAGAAAGGAATCTAAAAATTGTTCATTATAAATAATTTGTTATAAAATGTTAAACTAATTTGTTTTTAAACAATTTAAACAATTGAAATTTATATTGAAGTTATTTCTATCATATGTAGTAAGTTATATTTAAATATAGCTATACTTACATTTTGACGTATGGATATCGAAATTTGATATTACTATTGTTTGATTTATTGGTAAAAGCGATCTTTGTATTAATCCTTTCCATGTTGACAACTTTGTAAGAAATGTCATTTTCATATATTTTTAATTCTAACTTTTATTACAATTATACCGCGAACATTTTACAAACAAAAGCATTACTTTTATTTCAATGATTATGAGGAACAAAGATAAGAAACTTAATAGAAGAGATAGACATTAAGACATTAAAATAAAGGTTAAGATAATTGTTATTATTGTTTCATATTATTAATGAAATTAAATAAATTTATTCTTTTTTTGATTGATTTTAATAAATTAAATTAAATGAAATATTGGTTTTTTAAAACAAATTTTGATTTTATTATTTGTATCTAAATAAAATTGTCATAGTGTAAGATATATTTGAAAAGTTGGTATTATATTATGCACGTTTTGTTTGTGGTAGTGCATTTTTCAATATATTCGTATGCGACATGCGACAATATATTGAATTGACAGGTGTTTGATGATAGAATATAGTATTACGTTTTTCGTGTTTTTTTTTTTAACTTTATTACCATATTATTACCGTATTATTCATTTTTTGTAAGTGTTTTAAGATTCTAGAAAATTGCCAGCGATGCAATGTATCAAGTTTTCATTAGCGGATACCGTTTGGCCGAAGTGTCACACGGCAAGCCCTATTATGTTTACTGTATTGAGGTTTTGGAATCAGAAAGTGGTATTCGATATTTTATCGAGAGAAGATACAGCGAATTTAACGCATTACATCGCACGGTACATATTTTATTTTTATTGCAATTTTAATACTTGTATTAATATAATTTTTGTTATATAAAAAAACATCAAACATATATCTAAGATTATATAAAATCTTATTTTAAGATTAACAATTAATTTTTATTTTTAATTTTAATTCTATTTTTTAAATATAATATTGAAATAATAATATATTTTCAGATATTTTCAGATATATATTGATAGTTATTTTATATAAGATACTACTATAGAAATATAGTTAAATTGTACCTCTGAGAGATATAATTTATATGTATAAATTTCATGTTATAGAGAAAGAAAAAAATAAGATATATCTATATTTTTGTTTAATATCTTTTTTACTTTGTGTAAACAAAGATAATGTTTCTTTTATATTTTCTTTTTCCATTCAATTTTATTTGTATAAGTAGCCTAAATCAATATTCATGAAGATATGTATATTACAAAATATTAAATAGTATATGCAAATATATAGATTATATATAAATATAGATTGTTATATATTATATAATATATATAATATCTATTTATATCACAAATTATATTTATACAAATTAAATCGTATTGAAATCGTTTTTGTTGTAACTAAATTTACACATAGTAGTATCTCGAAATTTATTTCAATTAATCATTTTAATTTCGCTTAATCAAATTTTTTAATATTGCATGTATAATTAATTAAAAAGAATAAAATTAAGATAAATTTATTTTGTCATACAGTATATTTTTTCAATAACATATGATTAATCATATTAATAACGCGTTGTTTCATTAGTGTTTGAGCGATATATGATTTATGTAGTTGGAAGTTCTTTGTATTGACTCACTATAAAATACTACATTTCACAATACTACATAACTATATGCAATTAGCATTTCCGATTTCTTTTAGAGAGCAATTGGATTGCTTAAAAATCGCGAGCGAAATAAGTAGTAAAAGTATCTAATAAGTGTGTATACAACATATTAATTTGAAGTAATGTTCCAGATTGTAAGTTATAAATATATATACATATATATATATATAAAACATTTACTGTTATATTAAATTCATTTTTATTAATAAAATTATTAATAAAATTTTGAAATTTATGAAATTTTTATATAAGAAATTTACTAGATTCATTCAAAGTTTCTTCTCTATGTTAGATAGGATAGAAATTGTTTATTTGTTAGATAAAAGATAAAAATTTTAAATCTAAGAATATATCATTTTAAATAATATAATATATAAATTTTAATTTATTCACTTAAAAAAAAACAAATTTTTTTTTTAATATAAAATTATATACTATGCATAAATATTTTTATTTATTTTTAATATTAATAAATTATTCGATTGCAACAATATTATTATTTGATTTATTTTTGTTATTTATAGGATAAAATTGTAATATATATAAATATATAAATATAATATGTACATATATAGACATATATATATATATATATAAGTGCTTAAAAATTAATAGTATATATGTACATGGATTTAATATACATGTGCATATATATACTACGAAAGTTTTTTCTAATATTTTTTTAAATAAAATAATTAAAAATTATTCGTAAAAAAATTTTTTAAAATTTAAAAAAATTGGGGATATGGTATATTAATAAAATATTATGCATTTTAAATTTTATTTTTTTCTTTCTATTTTGATGATTTATTTGTTTTAATGCATTAATTAATGGCATTTCATCAAAATTATTATTATTATTATTATTAACATTCATTTTATTTCATTACAGTTGAAGAAAGAAAATGCGGAAGTTGCTCCGTTTCCGCCAAAAAAGGTAAGAAATTGCCAGCCAAAAGTGCTCGAGCAAAGGCGAGCCGCATTGGAATTGTACATTCAAAAAATGTTAAGGCTTTCAACTACGAAGCAACAGGTTCTCAATTTTCTAGGCATAGAAGATCGAACATCAGGTGTGTCATATAAAAAGTATGTAGATATTTATTATTCTTTTTTTTAATATAAATAATAAATCTATAATTATGATTATAATCAAAATATTAAAATTGAATATATAAATTTTAAATAGCTTATGAAAAAAGATAAATTTTAATTTTTATAATGATTTATAATTATTAAAATTAATATATTAAAATAACATTTACTTTTTTTTATAAGTTTAAATATTTTTTGCATGCTATTTTTTCGTATCATCTTAACATAAAAATATTCTATTTCAGTACGTTTCAATATAAGGATACGGAAGATTCGCAATACGTTGACACCAGTGCTTTTAGTCATCAACCTGTGTTAACTTTCCATTATGATCCATACGTTGAGTCTGGTTCTATGTCGAATAGTCTTCCAGATATAGTGATTAATGGTGTGCTTTCCGGAATATATAAGTCCTGAGAAGCTTACCTTAAGTTGCATATAGTGATATCTCCCATGAAAAGTATTAAAATAGTATATTTTATGGGAAATTTCAGCTCTCTATTATAAATCGTATAAAAATTAAGGAGGCCGTTTTTATCCATTATTTTTATCTCACAAAAGATAAAACGGTGGGTGTATGTCGATAAATATACACATATGAAGAAATAAGTGCTTCCATTTTATACATATTCTAATGTCTTTAATTTCATTGTCGCTATATACAACAATTTCTAATCTCTTTTCAATTAAGAAAAGAAGGAAGAATTTACAATCTTTTGCGTTTGAATCAATCAGTCATTATTTTCTCAATCTGCGATATATTTAGATAACAAGAGTAATTTCTTATTAGTGTATTCAAGATATGCGAAAAAATATACGCTCTGTTATATTTGAATCATCGTCTTGTTTATTTCATCTCATTATTCTCAGAGTTTACATTATTTGTGACATTCATCTTAATTCTATTTAACTTTACTGGATATTTGGATTGTAAATGTAAATGTAACTCATAAGCGGATCTCTTGCGGTATTTCTTATTCGCATTAATTCGTTTACTACCGTTTAAAGGAAATCACGGTCACTTAAAAATCCATCATCGATATATTTTATTTTCCGATAGATAATAAAGTATATATCGCGATAGCATTTTTTCCGCATCGATAGGACAGCGTTCATTCATTTTCTTATGAGATGATATTTTTTAAGCAACTATTAATATCGAATGATAATTATTATCATGAAAAAAAAGAACACGTTTTTAACTGATTCCAATCAGATATACAACGCAATGATATATACGCTTCTTCTTCTTTTTTTTTTTTTATTTTTTCGATTTTATCCATTTTTTGTCGCTGCTGCTGATAGGCAATTACGCGATTAGCAAGTGATTGATATAATGCCTGATTGTGAATAATTATAGCCACGAGATTTTAGTTTGTCTCTGCCTTTGATCGGACCTATTTTAAATCTGTCTATAGAACGCTAAATGGGCAGAGATATGAAAATGGTGTGAATTTCAGGCGGTGTAATTCATTTTGGTCCACTGGATCGGGCATGTTTGTCTTGCACTCGACGCGCAGTTTTTTTGTTTTCGATGGACTTTTTTTTTTTGCTGAAAAATAGGAAATCTCTTTTTTTTCGGTTTCACGGTCGCGACGTTTTTCTTTTCTTGCATTATTATTATTTTTTTTTCTTTAGAAAAACATGGAAAAATGGTACACATGCAAACCGGAAACGCCGTGACAACGGTAGTAATCATATATGTATATTCGCGATAGTAGGACCTTATTTTTGTATGTACAACTTACAATCTTTTTTTTTATGCTGTTAGAAGTATTAATGTCATGGTAATAAACTGAACCTTCCAAAGGTGAACGCCTCGTACCTTTCTTTTTTTTTTTTTCATTTTATATCAAATGCATTAAATGTATAATTATATACAAGCTCCTCAGTCTTGTGCGAAGTGTAAGACGATTTTAGATTCTAGCACTTCCGCCTCGGTCTAAACTAATCGTTTACGAATATTATGTATCGAATCATTCTTTTCTGACAAACGTTTCGTTTCTTTTTCCCCCTCTCCTGTTCCGTTCTTTTTCATTCTTTACGCGATCGTAATTATTATGTATCGAGCAAACGAGTCGAAAGATGATTAATTTCATTTCTCATAACACGATTCTGTTGTTTCATTATGAGCTGATGATGAGATATAAAAAATTCATTGAATAATACATAGCGTTTAATTATTGTAATTTAGAAGCTTATTGGCCGTGCGTGGCAGTTTGTTGAACTTTCAAAATCATTTCGGTCCGATCACAATTTTCGATTCGATCGTTCAATCTCAATTCGACTCGCTTTTCTTCAATGCTTCGAAACGAAACGAACGTAAAAATCTAAACTATGGGTACGTGTATATTTAACATAATGAAGAAAATATTATAGAAAAGAAAGATGCGGATTTACTTTTAACAGCGAAAGTCCTTTTCACGACTTTTTTTTTTTATATTTACCAGTACCAATAACGTGTTTCTAAGGCTTAATCAAGTTACTTATATCGTACAAGTCTCGTAGTGTAACTTAGAACAAAATGGAGCTGTTGATCGCCATTAAATACGCGGACAGTGTAGGTCAGCGCATCGTTTCACAAGGCAAATATTCGAAACGATATGTAGTCAAATTATTCCTGTCGTTTTTTATCGGTAAAACGTAGCAAAAAATCATTAGCATTAAATGGTAGTAAATAATACTATTTGTAATATGTCAAGGTAGCCGTTATTAAGATAATTATCATCCTCACCATCCCTATATATATATATATATATATATATATATATATACGTAATATTATTATCTTATGTATACATGAAAAAAAGCTCTAATTTTACTAATTTTTTCCAAATGTAATGAGTATTATTGTACAAACCAAGAGTCTGATATGCCCACGTTTATAACGTGCATACGACTCACACGCGTTGTTTGAATAATACAAGATTAATCCTTTATTTGATGATTTCATTTTTAAGCAACAATATTTTTTGTGCACTTTTCTGGTCGTTTTTTAAATTATACTATTATACATCAATAATTTTTCAAATTTTTGCATGTATTAAATAAAGGATTAAATGTAGATCATCGTTTTTGGGCGCAACAACAGATATACTCCGTACAACCGTTCCTAAATGAATTCGCTCATGCGTCGATCGTGAATTTTTATCAATATTTTTCATTGATATATTAACTTACAAAGCTAATGAAATTTCATTCTTAAACAAATACATTAATTAATACTTATAAAAAAAAAAAAATAAAGAAAATATTCGTTTTAAAAACTATCATAAAATATTTATAACGCGTTCATTGTCTACATTTTTAGATCCAAGTATCACATATTTTTACAAAATTCTTATAATATCAATTTATCTAGGACGCAAATCAAAAATCACGCAAATTCTGAAAATTGAATCGCCAATAAACGTGTTAAAATATTTCTCAAATTGCGAAACTTTTGTTGGACAACATCGTATAACATGGAATCAATATCTAATCTAAACTATTTAATCTAAACTAACATTTTATTTGCTTACAAATCCCTTTACTAAACCTAATATCGATACGAATATCGATACATGTAACATTGAACTGATCGCAATTTTACTGATAATTTTCCTTGACGTTTCTTCAACAGTGGACGCGTGAACGAATCGCGGTTTTTACAAGAAAATTACATCAGCTAATTTGTGTTCATAATATAGAACGGCGCGGTTGGATGACTCGTTTCATGTGCCTTTATCGATTTACTTCTACGTATATGCCATCGTCTACGTCAACGTGATCCCAGCTACACTCTAACTAATATTAATTAGGGCTACGATACTATGTACAGAAAACGCATTGCATTGGCACAGCAAACACATGTGCGCCTGGACTGCCATCCATTGTTTCGACGCATAGCGTACAATTTTAACGCACGATCTAGGTATTACTTCGTGTATTATTTAGATAGTTAGTTCATTTGTCATACTCTCGTATCTTATCGCAGTGTAAATATAAATCAAACACTTTTCAATTCGATAAATGTTTCTTATCGATAAGTTTTTTTATGAATCAACGAGAATATGTTATTTTTATTTTTAAAGTTGTTAAGAACGTGGTTTCTGCTTTGCTCGCGAATTCTAAGAAAATAAAGAATTATTTGAGAAACGACAATCGCTGATTAGTCGAATTAGGACTATTTGAATAATGTGACTTGACAAGTTGTTAAACTTCGAAGTTTTTAATTTCGATTCTTCGATCAAAAGAAAATTGATCTAAAGAATTGAAAAATAGAAGATTTTAACTTTTTTAACTTTAACTTTTGTTTTTATTGCGTCTATTTTTAGCAATTTTAATAAAATTATGAAACTTGGAATTTTTATAATTTTTCAACAATATGTATAAATAGTCATAATTCGATAATTAGAAATTCTTTTTAATATAATTAAACCCGAGTCCTCTTGCACAATAATTGTAAAATATTATTTGTTTACACAAATAATCATAATTTTATTCTGCAAGAAGACTTTGGTATTTTTTTATAAATTGAGAATATTCTTTTTAAAAATAAATGGAGTACAGATAAAAATTAACTGATCCGTGTTCCCTTAACTCCAATCTTCAGCATTTGTCTTGATTAATTACAGAATACATAAATCAGGGTGATGTCAGTTTCTTCTTGATATAAATAGTTCTCTTATCAAACATTGTTTTTTATATTTATGACACATGAACCAAGGTCTACATACTTATCATGTACACGCTAATCGTTTTTAAAATATGAGAACGAAATAGTTAAGCACAATTTTGTTACACAAATAATGAAGAATATACATTTTTTTTTCATTTATAATTATTTAAAATTATCATCGAGATTATATTTTAATGCAATATTTCCCAATCGATGTATCACGACACAATAGTGTCGTAAAAATTTTATTAAAGAAAACTATTTTATTTATTAATATTTATAAATATCATTGGAAAAATGTGATTCACGATTAAGAAAAGTGAATCATTGCAATAATTAAAAAATCATTATTGATTTTAAATTATTGTGTTTAACAAAATTAACTGGATCTTTTATTAATATTAAAAATTATAATAAATAATAAATAAGTTGATTTTGATTTAATTCTATTTTTTAAATAAATATAGCAAGTATTAAAATGTGTTATCATTTTAAGTAAAGAGATATTTTTATTTTAAAAATTATGAAATATTATATATATCGCAAAAATCGAAATAATCTTAAAAATATATAGTTAATCTAAAAAAATTGAGAGATATTGCCTTAATGGATATCTAGTGATAATAATTTTAAAATTATAGACAAATAATATAATAGATATTGATAATGTTTTACAAAAATGTAGATATTGCAAAATATAAATTACAGTACGTTTTAATTGATATTATAAAGATATCTATTTGTTACGATCATATTTAATTAATTTAAAATAAATTATAATGAAAAATGTCAATTGTAAAGCCTGATAAGTCCACATCGAAATAACATTTTTATTATTTTTTTTTTCAATATATCAAGTCAAAATTTGAATAACATGAATAACATTAAAAACATTCAAGTGATATGATTTATATGTTGAGTGATTCATGCTATAAAAAAAATAAGAAAAAATATGGAATAAAATTTATTTGTTCAAGATTTAATGTTTTAAAAAGTTGAATTTATATTTTATTGTTATAGCTAATGATAAGATACAATAAAATATAATTTTTATATGATATACAATTTATCTTGATGAACTTATGATTTTTACGTCATTGGAAGTATATCAAATAGTATATAATAATTATATATCATTTGACAAAGTATATTTTAACTGTCTTCCATGTGATTTTATTGAAAATTGAATTATTTAAATAACAAAAATTTTTTCTTATTTTTTCATGATCACATCACACTTGTACATAATTTTTTATAGTATTTTGCATGTACAAAAAATTATTTTTAAATTGCGCATTTATCTGAAAAAGGATTTAGAAGATAAAATAACGAATTAAATTAATTGCATTAGAATTTTCACTTCTAATTTTTTAAATACATCTTCAATATAATAAAAACTATTAATAAAAATTGTCATAGCAAAAAATATAAAATTATAAATAAAGATAAAAAAAGAATCATTATAAAAAAAGAAATAATAAATCTTTAAATCCTTTTTATCTCGAAAGTTTCTCAATTTGTTATTTATGTTATTCTATTTTCGAATTTATAATTAATTATAAAGGAATATCGATTCAATTTTCTTGAATTCAATGAATCCTCTCTTCCAATTGTTATTTCATTTTTATTCAAACCATCACGTAACATCAAAAAGGGAAGGGAATCATTACAATTATAGTATATAACGGAGCTACATAATATTATAAAATAAAAAAAAACGCTACTTTCACGCAGATTTCTTATTATTTAATTCTAAAAGAAATTAAAAATTACGCTTAACTTTGACAAATAAGGAGAATACTTTCTAAAAAATGCATGATCAATATAAAAAAAAACGTAGGACTTGCCTGGCTTTACAATCTAACTTACATTACATTCTTGGTTTGTTCTTGATTCGCAAAGTTGTAATAGCAAAAATTCGTTCAAAGATAAATTCTTTGTTATCAGAACAAATTGTGTACGAAGAAGAATACGATTGATTGATTGAGAATCATAGTGATCCTTCTGTGATATCCTTTAATTAAAAGAATTTTTAAGAAAAATTAATATAGAATTATAGTTTTTCAAATTTTAATCTTCAATAATCAATCGTTAAAAATAAGAAAAAGAATGTAACTTTAATTGCACATATGATTTCTAAAAATATCATCTCTCTAATTTTCTAGCATTTCTTTTTTAATTCTAAAGATAAATTGAAGTATATTAAATTCTTCTCCTTTAAATTAAAAAACCTCTGTATCCTTTGTATAGGAATTTAGAATCGCGTTTAATTGATTTCTTAAACCAAAGGATATCTCGAAAAAATTGATAAAAATTACGAAACGTTAGATATAACGTATCGATTAGAAGAATTGTAAAAGAATTCTCTAATGCTTCGATAATATTATAAAACAACAACAAAAAAAAACATATCGAACAAACACTACGATCCCCAATCCTTCCAATTGACGCGATTTTTAACCGCTATTTGTGAACCGGGTCGGCAGTCCCGGGCCTTCTACCTGGAATGTTGCATTTATTTTACCTAATTAATGCGATCTTTTATTACGTTATATCCTAACGCTAGCGCGTGACGCGTTTCCGGTACCAAGTGTGCAAGTGAATTTTCGGTGAATCTCTCTCATCGCCCGATCAATTCGACTTTCAAATCTAGGAAATGTACAGAAAGAGAGAGGAAGAATCGAGGGGAACTACGTCGTTCTACGGAAGGGAACGTCCTCCCCCTGTCGAACGGAATAACTCGAATAGTTCCAATTTATTCGAATCGTTTGAATACTTCGTCCATCGCGCGAGAATATCGCGGGAATCCCTCGAAACTTTTCTAGAACGAGTACGACCGATTCTCCGAGTAAGATGGCTGCACCCCTCCCTCCCTTGCGAATTCGTTTGCCAACCGGAAAACGGATTTCTTCCCTCGATCCGTGACGCAAACCGTGCGGAAGATTAGCATCGAATCGGGTTAGCGTTCGTTCGAATCAGTTTCTGCTTTTGGAATTCGAGTTTTTTCGTCGAGTCAATATTGGTATCTGTGCTTGTTTTGCCTTCTATATATATAGTGATAGTTAATTCATAGCAAAATTAAAATAACTGATTTTCATTAGGCAATATTTTGGCAAGATACAATTCGTGTAAATTGAAACAGCTTACGTCCAAGTTCCTTTACCATTGGATGTAATTCGTTATCGAATACTTTAATTTTAGGGTATATATTGTGTAACAAATTGATTGCATTATATTATTGAAATTTTAATCACTCCAAAGTGTAGATTGTTGAAAAATCTAATTATTAATCTAATTATACTTGATTTCCAGATAAAGTACATTCACCATGAATAATTGATATATCATATCCTGATTTTGGAGAGTGCAAAAAATTACTAATTATAAATTTTGATCGAATTGAATCGATTCAATTTTTCAACAAATTGCATTTATCAAATACGCAGAATACCACGCAAATACCATCTTCGCGTCACGCATGACTTTCGTCGCGTTTTGAAGTCTTATCCCTTATATATTTTTAACGCGAAAAAAATTACAATCTCTCGATTCGAAACTCGAATACAATGGGTATGAACAATGAGATACACAATGCGGATAGCGTGCAAGCGTCTTAAAAATTAAATGAGATGAATTAAAAGAAAAAAAAAAAAAAAAAAAAAAAGAAAAACATGATCGAACAGAATCTAATGATGTAAATTCTTGAAATTTTGTAACGCGACGAAGTCAAGTTTTCAAATAATAATATGTACAATTGTCCTTACAATACGTAACTCTAATAAAACGCTTTGTATACATGTACATCCATAATATTTATATATATATATTTATATACCTCCTCGATTCGTCTAATTTAGAAATATTATAGCATATAACAATCTGCCAATAATATATATATATATATAAAAATTATACATATATATATATAATTTTTAATTATATATATATATATAAAATTTTTCATTTCGACACAAGGTACCTAAGTTGGATGCTTTTTTTTTTTTTTTTGTATAATATAAACATCGTATTTGTAAAATATTTTTTTTTTTTTTTTGCCGAACACTCGGTTGTTAATTGTTCCTCGCGAAACGTTAAACGAGAACACACCGCGATTGCTCGGCGGAATTTTAATTAGAAAAGATCGCGGACTTTCACAAAGACCGCCGAAAAAAGTATGTAATTAGCTGCCTCTCTTGTTTAGCGCATTTTTTTCTCCGTTTGTATAGTATATTTTTATCTATGCGGATTAAAAAAAAAATATATATATATATATTTTTATTATATGCGTGTGTATATATCTATATATATATATATGTATATGTATAATGCAATAATGAAAATGCAATTATTTACGTATACAGGTATGACATTCACGCGCGCGCGCACATATGTGTAATACATGTATACGTAAATACCAATAATGCGTACCACTGCTGTCCGCGTGACGAGTAGCGTAACGAATGAAATTCTCGATCTTGATTTAAAATGATTTCAACGATAAAAAACAATTTCTACTTAATATTATGTACACGACTTTCTTCATTCTTCCACCACGCAACATTTCAGACCATTCTCTACGTTCTTCCTTCAATCGTATTCAAACCGTGTATGTATGTATGTGTGTGTATATGCGTGTGTGTGTGTCTCTTTATTAATGATCATTTTAAAACGCGTATATTATGATCTCCTTTGTATGTATCTTGTGTGTCAAGCTTCCTCTTTATCCGATCATCGTTCATATCTCTCCTCTTCCGTTCTCTTTCTCGGAACGCTCAGTGACAATCAGTGGAAATCGATGTATTTTATTTAGAACTCGTCTTATTGTTCTTCGTTCTTCGAAGGATATTAGAATTGGCGCGGCAGTGTTGGTTAACGAGAGCGGCTGGACGTTTGCCCATCGATGTTGAAGAATCGACGATGAAAAGAGCTATTATTACCTATTTTTTCTCTTCTTAAACAACAATCATCTAACGATTCTAAAGATTCTAATCAATCTAAAAATCTTTCTTCTTAAACATCCATCCAACTTCTCTCTGAAATCTACAAAGCGCGATTGAAGCTAATGTTCGCGATCGTTTTCTCATCGCCTATATTTACACGCTAATAAGACGAGAAGAACTGGATAAATCGAATCGCTCTATTTTCGTGGTTATCACGGTCACGTTCTCGATCCATATTCCCGCCTTTGTTCTCTTTTCATTTTTTGCCCGATATCTGGGACAAACGTTAGCCGCCGCTTCTTGCAGGCACTCGATCCGCGGTTAAGCTGTAAAGGAAATACGCCCAGTGTTCGCTATTGTACCCAAGTAAGACCGATTTACGCCATTGTCAAAGGCATCTTGCCAAGATTCCCCTCCCTACTTCTTTCGAACAGAGCCCCCTTTCGAACAGAGCTTTCCTCGAGAATACTTTGTCGTGGAGAACTGTCGTACACGCTACCAAGTTTTCGCTAAGGTGTCGGATAACATGCGGTATCGGCTCTAAGGAATACATACCAGCTGAAGCGAATCGCGCGAATGCGTTTATCCGAACCTGAATTATCGCCTTTTTGTCCGATTTATCTTGCTTGATCGATCTCCGCGAAATTCGCTGAAAAATCGTTCCTCTAATCGTTCCTCTTTTGTTTGTCACGTGATTCAATTTTTTTTGAAACTATACAATTCATTTAGAATTACAGTTTTTTCTTAAGGTACGACTTTTGCCATCCGAACTTTTATTACCTTTATATTTTGTTAAATATTTTTTTCTTCTTTTTTATATTAAATACTTTATTACTCGAATATTTTCTCTTCTACGAAGATATATTTTGTTTTGCTTTAAATTTGATTAGAGTATAGCGCGTAGCATAGTATAATATAATATAATATATATATATATATATATATACACGATTAAAATAGGATAAAATAATTTCTTTTTTTAGACGATTCGATAGATACATTTGTCAATTGTATTAATATTTTTGGTAAATAGATAAAATAAAATTTAAGATATTATTTTTTTTCTTCAATATTTTATAAATGAAAAAACGAACATGATATACGTGTAAAAACATGAATTCGAAATTACTAAAAATTCTTTCACATTATTTCTTCCCTACTTACACTATAAATATTGTTGCGTATTTTTCTTAGAATGTATAAAAATTATTATCAGTTCGGATGTCGAAAATATTACCTTGCATTTTTACATTTATAAAATTAAAATTGATCTTAACCTTGCATAATTGTTATCTTACATATTGGAATAAAAATGATAATCGCATTCGAGCGATTCATTCGCGACGCAGCATTACTTTATCTTAAGGATTAAAAATAAAAGAAGGAAAAAAAAAAAAGAGAGAAAAAGATACACCCTCCACATGTCGCCCGTTAAACAGTTATAAATCGATTTATAACACGTCCCAGCCAAAAATACATAACTTCTCGAAGACGTTACAACGCGGTAAATGTTTCTTCCATATTTTCGTTTCTTTTTTTTTTCTTTTTTTTTTTTTTTTTTCATTTTAATAACTCGTACTCGTGCCTCAACATTACAATTCTCTCTTGCTAATAACCAATATACTCACAGCACGGCAATAAGTGCACAACAATACTTCGAATAAGTCTTACATAAGTCTCTATTATATCTCTCTCAATCTCTCTTTCTCTCTCTTTCGCTCTCGCTCGCTCTCTTTCTCACCCTTTTTTTTTTTCATATTCACCACCCATATCGTCGTCCCCCTCCCTTCCTCTATCGAATATTTCATTTTTTTTTTTAAACGAAACGCATAAATGAGGCACTTGCCCGAATCTATACCGGCCGCATTCTCCCGTTCCTGTTTTTTTTTTTATAGATCAGAAATTTGCCAACAATTAATATACGGAAGGCACGCCTCGTCTCCCGCGAATGCTTTTCGAAACTCTTCCTCCACGAGAGAATCACGTTTCTCAAACTTCAACCCCTTTTCTTTTAAATACCTCTTTTCCCTTTACAAAATCATCTCCTTACACTCGTAACTTCCTAACTTTTTATATTATATTCTCGTTAAAACTATCTTCAACATTGTCTCTAGGATCAAAGCGAATTCGATAGGCGTTTCATAGCAAGCGATTCTTTTCCCCCCTCTTTTCTCGCGTAAAACGAATCTTGTTTGGTTAAGTTTCCTTTTCATCTTGTTAATTTATTTCCCTTATTCGCCTCGGTCGAGGGGCGAAAGTTCATGGAGGGTAGTTTGAGAAACGTGGACCCGAATGTGGCAAGAAGACGCTTCGTCTACGTCCTTAAATCACCGCGGTTCTAAGCACCTAAGCAGGCCACTGCTACGAACACAGAACTCTCCTCCAGATCGTATCACATTACACAGTTACGAGTCCGATCCTTTGTCCCATCGTCGTTGTTTGCTTTTTGTTTGATACTCCATCAATTTTTTTTTTTTTTTTTTTGCGTGTGTCCCTTCATTTCCCATGTATTTTTTTTTTTCCCTCCATTGCCGTACTAGTGAGAAACGGAAAGGAAGAACTCGAAAATCGTTCGAATTCTGTACAAAAATTAGCTCAAGTCGTGTTGGAGCGTCCGACACGCGATGCCGCGCTTCCTTATATATATATAAGACATTCGGAGAGAGCCTGAATTGTGAATCATTATTATCTTAAAAAAATAGTTCCAAAGTACGCGTGTCTCTGTTCCCGCGGTACATATACATACATCAGACGATACGACGACACGTGACACCGGAAGCACGTGGCCTTGCAACACGTACCGGTCGTTCTGTACACACGGTCGTATTGAACGAAAATGAAATCCGTGCCTCTCGAGTACCACCACATCCTACTCGAGACATCTCAGGTAACGCCGACACTAGGTATGCATAATAATATCGTGGTCTTCCCTTGCGTGAAAGCTCGCTTCACCGCAAGGAACAAAGTTCTCCCTTCGATATATCAGGAAGGACGATCGTCAATCAGGCAGGAGAACGATGATCTCAAGGTATCTAAAAAACCATTCTCCAAAGAAAGACCAATCGACCAGCAGATCAGTTTCCTCCTCCTCCTCAAGTCTGGCCTGTCGGTCTTCCACCTTCCTCGTCGGCAACAGTCCCTCCAATCGTCCCTCGCTCGTTTCATCACTCGATCCCAACCCAACATTGTATCCTCCGTTTGAATCCGAAAGGGGACAACAGGTGTCACTTGCGCGCCGCTTCGTACGTCAACCCTCGGCGGAAGAACATGGAACTCGCGCCAACGCGTTTCTTCCGACAGCTCGACCGCCTGAACAATCGATCCTCCCCGTCCGCCATCGAGCGCGATCTAGGTGGCGGGCTCCGTCTTGCGTCGTACTGGTTCGCCACGTACATGATCATGTCGTTGAAATTCGGCAGGAACTGTGGATTGAACAGGGAAAGGATCCTCTCGTTCAACTCTCTCGGGTCCCTGGTGGGCACCATGTAATGATCCCCGCGCGACTCGTCCCCCCGATTGAACTCGTCGAGGGCGCGGTGGCGATGCCCGCGGCAAAGATCGTCGAGGCTGTTCGCGCTGCTGCTGCTGTAATCTTGAAGCCCGTTCACCGACGGCTCCATCAACGCTGTCTCGGTGTACTCCCCGCCGCTAGGAAACTGGTGATCGACGTACCCCCTTCTGCCGTAATCGAGCACCATCGACCGCGAATCGTAGGTGGCCGCCTCCCTGGGCGCGGCGAGGAACTCGAGCGACCTCCCCTCGCTGGCCACGCTCTCGTAAGCGTCCTCCTCGTGCCCTGCCAGCTGGTCAACCGCGCGACCGGCGCTCGGCACTCGATTGTCCTCAACGTCGTCAACGTTGTTCGGCTCGTCGTCGTCGTCGTCGTCGTCGTTGCGATCGTCTGATTCCGCGAGGTCCGAGGAGGAAGAGGAGGAGGAAGAAGAGCCGGAACCCGTTGGGTCCTGCGGCAAGCCTCAGACGGCCCTGTGTCGTCTTCTATATCATATGTACGTCTTCTTCACCTTCTGCACCGGCTTGTTCTCCGCCGACGAGTTCGCGTTCTTGCCGTTCGGGTTTTTGGGCGGCACGTTCAGCACCAGGTTGATGGACTTGTTGTTGAACCCCGGCGACTCGGAGCTCTCCGTCAACCGGTTCAACTGTTGCCGTTGCTCCGACGGCTCCGGATAAGGCGCGCCCCGTAGCCTCTGGGAGAACCAGAAACCGGAAGCGAAGCCGGCTACCAGCGAGAAGAAGCAGGTCCCTATCAGGGCACCGGTCAGAGTCTGGGCGGAGTACACCACCGGTGTCGCGATCACGTCTGCAATAAAAGTCGAATCAGTGATCGGGGGGAGACAGGGTGTGGCGTATTGCTTCTTGCTTCGTCTTGGCGATCACGGGATTCTTCTTCGAGGAAATGGTGGAGGGGAGAGGAAAGAAAGAGGAAACGGAGAGAGGGACGCGATTGTACGAGCTTGTGCGAGGTTGTACGAGCTTTTCTTTTTGTAACTGATGGCACTGATTGGATTCTGGAGGCGATGAGACGAGAATTTGAAATATGAAGTTTCTGTGCGCGGCTTCGTTTCGGGGTATGTATGCATGTATGAATAAAATTTTGTTCGAATTATAAGATTAAGTTAATCTTGCAAAAAACAATATCGTTTTGAATATATATATATATTTCTTTTAATCATAAAATCATAAGTGAAAAACGAAAAATATTCTTTCTTTTGCAGTTTTGTTTTCCAAGTTCGGATCAATGTTCGAAAATCACTCCTTCGCGAACGAAGCCTCGTACCGGTTCTATTCTGTTCCACAGATCCATCTCTTCTCCTCTGATTATACCAGCAGTTACAAATCTCCCATAGAACGCTCGACACGAACAAGCCTTTCGATCCCTCATTATCTCGCATGAAACTAGGCAACGAAGAAGCGATCGCCTTCATCCCTTTATCAGCTCATCGACGAAAATCACGCAATTAGCGCACGATTAGCGACTCGATCATATTGCATATCAGGATAATATCCGTAAATTTCGCTTTTGACGACGTCAAAGCACGTAGAACGATCTCTCTGATTACGATCCCTCGTAAAATGGCCGAGCCGTTTGAAAGACGCGATTCTATCTAACGTGGTAAATAGCCGATCGTCCTATTCCCGCCTCGAACAGCTTCTTCTTCGAAACGTTCACCGTTACGTTCGACACGAAGAAATCGAATCACGAAACTGGATCGCCAGCCGGAGGGCGTTGCAGCACAGCCGGCGTAGCAATTCCCTCCTCGGCCAGAAGCGCAATTTCATGGTTCGAGTCCCGTTCTCCTCAGACTCTTTTCACACATTGTGTTTTTTCTTTCCCTCTATTTGGCTGTACATCTTAATAAAACCAGGTGGCAGGCTGGTCGGTGCAACTAGTTACAGACAACAGGGTGAGTACGGTGCACAAAGTTAGGACACACTGTATACGTGAAACAGATACATATAGACGAGGAGAGCCGCAAACAGTGTGACGAATGATCGAACCAGCTCTAACTGTTCGTACAGAATGGAAATTGTGATTGTGGTTGAGCTTGGTGGTATACAGGGTAGTTTTCACGTTTCCTGATCGATCGACTCGTATCGTCTTAACAATGGTATATAAATAAGATAAAATCGTAGATCGTTTGGAGAGCTTTTCGTTAAAAGATCGTAACTGTGTACGATCTTCCTATTACAGTCACTTACGATACAAGGAAAATAAATAATACACGTTTATAACACGTTTGTAATCAAGCAAATAGAATTTATATTCACAGTTTCTATTTTTAATATCTGAAAGAAATAACAAATTCAGAGTATCATAACTCTTTCCACGCAATTTTATTCCATCTTAATCGATCACCAACTTTTCCTATCGCGATATTACTCGTCGTTCAGATACCCGTTATGTTATACATCATCCTCTCGAAGGAACGTTGTACAACAACAAATTCCGTTACTACGTCAGATCTAACGATACCGGGGGACGTTCATTATAACTTTTTAATAACGCTTCAAACGATCTACAACAACAACGTTTATACAACAATTTTTTTTATCTCATTTATAGCCATAGAACACACGTGAAAGAAAGTTTGGCGAGGAAAAACTTGGATACCCTGTATACACCCTATCGGATGATTGAAAGCGTGGGTGGGGAAATGGAACGTGTGTGATCGAGAGACTAATGAACAAAAGAAACGAGGGAAAAAAATGTGTCGTGACATGAGATGTGGGTGGACCATCTGGATATTGCGCAAATGATTACCTTGAGGCTCGTTAGCTCGTGGCTGCGTACGACCGTACTGATTTTCTCGATCCAGCTCGATGACGATTTCATTGTCCCGTTCATCGGGCAGCTCGCCTCGCCCGTTTTCGGGCAGAACCGCTGGTTGCACGGGCTTCGCCATCTCTGAAGCAACATTTCACTGATTTGATGACGGGGGCACAGATGGTAAGTCGAGTTTTAAAGGAAAAAAAAAAAAAAAAAGTAGAGATGATATTCCGAGCGTTAAAGTAAATGATCGTATACAATGTTGAATCTCTGTTTTCAATAGTTGGCCATGTTTTGAGCCGATTTTGCATGCGACTGAAAAATACCATAAATGCCAGAGAGACGTATGCAAATCTAAGTCGTGTGATCATGTGATTCGATTGAAACTGATGGTGATGGGGGGAACTTCGATTTGCATCGACTTCTGCAACATTATTCCGCATTAACTGCCAACTTTTCTCATTTACGTCACATTCACTTAATACCGGAGAATTTCCTTTCATTTTTCAAATTCCATTTAAATGATTACGTTGGCAGATAATTATTAAGTTAAAAAATTAGCAAAAGTGCGTAAGTAATAATTGATTAATATTAATCACCGAAACCATTGTTATTTAACAAGTCCACGCCAATATGTATCGCTTATAAGACTGAAATGAAAAGAAAGAATGAACTTTACTTGAATGCTACTTCAAACGATGCTTTTTGAAAAAAAAAAAAAAAAAAGGAAAGCATCTCATCAAACGTATACACAGGCGTGAATCGATCGAAAATATTATTAATTATACTGCATATTTGTGTCTCGTGAACAGTTAGTGACATGGAAGATTCGTTTGGACACGTATCGTATTGGCTGTTAAAAAGGAGGCCAAAATGATTTTGTAACTCCGTTGTGGTATTTGCCATTGAGTGCATAACTCCTTGGTGGCTGCTCAATGGTGGAACGAGTAGCACGCGATGTGGGCAGGACTAGGCTGTTAAACAATGTGGCAAAGATAGAGAGAGGCGTTATGCGGCAAGCGTTAGTATAGGTGACGGTGAAAGGGTTAAAGCGGTTTGCAACAAAATGTAAATAGTCGTGACGGAGGAAGGAGGAGGGACCATCGGGGGGGAAAAAGACAGTATGCGCTTTTACTGATCCCGATGCTCGATACGAGGATCCGTTTCACTGTCACTGTTTACGACTTTTGTCGCCGTGCAGTGGCTGGATTTTTAATCACGCTGTAATTTTATTTTATATACGATGAGTTGAAAGGAAATTTTGTCGCGTATCAGTAAAAAGGTAAATTAAGAAACTTTTTTCGTATCGTTTGTTCGAAGAACCTTTTTTTTTTTTTTTTTATTGATTTTCATTTCATTCTTTTTATTTCTACATATAACAATATATCGTTTTATAATTTGATAGAAATTAAGTAAGTTCAAATTAGCCTTGGAAATTGTATCATTGATTATGAATCAGTTGCTGTCGAGTTTATTAATAATTAAAAAGATACTGGTGATTTTTAGAAAAACTGAAAAAAAATTTTTTCTCTCGTAATAGTTTGCTTTTAAAATTATTTGATACATTTAAAAGAAAGAAGATAGAAAGTATATAGAATATATTCAAGAAAATATAAAAGATTTTTATCGTGGGTTTCCTACGATTCCTTTAAAAGTCGAATTTTTTCTTTTGCGTTTTCCATTTAAAAAGATTTGCACACGAAATTTTTATTGCGTTTCAAAAATTATATTTCGATATTGCAGACGATGCAAGTTTAAATGCAAAAGATTCATATTTTCTATTTTATATAAGTATATTATAAACTAAATATATCTGCCATAATATTTTTGCAAGTAATATAAAGAAATATAAAAGATGAAAACTAAGAAAAGATGTTATCGAATAATATTCGAAATTCTTTGTGGCATTTTAATTAATATAATAAAAACTTTGCAATATTTTCGAATGCGTTACGTGCAAAGCGTCTTAAAAGAATAAAAGCATTCAAAAAGAATAAAGCATCAGATATAAATCTACGTTACTATTTCAGTCACTACTGTGTCGAATAAAAGTGTAAAGGAAGAATCATGAGCGTTATGACAAAGCTAGAAACACCAAGCTTTAACGTCGTGTAAAACTTAAACGACGTAATATAATAACTATAATTAACAACTGCAACTCCTTATTTCCTCCTACAGAGCTTCAAAACAGAGAAATGTCCTTTCGAAGATGAACGATTCGATCACGATCATCCGTGGATATTTTCAATATTTCCTTTATTATCAGATTAATTTTTCATTTTTTTTTTCAGAGCAAAGTTAAAAAAGACGACAAAAGAAAACGTTATTAATATGCTTATTTGCTACAATTCTGTGTTTCTTCTTACAAAGTCAATGTCTTTTTTTGAAGATGAACGATTCGATCACGATGTCGTTTACGCATATTTTCAATGTAATTGTATCTCACAAGTTAAAGAGATCTTTACCATACAAAGGGATATGTATGCCATGTAAACGAAAATTAATTTCTCATCAATTGTAGAACGATATTAAAATATTTCGCATAAAATCCTTTTTACCCCTTCCTTTCGTACAGAAGTGGAAAATTCTTTGCATCAAATAATCTCTGCAAGAATTCCCCTCCCCTTTTACTCGCTGTTCTACAAAGTACGATAAAAATTAAACTCCTCCTCGATATTCCAAAACGATATTAAAAATACTTTATGCAACATTGTTTACCCCAATTTTTATTTTTATCTCTCTCGTAAGATGTACAAAATAGAGAAATTTGAAAATGAAAATCGAACTCTCGTCAATTGTAAAACGTAAACTATTAAAAAATGCAATCTCGTTTAATCGCTCATCGAGTACAATTTCCATTTCCCCATTAATACACGGATAATAGAAAATTTTCCATTCGTTGGGCAAGTTGTACGAGATCTATCCCCTTTTTGCTCTCTGCTCCACGATAAAAATTCGAAGCACCGTTCGTTGTACCGGTTCCCCACGATTAATGCTTGTTACTCGGACAATCTGCGAGCATTATACGATGGAATAAGGTCCGTACAGTTAGAAATTATTCCGTCGCGGGGTTTATCGGGAGCACGTCTGCGCTCTAAGAAAATTATACGTGTCTCAATGATAAGCGCTCCGTGTGCACCTTGTTCTTGCATTTGCGGGCGAAATGTTGGCAAATCGTGCTCACGCCACCCTGAAATCTGTTCTCCTGGGGAAATTGCTCTTTCGCATTTCTATTTAAACGCGTACCGTGTCGAATTTGAGGCTTTACACGCGCGACATCGATTTATCGTTAACTGTGCCCCATGCAAATCCTGAGAAATTAGACTATTTCGTATTTGATTAGAACGTTCTGTCTTAGCATTTTCGGTTTTATGAATATCGGAATCTTTTTTTAAATTACACATGCGTCAAGTTTCGAGTAAAGTTGAAAAAGGCTCTCTCTGTGCTTTGTAGGGAGATTTATTTTTTTTTTTTCTTGACAAAAACTCTTTTCTCAAAGAAAATGATAAAAACTTTAATTTGCGTGTACGTTTGGAAATGTTGGATATTTTAAATAAAGAGAATATTAAGAGTTAATCTGGTACGATAACGATAATCTTAATTAACATCGACCGTATTTATTTTTCGATGTATGCGCTGGTTTAATCTTAAATATAGAAAATGTGCTTCAAAGAATTTGATTATTATTCAGGGGAGAGATAGTTTTTAAAATTATGAAAGGATTATACAAGCTAATTTCGAAATCCAGATACTTGTAGGGTTTGAGAATGCAATACTTCTAAGTTACATTTGAAAGAATCCAATCTTGTAACATCAATAAAGAACCTTGAAAGAGAAGAAATTATATATCATATTACGTGCAATGTAGTTCTGATTTCACTTGTACAACTGTAGTTAACTATTATGACCATGAAATACCATATACAAAGATATCGTATTACCGTGATAATCATATGTTTGCATAAAATAAAAAATTCTTGATTGAATTACTCATAAAAGGATCGAATCTCATTTAAGATTATTTCTAACATTTTTCAACTGTTTTTCCAATTATGCACATTGGACAATGATCGAGAAATCTTATAAAGACTTGTGAACAATAATTTTTCTCTAAATTTTTCCATTTTTCTATACTTCCAGATAAAAATCTTTCATTAAAAATAATTGAAACAATTGAAAAATCGGCGATCAAATCTTCAAAAACGATTCCAAAAAAAAAAAGAAACGACAATTTCGTGACTGATACTTTCTGGAACACAGAAACATGGCGTCTCTTTTCAGCCAGCCACGTAGAGTATAGCAAACTCGATTAAAATTAATCTATCGTTCCTGCGCGGATTTAAGAAACGATCGTAGCCAGTTAGCGCAACAAGTACTAAGTTTCGTCTCCTGATTCTCTCCCTCGTTTGACTTTCGCCTCGATGGCACGCGCCACTAACATCGGCAGAGTTTGCTTCTTTTACGCGGTAATAAGATCATCCGATTTTCCTTTTCCACGAGATTTAAACCTTTCGCTTTTCCCGCGAATTCTACTACACAATCAACGCGGCCGATAAAACAGCAGTAGGTCAAACTGGAAGACAAGCGTGCGCACTTTGCATCGACATGCGATCGGTTACGTGGCAAGAGGTAAGAGGATCGAAGCCGCCACGGGGTTATTTTAATGGGCTGTGATTAACGCGCTTTAACTCCGTGGATTGCGTGATCGTTTCCAACACTGACTTATGGGATTTATGGACCGTTTAATTTCATTCCTAGATTTTGATAACGTTCCAGTATTTATTCGAGCGAATTTCTTATTTTCCTCGATATCGCGCCAACTTGTTATTGCGGGAGAGCAATTGCAACTTGTGTATCGCATTTTCGCGATCAATTAATTGCTACACGGCGAGGGTTTTTTTTTTTTTTTTGCATCGGAGCACAAAAATAATTATTTGCATACGCGTACGTGGTATTTATTCGAATACGAATTTCTTTTTTTTTCCTTTTTCTTCTTTTTCCCTCGCATTGTGTGGCGAAATTGCAATTTTCGCGATCAATTGTTGCAAATGGTAGATTTTTGCGGGCGAATTCATTACTTATTTTCTTTGATCATTGTGATAAGTTGTTATTGTGAAAATAATTGAATAGGTATTTTCTGTATTTAATTAATTGGTATCCAACAAGATTTTATCCTGCAGAAGGATATATAATTGTATTACGGTAAATAATATTTGCACGCGTGATGTACGTATTACTTTATTATTTTATATATTTTATTAAAAGGTATATGGAATAAGATTTCTCAAATAATGAAATATAATTTATTTAAAGATTTCGTTATTGTTAATTAATAAATAAAACTCAAATATTTTAACAACGAAATTATTTTATTGCTATCGATGCAAGATATTTTTTAATCAAATTAATTTAATAATAAACCTATCCAAGCCTTTTATTATCTCGTTTACAACAAGATCAACGAATCTTCTGCACATCGCTTAAAAGAATTAAAATTATAATTTATCATAAAATTTCGAGAAAAATTATTCTCACAAATTAATTTTAATGTCTTTTTACCATAGGATGGAACCACGGACAGAATCATCTAAAGAGATGCCAATTCGCCGAGCAAACGTAAAAAAAAATCTTAAATTGGCGTCTGATTCACCGGCTATTCATGCCAGCACCAAGCTTTCGAATTACCATTGAATTTCGCCATTTTAATACGGCACTGTGACTCACCGGTGATCTACGCCTCGTAGAACATTGTCCCATTTAGAGGGGCTGTTTCTAGGACAGTCACTGGAAAAAATCCAGAGATCAAGCGTGTCGAATGGCAAAGAGCATAGGGCTAGTCTCTCTCTCTGTGCAATGTTTGCGCGGGTAAAAGCGCGACTTTCGTTTCTTCAATTTCTCTTTGCAGCGCACTCGTGTGCCCAAGACACGAAATTGCAGGTAGAGTGAAACACGGCTGTGAGTTTGGCACGATCGAAGGTCAGGATAACTCCGTTAGAGGATGATTGCTTGCGAGATGCGAAGCAGATGTATAACTGTGCTTTTGTACAAATTGTTTCGTGGCTGATTGTGTAACGAGAATAACAACATAACGTTTCACGCGAAGAAGATATAATATCGTAAGAAATGTGTAGAGAATAAAATAAAATGTTACTGTGCGAAACAATCTTACGTAAGAATACGAAAGAAATGAAAAAAAAAAAAGAAGTAAAAGCGACGAATGAGAAACTAAAATTTTAGTTGATCCTTCTTTTCAATATATATTTAACCATCATTTGTTGAGCAATATTCGTCAACTGTAAGAACTGTCACTTATATGTGGTATTGTATTATTTATAAAATTTTATTTTTATAAATAGAAGACAAGAGAAAATTGACAATTTGTATAATTTATAACTAACCATAGTTCAATAATAGCTAATAAAAAATGTAATGAGTAGCCACCCCTTTCAAAAATCACTCGAATAATCCTCTTGGAAGATCATAAACAAGTACAAGTCCATACCGCAAATCGGGCAAAGAGCACCCTCTAACCACCGCCGTTTGATCGTATGGAAAATCGATTTCCCCGTGACAACCGCTTCTGCTCATTGTGATCCTCTGGAGCACTTTTAGCCGCTGTGAACGGCCAAGTAACGCTCGTTAGAAGCGTATCGGGCGACGTAAACCGACGCATAAATTCCAATTTATCCTGGGGGCCAGGTTGTACACCTCCTCACGCTGTTGCACGCCGTGTCGAATACCATAAATCGATTCCAGGATACATTTGCATCGGGCCATGCCGATAGCCGTACGCTATCTCGTCTGCGTATCTTCTAGCAGTACGATCGAAAGAAGTGTATCATCGGTTGCTCGCTACCGGCTCTATTCGACCGGTTGAATCATCGATCGAGGAGGATATCGCGAGAAAAAAAAAAATCCGCGATGAACGGCCATCGTTCGGGGGAGGAAGGGGGGAAAGGAAAGGAAAAACGTACGAGTGAGGAGGGGGGAAAAAATCGGTGGATCGAAAATGGCCGACGGAGTAACTAAGTAGCCGGTTATGGCCGGCCAAGGAAGGGAATCGTGTTTATGAACGGTTACACGATGCACCTTGTGCAACGTGCGCACCTTCATCGTGTGTGATGCGAATTCGATTACGACGGAAAATTGATGGAGTCTGATAAAATGGTGAAGTATGGATATGTTGAAGTTTATAAGAGTTTATACGAGAAGTACGAGACGGTATTTGGATCGAGAAATACGGTTATCTCAAACGGATGTTCCTTCGTAGATCATTTTTAGAATTTTGAATAGAAAGTGATAGAATTTTTAAAGTTTCGTACATTATTTTTTTATAGTTTTGGTTTTCTTTTTTTTTAATCGTTTCTTTTTATTTTTAGAAAAAAAAAAAAAAAGATTGACAGCGATGGGAGATAATTGATAATTCTTGGAAGGATAGAGTGTTTCATTGAAACTTTTAAATTGTTCAGGAGAGATTAACGCAAGAATTTCCTCGGTTTAATAGACGAATTCTTTGGAAAAATTCCAGTGAAATGGCTGAAAATTTTTATATATTGAACGAAGAATAATGTTTAATGCGTTTTACGCATATTTCTCAAACTATCACATATAATAGTAAACTTATTATATTACATCTACATTTATATAAAATGATTTTTAGTATTTCTATTTCTAAGTACATTATTTATTTTTTGTAATATTCTTTCAAAAAAGTTTCGAAGAATTTTTTTTACCAGAAAGTTTTTCTTTTTCGTTCTCATTTTTATCTGATGGAATTTCTAATTTCTTTTAGCTATAGAACGTAATTTTCAAGTTTAGAAAATTTTCTCAAGGGTACGAAAGTTTTTGGAGAAAAAAAAGTAATCAAATCATGTTAGTTTTTGTATTCCTATCTTTAAATAAATTGACTTTCATAATTTAAATATTATCAAGTAATATTTTTAAGTATATTGATATAGAAAACAAGTTTTGATCAATTCGTCATTACATTAAATTGTAAAAATGGATAAAACATGAGATTTGTTATTTTATCTTTTTCTTTTATTCAGAACAGTGAAAGTTTTTAAATAACGACTTTTGAAAAATACTTTACGTGATAAATATTTTAAATTACAATAATCTTTCAAAAAATTGTAAATTAATAATTATATATTTTATACTGTTATACTGTTAAAGTAATCTCTTCATTCAAAATTGATTTAAGTTGTTTCAAATAAAGAAAAAAAATATAACGAATAAAAAGTTGGAATTAAAATTTTAAATAAAGTCCAATAACACATATGTTATATAATGTATATTAAATTCTTAAAATTTTTGCAGGATATATTAAGTGCGCGCGAAAGTAACATCAATTTTAAGGTATGAAATCGTGCTATTATCTAGCTAAAATAATTTTCCCCATTATGCACACAGCTTTTTATAATTTCCGGCTAGAATTTTACAGCTAAAATAATTTTTCTTTTAAGGCCACCGACCCATTTTCGGATCTCTTCTACATTTTAGAATTCTTTTTTCAAAGGAACTAAGTTTTATGGATCAAAATACACGGAAATCCAAAAATACAATGTAGGAAAAATATAAGAGGTAAAATTAATAGTTTCTGTACTTATAATCTTCTTAAAATATGTTAAAAAGACTTTTAACTTTCTGTGTTTCAATCAATAACAACCAATGAAAAATTAAAATCAATTCAACTCGTGGTACAACTTAAATTTCATCATTTAATTTAATTATGAGGCCACTGAACCAAGAAATAAATATTATTAGAAATCATTTAAAAATAAAATAATAAAAATATTCTTTTTTTGAATTGTGCCATTGTTATTTCTTAGAAGTTTAATAATAATCCTTGTCAAAGATTTCTTAAATGTAAGAATTACAATCTATAAACTAGAAATTATTTATTGCAAATCAAGCAAAAAAATAAAAAACGATAATATTAATATTTTTACAAGATACGATAAAATTTGTTGTAAATAAATTTTGAAATTTGAGATAAAATCTGGAAATTTATAACGTCTCGAAGACATCATCATTTTATAGTAAATAATAAATCTTTTCGAATTATTTAGTACCATCTGCATAAAGTTGCCAACATTTTTCCCGAAATGCTAATTACAACTTTCTTCAATCGCTTCGTGATTTACGAAGCACTAGTTATACCGCATTCATAACTGTATTTACAATCAGTTACAAAGTAAAAGTTGAAAATTTCTTCTAGGAAGCGTGCTCCATTCGTGCTAACGACGCTCTCTTCTTTGTCGAGATCTCTCCGAGAGGAGAGGCTGTGAAATCGATCAAGAAGCGTGATGGGCCAATTTTCACAGATAGCTTTTTTTTTTTTTATATTTTCATTTCTCTCTCGGCGTGAACACGAAAAAGCATTGTATTTAAGTATTTAAGGCAAGCTTTCGTCATGATCTTTGGATACAAAAAATTTCTAAATGATTTTATAGTCGTGATCTATCGTGTACTATCTCTTTAATTTCCTCAGTCAAAAAGTTTTTATTTGATGATTATCGAAAAGAATGGCACTGAAGTTTTTTGAGAGATATACAGAAAACTTTTATAATTACATTTTATAATTAATTTAGATTGTTATTATTTTTCTGTTACTTGATTAAAATTTATTCGAGTACGAGAAGAATTTTTATTTGGAAATTGTTTAATTTCAACAGGAAAATCTTTTTTTTTTCCAAGAATTAAAGAGCGCGTTCGATTGTATTGATTTTATTGTAAAATCTCTATCAGTTAAAAAAGAGATATTGGAAAGGATATATGTTGAATACTTGTTTAAGATAGTTTTTACCAGTTTGAAAGTTGTTTCGCAAAAAAACTTTTAAGTTTCAGTGTCGTCAATGAAATGAAGTTTTAATCCACAGCGAATTAAGTTGTTGTTTTGTTTCAAGTGGTCTGTGTTTGTGTAACTATTTTCGAGAGTATTAGGATGTAAATTAAGCTGTGCTCTTTTTTTTTTTTTTGTTCTCACGATGATTAAAAACTTTCTAATCAATACTGCAATTTCTATTAGTTTTTGCAATTTTTTTTCTATTTATTTCTTTTTTTTTTTTTAGGATTTAATAATTAAAAATTTTCGAATTTTGATGATAAATTATTCTCTAGTATTTTTATCTTTACAGATGAATTTTTTATTGATCAAAATTCTAAAGCGATAAAGGGAGATGATAAAAACCGATCAATATCGTGCAATATCTAGTGAATATAGAGGATGTGGTAATAATATCTATTACAATTAATATCTCTTTAATATGAAAAAATCAAAAGAAAAAAAAGTAACGTAAAATAAAAATAATTACTTTCTATTTTTTGTCATATCTATCCTTTAGCTTTCTGTTCAATCGACACTGATAATTTAAAATTATATTTATTAATATACCGTAAAGATCATTAAAAAAAAAATTCCATACCATTCATATATATTTGGCCTAAACTTATTATTATTAAATAGTTAAGAAATAATAAAACATATAAATCATACATTTTATGAATATCCTTTGAAACACCATCGAATAAATAATCTCAATTCCTTCATCTACTTTTAACGTCCGAAACCGCCATTTCAAAAATCCTCGCATAATTCTTTGATCTACACGAACAACCGAATCTCAACATTGAACAACATTGCGCCAAGTAATCTCAGTCTGCTATTTCTTTCACAGGGAAATAAAAAGAAAAAAGAAAAAATAAGTAGAAAAAAGAAGAAGAAGAAGAAAAAGAAGAAAAAGAAGAAAAAAGAAAGAAACCAACAGCGTGTATTCATTCGAAGAACGAAAAGAATAGAAAATCCAAGCGAGAACGACAATACCGAGTTTATAGTGTCGTAGAGGCGCGCGGTCGATAACGTTTCATAATGATCGCCGGTAATCGAGCCTCGAAACGTTTCAACCCTATTAAGTCGAGTTTACGTAAACGAGAATTACCTGGCTCGTAGCCGCATCCCTTGTGTCTCCCGTTCACGATGTCCTGGAACAGGGTTTTGTCGGCGTCGCTGTCGTGCAGTTTCGTCGACACGGCCACACACAGATTCTTGGTCGCGTCCCAGGCACAGTGAGGATCCTGAAGACCGACACAAGACGCGCAGGTGGCCGCCGCAGGGGCGTCGCAATGGTGCAGTGGCACCGCGCGAATTTCGGAGTCAGCAAACACGACCAACTTGCTCGCCTCGCCGGCCAGGTGGACCACCAACAGATCCTTGATCGCTTGTCCTGCACGTGAACGGAATTGAACACTTTAATTCTCGTGTAGGGATTAAAAGGGATGGAGCAGTGTCTCTCAACCTTTCCTTTCGAATGTGGACACTTTTTTACTAAGGTAAATAATTAATTAGAATAATAAAAGTATAAGTATATATTTTGGAAATAATAATTGAAAGAAATAATTATATATTATTGTTTTTATTATAGTATTAATTAATTTGGTTTGGTTACTTATAGATACAGTTAATATAGAAATTGAAAAAAAATATTATTTCTTTTTGGTAAGTTAGTTAAAAGTGTATATCTTTTTATCAGATCTGAAAATTTATCTTTATCTTATTAGCATTCAATTTTTGAATTATTGATTGATATTGAAATATTATTCGTTGAACAATTATTTCTTTCTAAAAATTTACAGTTATGTTTATATTCCTCATCTTTTTTTATTATTCTTATATTCTTCGTGTGAAATTTAATTAAAAATTTATAATATTTATAATTATTGTTTTTTAATTTTAAATTCGTATAGTGAAGAATAAGCTATGAACATAATAAGTAAGAAAAAGTTTGTTAAAAATTGATAAATATCCTGTAAATAATAGATTATATAATCAAGAAAATTAATGACTTCAAATGACAAAGTTTTAACGAACATTTCCATTTTTTCTTCTAAAAAAAAAAAAGAAAAATGATTAAAATTTGGATGCAAAATCCATCTTCGGAATTTCCTATTTTGCATCGTGTAATTGGATTGATGCTTATCAGACACGAACGATCGAACGTCGAATTTCACGAGCGTTTTACTCGTAGACATAAAAAAAAGAAAAAGTCGTGGAAATTTTCGAGCATTGCTTACCATACTTCAGCACTTGAACATCGCTTACGATGACCTGGCTAACATTGCTCAGAGAATCCGGTGCACGAGTGTTGAGCGCTTTGAGAACTCGGCCGTCGTCTATGCATAATTATGAAATTATCATAATTAAATCCGTGCTTTTGTTAGTTGCGGTGCACAATTGTCGTAACTCACCTGTCCCGACATACAGAATGTCGTAGGCCTTGCCATCCAACGCCTTCACTTGAGGATCCACGGCGACTTTGGTAAATCTGTAACTGGATTTTAATTTTTAAAAATCGTTGAATTTTTCTTAAATACAAAAATATTTTTATTAATGTATAGAGTTATTAGTTCAATTGATTGATTCTTTCACAAATTTATAAATTTTAGTATCAGAAACTAAATAATTTATCCCGATGGAGGATGATATTTTATAGGAGAAATTAATGCTTAACAAGTTTGCCAATTCGTATAATCTTATTTATTTAGCAATCTTACTTAAGTTACCATAAATTATTATCAGGCAATATTTGACTTAAATATTAAGTTAGTTTCTGTCTCGTTCACTTTCTGATTACTACTGCTAACATCTATAATTCTACCAAGCTCTAGATATATTCAACGATTAATATATATATATATCAAGATAACTGGATCGTGAAATTTAATTACTCGAGAAATTTTCTACGATATACTACGATAAAATAAAATATAATAAATACAATCGAGCAAAAATATAAATAAAAATATTGAATTAAAAGTTGAAAAAATTATTGAATACAATTCGCAATTTCATCGAATAAGAATTCACAATAAAAATAAAATTTTTGACATCTATTATAGAAATAATAACAATAAATATATTATTTTTTCTCTGAAAACTTTAAACACCGCATTATGCATATTATATCGAGAAACTTTTTTCAGAAGTAACGAACGAAAGTGTAAATAACTTACTTGAAGCTGACTTTGGTTATCACAGGTAATGAGAAGAAGGATTGGACCGCGTCGTCCATGAGGGGGTGCGCTTTCACAAAGTTTACGGTCACGTCTGGAAGCGTTCTGGAGTCGTTCACGCATGCACCAGGCCTCGGCTCGGGCACCTTTTCCGGAAGCACGCGTAGCCAATTGCTGTTTATGGTCTCCTGCTCCTTGAACGCACCCTGGAAGACTTCGAGGACGTTTTTCATGGAGAACGCGCAGACGGCTGAGCCCCCGATCGAATTCACAGGCGTTGTAAACACCCCATAAACCAATCGGGCACGTTCGCCGGCGTAAACACCTTCCGTGACGTCACTCGTCGATTCTGGAATAATTATTATAAATCGTTCGATAAATTTCTCTCATTTTACGCTTTAACATCGATTTCTTCGACAATTAATCCTCTTATTTCTTTTCAGGGGATGAAATGCGACATTTATTGACTTTGCTCGGATCAGTGACCAATGATATTAAGAGATTGTAAAATATACGATGAAATGATAACACGTCGTACGACTTTCACAATTAGGTAAGATTGATGCAAACTCTGGAATAATTATTATTATAAATCGTCCCATAAATTTCTCTCATTTTACGCTTTAACATCGATTTCTTCGACGATTAACCCTCTTATTTTTTTTTCAGGGTGACCAATGATATTAAGAGATTTGTAAAATATACGATGAAATGATAACACGTCGTACGACTTTAACAATTAGGTAAGATTAATGCAAATTTTCACGTATAAAATATTCTTTCTGCAGTAGGATAGGAGTCTTAAGCATTGTTGAATAGGCAAAACTATATGAACTATAATTTATTTACATTATTCGATATTCATAATAATTATTTATTAAATTAATTGTGTACATGAGAGCTATATATATCACGCGATTCGTTCGACGTTAGCTCGTTTGAATCACGGCCAGCTTTCGTACACCATTGGACGGCCATTAATATTAAGAATTCAGCTGGGAACAATAAGGTTATAGAAACGTAATCCAGCTGAGGAGAAGATTGAATGGAAGTCGGGTGAAAGAAAACGTGGCGAAAGTTTTCTGTCACCTCCTCGTTAATTCCGCACGAGCGGGGCTAAAAACCATTAATGCGCCCCATTCTTCGTGGGACATTAGCACGAAGAAAGGATAATTCGTGTTCGATAAAACATTGGATAAAACGATGGACTTGACATCCCCCTCGCCGCGTAGAAGAAAATCCGAAGATAGCAGCTCTCAGAAATGACGAACTTTTTATTGTCATTAAAGAGCTCGGGAAAGAAGCTCGTTTTGGCTGACAAGATTGCTTGTCTTCTTCAGTTATGAAGCTTGTTTGAATAATTAAACCTAGTAACACAGTGTTACACACGGTGGCAAGAAGAAGATATAGTGGCATTAAAGTAACGTTGCTTTTGCGAGAAATAGAAATCAACATAAAATAATGGATTTAATATATTTAATCTTTAAATGATTTGAATTTTGTCTAAGAAACTAGCTCAAAGAGTTCGAAGATCGATGTAAAAAATTTATATAAATATACATAAGCAAAAATTATAAATTGCATAAAAAGATTGAAAACGATCTAAAAAATTTACTGAAACATGTCGTGGATATATTATATATAATATTTGATTAATCTGTCCAAAAATAATTTAAATAATCGTGTAATAATCCATTCTGTATGCTTTTGTATGTTTAACTTTTTGAATATTTTGGGAAAATATTGATTTCACGATTTTAAAATGCGATATGTATTTAAATACATGTACAACATTTTTCTCAGAACTATAAAAAAATAATAATCTTAATAAATTCCTTCAAAAGAAGTAGGATTAATACGACATTCGATTATAGCGATGATTTATCTACGAGAAATCTTGCGAGAAATCGAGTTTAGTTAAAACCGGATTTAAAGTTTAGTTTCGTCGTTGAACTGTTATTTAACAGTCATCATGTTTACAAATTCCTCAATTTTTGATGCACAGGATTTACGAGTTTATTTGCATTGAACTTCCTCTGGAACTAAATTAATTTCACTAGGAAGTTATTGCCAAAGAGTGGTGTCCCAGTTATCCCATTTTAAGAAAAGGACTCGCTTAGAACGAACTGACTTCCTTGAAATTAATAAAAAATTTTTGAAAAATGTGTAAATACTGTTTTCCTTTTTTTATTAGTATAAATGAATTTGTGAAAATATTTGTTTTTTTTTTTGATGAGATTAATAAATTCTTATAAATTTACGATTATATTAGGTTTACGAGTTTAGTTGAAACTCGAGAAACTTTCTTGACTATTTTGAAAAAAAAATATGATGAATTTCACTTTCTTATGTGGAAATATCTAGTTTAATATTTATGTAGATAGTGATAATTGATAAAATAATGATAGAAAAGTTCATGATACGGAAGATCAAAAATAATGAAAAACTTGATATTAATATTTACATTAATTTAGAGAATGATTACAGAAAATATCTTTTATAAATTACAATACAAAAAAATTGTCAAAACCTATATTTCAAGAATTTACACATAAAAAATAAAGAAATTATGCAAATATTTATATCAATTACATTAGTAATAACAATATTTTTTTGAGACTAATGGAATATAAAATTAATCGAAATACGATAACAATTCCTCTTTTCTTTACATTGTTCACTACTTAACCTTTAAAAGCTATCGTGGATGAAATTTCATTACAAGCAAATTTTGCTTTAATGCAATTTTCTTTGATGATAGCTTCTAAAGTTATTAATTAAATTGAAACAAAAAAAAAAGGAATTATTAATTACGAGTTATTAAAACTACTAGTTTCCATGATCTTCTTCTAAAAATGACTCGTAAATCCAAAAATAATACAAAAATTAGACAAATCTCACTTATAATTTTCCACCCTTATATCCTTCTTGAAAATACCTAAATTTCCAATTTAAAAGTTAATCAAAATCCCTAAGACCAAATAAAATTAATTTTTCCAATCTCTGCAACCCCCGTTACTTCGAAAATTCCCTAGACAAATATGAATCTTTAAAAAAAAAGTTACTGGTGCGAAATTATTATTCAACATTTACATATTACAATTCAAAGTATTACGAAAGTCCAGTCCAATGCGAAAACATCGCATTAATTCCACGAGCTTCAATCCGACCAGAGAATCAACAACAATCTGCAACTGCGTTTATCGTCGCATTTATCACGATGAAAACGTGGACGAGCGGTGGTCCCCGCGGTGCCGTGAATTCGAAAGTGAATTTTCGCTGTAAAAGCGCGAAAGTGTGAAACGGGCCTTTGCACCGTTAAAAGAGCGCGGCGTGTCGTTCATTCCGCTGAGCGGAATCATGTAATTACAAATTCGGGCGTGGAAATTCGGGGAAGGCGCGAATGGCGGTGGTTGAAAAGATGATCAACGGTCCGGAAACGCAGCGACTTCTCCGAGTGCAAATTGTTGTGTTCGTTTCTCCCGTCAAAGAGGGAAGCGTCTCGCTCTTTCAAAGTACCATCGCGCTTACGAGAGCAGTTTCCAGTAAATACACTTGCTTGCTTTTAATAAAGCTGCGGATCCTTGATCACGAAAACACTCGACTAGATGAATAGACAGGCGAAGTCGAGGCTGCGCCAATGTTACCAGGTCGAGTGTCTTTAAAAAAAAAAAAAAAAAAAAAAAAAAGAAAGGGTTCGATCAATTTTCTTCGTTCATTTTTTTTCTTTTTTTTTTCTTCTTTTTTTTTTTACAGCAATGCGATCCTAATCTCGCGCTTCTATTTTTGTTTAATTAAGGACCGGTGGATTATGGATCGGTGAATTTTAATTAATTCGTTATTTTCGTAGAAGAGTGAATTATAGTGGAGAGTATCGTGATTACAGAGAAGAATTTTAACAAAAGGATATGAGTACCAGTCATGAGACTGAGGTTGAATAAATTTTTTGTTGCGAGAAATGTATATGGCCATTTTTATACGCGTTATGCAGATATTTTAAATAATTGATGTTGCATATTTTTTGTTGGAGAACATTTTTTTGAGTCATCGTATAAGGAACATAAGAACGAATAATTAAAATATAAAATAACTGGATTAATAAGTATTAAAATAGAATAACAGAAGATAGAATAGAATTGTGTTTCGAAAATATTTAAAAAATTTATGCGATTTAACAGGTATTCGAATGATTAAAGATTTTATAAACGAATCTATAATTTATAATTTGAATAATTTATCAAAAATTGAAAGAATTTTATTATAATATGTATAAATAGATTGTGTTAAAATTAAAATTTGATTATCGTATACGTTAATGGCTGAAGTGTTTAAAGAATCAATCAGAACAGTTTAATGAACTGCAAGGCCAAAAATATATCAGCATCTGGTAGCCAAATGTTTCGTTTACACGATACAGAGGTAAAAAAGGATTGTGCCTTTCAACAACTTCCTGGAATTTGACGCGTGAAACAGTGCAGAGAAAAGACTTGATGGTTATAACTGTGGATAAAATAAACTATCTTCATTTTTGATGGTTATAAATTAAACATATAAGAATATATAGATAATGTTAATATTCAAGGAAAAGTAATTTTTATATTTAAAAATTATAAATAATGCTATTCCATGTTAAATTTTATATATACGATACAAAAATATGAACTGAATGAAGCTTTAGTTGAATTTTTATCTGTGAAATGAAAATTGAATAAACATAACTAAAACATTGTATCGAAAAATTAAATAAATTATATAACCACCTTTGCAATATCGTACAACGTTCCATTTACGAAAAATCAACAACAGTATAAAATAAAAATTTTTTATTTGACGTAGTTATATATGTATTTTCATAAAATTTGTAGAAAAATTTTTTATCAAAAAGTCTACAGTATAGCCAATTAATTTCGATAAACTTTGAAAAAAAAAAATAATTTGGTTTTATGAAAAAGAATATAATTTTATTAAAATTCCTGCGTGTAATATTTAACGTTTTAAAATAAAAATCATTTTGAAAATTTACCGAAATATAATATGGAATGAAAATATAATATTAGTTTAATTATTCCATACTTTCTACATTATCTTCGTACATTTAATATAAATTATCATCCATAAAATATTAAAATACACGATAGTTTTGTAACAATAAATATTAACCCCCTAAAGATTAAAAAATGAAATTTCATTTTGAACAAATATTTTTCTCCCTATATATAATAAGAGCGTATTAATAACAACAAATATGAAGGATAATTATTAAATATTAATACACGAATTTTTATAGCCCGACATTATCGTACAACATCAACAAGTCACTTCACACTTTCAAAAGTGGACACGAAGTAATACCGGAAACAAACACTTCCTCGCGATTCAATGCATGCATCGCCGTAAGAGGAAAAGTTGTGAACTTTCGATCGGGCGTGTGTTTCCTTCCCCTTTCCTGAATTTTAGTTTAACTTCTATTCGAAATATGTTTTCCAACTCGGTGCTTTCTAAACGTCTCTGCGAGTTTCTATCCCCAATGTTACGTAACAAAATGTTTTTACTCGGCCCGAATGGCCGATGTTAAAACTCTCCGTGGCAATACATCGGGGACGAATGTACACGGGGAGAAAGAAACTTTCGGAAATCTTCGCGCGCATTCGACAAACTTTTCGAATCAAACATGCATGCATTTTCTTCCCCTTCTTTCTTCATCCAGGCAGAATTATTTCTGCTTAATGGAGATGCAGATATGCTTTCAGGATTATTAGAAAGGGGGATGATATTTTCGTTAGCTAATAGAATCTTGGAAGAGGGATAAAAATATTCTGAGAAGTTTCAGATCTTTCTGGAAACTCGTGCTAGGATATCTAATACTTGAACTCTGGAAATTTATCCTACTTATATTATAATCTCTTCAAAAGTGAGATATGTAAGAAAGATTGGACCAAAGATTGGCGAAAAATTGTTCTTTTTTTTTTTTTTGATACAAAGAAATTACATTTATCTTTTTAGAGACATGAGAATTTTAAATTTTAAGAAAATATTTAAAATCTGCTTGTATTTTATTTTTCATTTTTATTCACATTTTAATTTTTGATGAATTTTTAGAAGGCTATCTATTTGAAAGAAACTACAACTTGAACAATATTTCTGCAAAATTTTCTGAAACTTTTGCTAAATATAAACATAACGAAAGAAGAAATAAGAATAAAATTAAAATGATTGCAAATATAAAATGCTCGATATTTTGTAAATGAACGTGTTTCATTGAAAATTATTCTGCACTTTTGACTATGCATAAATTCAGTCAAATTGCTACCATATTATTAACTACTGCGCTGCATGTAATTGCGAAAATGCTTCTCGCTTTTAAGTTAAAAAAGGTGAATATTTTAAAAGTGATTAGGTCGTGAAATGCGTTGTACTATGCCAGAATAAGGTTTACTTATCCTTGATTATATGTAAATTTAATGAAGCATTGAATTAATAGTATGTAGATATAATGTGACGTGTTGTTGTTAGTGTTACATGCATTATAACTACACAAACATTGCATCGTATTAATATTTATAATTATATTATTCTTATAATGGTAATTTAAGGATATTTTCATGAATTTATATTTGAAAATTGATATAATTGTATCGTTACACACTGAAATCTTTTTAAATTAAAAAAAATCACAATATAAAAGTTTTTCTCACATTTTATGAACAAAATTTTAATTCTTCAGTCAATAATCATAATTTCTTTCCAATTTCTTTTAAAATATTATATACGAATCTCATCTTATTAATTCTTCTTTTAACAAATTCATCCAATTTTTCAAATATATTAGCTTTTATCGTGTCGAGTCGATATCTAGTCTCAAAGTAATTACGATGAAGTAATTTAACACGACTGACACGATCGTGAGTAATTATTCTCGAAACTCCTCTTCCTTCCACTAGACATAGCATTGCAAAACAACGTGTTTACGAGAACAGTCTGCTTCTTACTTTAATAAACTACGGCGATGTACATTAAAGTTGAATGAAACGTGGAAGCAAAATTTCTCTTTTGCTATTCATGACTTTTGATAGCGAAGAATTACCTTTTATAATTAACTTGTTAAAAATAGAATCAATAGAAACGGCTAATCAATATCAATTTTTGTACACGCACATCTCTAAATCGAAATACAAATTGCAAGAAAGAGGTGATCATTATTGATTTCGTGTATGATGAAACGACTAGAGAAAGCAAAGGAAGTCATCTTCCTAAAGCAAATATTTAATTGACCTCATTCGTTTCTAAAAGATCGCTCTTTATAGAAATTCAGAAAATAATTTCCTGAAATCGGTGTAATTAATGATTAAAAAAAAAATTTAACCTTATATATACCATGTATAAGGTTAAATTTAAAATTGGACTCATTTTTAAAACTTTTTTTAACACTTAGAGTAAGTTATCGATACATTTTTTTATAAAAAATTTACTTCATCAAGAACAAAATTAAAGTTAAAATAAATTCCAAGTTAAATTTCATTTTCAACTTAAAAATAAATGTTAAAACTAATTTTTAAAATTACGAAAATAAAGAAATATATGATATATAAATAAATAAAGATTCTCAAACTATAAATTTTTCTTGGAACATTTGCATTAACTCATCGTGAATCAATTGAATCATAATTCAATTTAATCATAGCAATTAGAAATTAAACACAGTGAAGTAAAATAAGAATTTATTGAAAGAATATTATAAGACTCCAATTTTCTCGAAATTTTTCAAATATTATTTGGGAATAGTTGCGATAAGAAGTTTTCAATTAAAAACAAAACGTCTAATCAAGAAATAATAAAATTTGTTCCGATTATGTTTTACACGTAAATATAGTAAACACGGATAAAATTAATGGAGTTGTTCAGAACATGGCTACTTTCATAAGTTATAATTACATCGCGTGGGTTATCGTTGACCCATAATACATCATGTGCATTAGACGCGATAATTACGTATTGATTAAGGATATTATGGAGCGTTTCGTGATATTATTTTGTTAGAGGAAGTATCAGTCTCGAAGTCTCTAGTGAATCGTCGAGGAACATGTTGTAATTATTATTTCCAAAATATGATTTTGTAATTAACAATAAAAGCACATAGATTATTTTTTCATTATTAGATTAAATAAGATTTACATAAAATTCTACAAATAAATATGAAATCTTATTCGTATGATTATTAATTATATATTAGAATATTAACAATTAAAAAAATAGATCTTTCAAAATGTTACTTCTTAACAAAATATATCAAGTTTTATTCTTTACATATATCACGTTTAATTTTTCATCAATTAACGAAACAAAAATTAAATTCTTATCTTGTGTAAAAAATAATAATGTTTATTATAATATTTATAAACTCTTTTATGTTAATCTAAATTTAATCTAATATTTATATTTAATCTAAAAATTATTTTTAATATGTATGAAATAAATTAATTAATTTCTATGATATAGAATGCCAATTATTAGATTGAATGCTAAATTATAATTCTATTCAGAATTATTTGTAATCTTTTATTATATTCATAAAGTTCATTTTTATCTAAAAAATGTCTTGGCATTCAAAAAAAAAAATATAAGATCTATTCCTTTGATTTTAAATGCAACCGAAAGCGGGAATAGCTTGAGCGCAGCAAGTTTCAGGGCAAGAAACTTTTGGCCAAGTAAATTCAAATAAGCGTATTACACGTCACGGGAGCTCGATGTTTCCAAAAACTTGTGTCGCCAAGAAAAACGTATACAGCTCGTATACGTTATGTGATAAACTTCATGACTCGTATACCGAGAACCCCAGGATTTTTGTTCAAACGATTCTCGCCATTGTTTCGACTTCAAAAGAAACATTCAAAGGATAGAAGTATGAAAAGTTATCATTTAAAGATGAAAGAAATTTTTTAAATTTTCAATCGAGGCAAATAAGTAAACTTTGTTTTAATCCGTAATAAATAATATCAAGAATATAATCATTTATAATTATTATTATAGAATATTAATATAACTATTAGAGGGTTATTTATTCGAAATAAATAATCACAATTTATCTTGATCAATATGACTTGTCCAATATGTAGAATGTAAATATCAATTAATATATTGATATAATCATATTTAGATGTTCATTATACCTACAAATATATGTTCAAAATATCTGAAATATCTTAATTATTATTTATTTAAAACGAAATAAATAAGTATAATTTGTCTTCTCAAAATAATAGAATATAATTAATCGATAATTAATAACAGATATATTATAATTATTATAATTATATATCTATTTAACTGTAATTCGAATGAAATAATTATATAATTAAAATTGAAATATATCCTCAGTATATAAATCGTATATAATCGTATCGAGAATTGTTATCTTTAATTCGAGATAAATCGGAAATCCTCCGTTTCTTTCGAAGCAAGAAAAGATTTTACTTTTCGATATAATAACATCGCGAGCGGATAAGTAACTGGTTTTCATAAATGAAACAGAAATCGATGATATATGACCTGGGGCAGAGTTTTTAATCAAGGTACATATCGCATAGGATCAACACTGCTGCTATTTTCTACATGTTTTCAAAGAGAAGCTGATTAATTTCAATAAATGAAACATCGAAGCTGATACGATATAAAGTACGAATTTATTAATTGTTCAATGAACTGGTTGAATTTTTTAAAACGGCGAGACAAATATCGCGATAAAATATTTTTTGATTATCGTAATGAGTTCCTGGCAAAGCGAGACACTCTTTTGTCTCCAATTCACAATTTGTTCCATTTTGTGCTTGTTTATATTTCATGATTAAAGAACGTGTAACATTCTGTATGAATTTTTACTTACCGAAAAACTTGTACAATTATTCAATCGATAATAATAATAGTCAAACATTGTGTAAATAATTGTATATTTTATATCACAGCAATTCAGATCATTATATTCACATAGATTCCCAAATGTAATTTCGATAAATTTTGTCACCAAATCTCATTCAAAGTATAGAGAAAACCATGCCATTGAATTCACTTTTTGTTTTATCCTGATATCTCAATTGGTTGCCGAGATATAAGGATTCAAAGTATCCATAGCGCTTGATACATTGCAGAGATTATGAATGGGCTAGCGACCCAGTGACCTACTTATTTTTCTTGGAAATGCGTACTACACATTTCTAGAAATCGCGTCTGCCGCTTGTCTGCAGTTTGGGATAGATCAGTGAGATAAGGCGGGAGCGAAAGATCCGAGTAAGCGACAAGGACGAAGATAATAAACGATTAAAAATTACTCTTTGCTTTACACGACGATATCTCGGGAACCGGAAGTCGTATCAGGATAAATGAAAAAGCGTTTTAAAGGGCAAGGTTCTGCGCTTCCAATGGTCGCTCATTCGTTGACCGGAAGTTACTATCTTCGATGTTACAGCGGCTTAAAGTTTTCCTAATTTTAATGAAGTTTAATCGAGTTTGAAGGTAAATTATCCAATAAATATCTTTATTTCTGAAAGAATATTATTTACAATAAACTTATGATGGTAAATTGGAGGTTCTAAATTGATTTTAAAAAGTTTTTTGATCAAAATAAGTTGGAAATTTATTATTATGAAAAGTTGCAAGAATATTTATCTTCAGAACTTATTTTTCTAATTACTTGTTTTGAGTTTCTTTTAATTTTATTTACTAAATCGTAACTTCTCGAGTTCTGATAATTGATTAATTTATCATTTTTGCGGAGAAAATTTTTTCCTCGTATTTAATTCTTTAAAAAAAGGAAATTTATATAATGCGATTCTGTATAGTGTACTCGTCTATTAAAAAATATTAATGAATATTAGATATAAATTCGGATAGTATTAATCATTTTTTTCTCTACTTATATTATATTTGTATCATTATCTACGTTACGACAATAATTTGATATTACCAAACAAAGGAGAACAATTCCACTAATGATGCAAATAACAATTACGTAGCTACTATGTTTCCATAAAGGATTAAATTACACAATAAATTGATATTTCGTTGAATTTAGTACAAAGAAATTTTGGCTGCTAATGTGTTTCGCCTTCATTACAAATTATTGCTGATATTAGTACCATGACTCGTTACGAAAAAATTAAAAATAAGCATCGAAACTTTTATATCGTATGGCATTAAAAAAAATGAATATTCAACAAACGCAAATAACTTTAATTTTTAATAAAAATCAAATAATAAAATTGATAATTAAATTTGAAAGTACATGCCATTAATATTCTATACCTCAAGGAGAGCTTGTTCTATTTTTTTCTCCGGAACTAATGCTCGTTTAAACAAATGCTAAAATATGCCACACATTTTAATTTATTTTAAATTATTCAAAACTAATTATTAGTTCTATAGATTCTAATCTTTTTTAAATAATTTTTTGCTCTTTAGAAAACAACGAGATTATTAAGCCATCCTTTTCTTGCATTTATTCGTAAAAATAAAATATTTTCATAAGCTAAACGGGCCAAGATATTCGATACGGGTATAGCAATAGATGGTCGCCAAATATCGTCCCGAATTCCCTCCCTGATCTCCTATTTCCCTTTATGGAGGCGTTTCATTAAGGATCGAAATAAGAACATATCGAACTCTTTGGCAAAGTAAACGATCGTTGAATATCCATGTATATTGCTCGGTCTCGATGCGAATTACGATTAATAAAGAATCAAAGATTACAACTACTTTGCATGCAACGATCTCTATATTTTATCTATGTGTCGTGGAGCTTATTCGACCAATTTTTGCATCCGAAGGATGCAAAGGAGTTTGGTTAACCCTTTCGCCATAATTTTCTGACAAGCAATCTCGATACGATACGATTATTAAAATCGAGGTCTCCGAGAATGTATCGATCTCTGACGAAGGATAAATTTTTTAACGTTTCGATGTAGATAGATTTCGTTAAAAATCAAATGATATAATTATACTGGCATGTGTCTTGAAGTGATTTGATATTTAAATAATGTTCATGTTCCGGATCAATGATCGTTAATTAGATGAATTTATTTGGTATAGCGTATATGGATTAGCAATTTATTATATTCGATTCGCTGTAATATTATTATTCAATATAATTAGAATAGTTTGAAAATCTAAAGTAAAATGGAAAAATCTTTCTAAAATTCGAAACAAGGAAATTCATAAATTAACATCATATTACTACGTTGTTTCATTTACTTTTTTTTTTATTCCTAACAAAAATTGCTCTATATCCATTATATCCTATATATTCATGATATTTTATATAAAATTATTGATTTTGATAATGCACAATTTATTAATCGAATAATACTCGATATTTATGCAAAATCAAATTTTTATTAACATTATTAAAGAAAAGAAGAATAAAATTTACGTAGAAACTTGCTTCATTCTTCTTCTATACTTTGGATATTTTGTGCTTTTTTATATTCTGTAAATTTTTGTACATTCAAATTTTGCATAAATGCATAAATATCCATAATTTCTTCAAGAACAAAAATAGAACCGTAATGCGTGCACTTGGTCTCTAGTCTGTTATAAACATTATCCATTATCTGCTTCCTTTTCTCACCTTATATACTTAAGAACCATAAATTTCCCTATCATTTTTATTTCTTTCCATTTTGTTCCACTTTCGTATTAATAAATCCATAAATATATTGTACAAAAAAAAAATATGTCTCGATTCATACCAGAATAAAAAGACTTTTCAGAATATTTTTTAGAGCTACGTTCGATTTAACCGGAAGCTACCTGACACCGCTGCTCATTAGTTTCCCGATTCTTGAACGAATAATATTTTCGTGCCTCGGGAAACGTATTATTCTCGTGCGATTTTATCCGTCAGATACTTTTTTATATATATATATATATCTGATCTCTTGTCGTTTACTGAGAATTTAATCTCCTCCCTCGACTTTTCGGTTTCCAATGACGATGGGTCATTTATTATTTGTGACCTCGTTACATCGGGGAATATGGATCTCTTAACGACGATTAAAAATCGACAAGCGATAATTAGGCGACTGATGGATGGCTCGATGGATGGTGTAAAGTTTAATAACAATGGCTTAAAGGTGAAATTTACATTAGAATCGAAGGGAACGTTTATTTTGGAAATTTCGAGTATACATAAACATATATTTGAGTTTCAACTTATTTCCATGCTCGATCATAATAGCAAATAGTCTTTTGCGACGTGTCTACACGAAATGTTCTGTTATACGTGATAATTTAAGAATAGGAGAAGAGAATCACTTTGACTTTTCACTGTTAATTTTTATAGAAAACATTATATTAAATTTTCTGATTGTTGAAATTGATCTTGATGGTATTTAAAAGAGGCCGTGTTATATTTTGAAATTGGTTGAAGATAAAGTAGAAAAATAATTACTAGTGCAAAAATTTGAATATTAATTTAAAGTTTCTTTTTCAACTCATCACTCTCCTGTTATACGAATTCATCAATTATGCGAAGAATTCGAAATTCAATATTTCGAAAGTGTTGAAAGTAAAATGGTGAATGGAATTGCGTGAATGGAATTGCGTGAAAGGAATAGTGGAATTTCGAAGTTGGATATCGATTGCGTTCATGCTACAAATGTAAGGATTTGCGACAGAAATAGGTAGTATTGGAATAATAACTGACATTGTCCCACTTATTGCAAATTTATCTATCGTAATGTTTCTAGGAGAAACGAGCGTACAACGATGGCTTGTCAACCGTGTCCACATTTTTCTTCTTTCAATTGCCACGTTATTATTACGTTGCAAGGTGACGGTAACCAAATGTAAAACATTATTGGAATGAGTTCAGGGATATCGTTGAAAGTAGCGCGAATTCTTGAACGTTTGAAAATTTTCAATCAATAGCAAAATCAATATAGGCTTGGCATACTTGGTATCTAATTATTATGCAGCAATGGCAATTGGTTGATTGATAAGCCATTCGAATAATATCGTGCTTTGCAAATATTAATTTTTGATGATAAGAGCTACAATGATTAATCGTAAAAATGCAATCATTATAAAAAATTTTTGATTCGTTAATTTAAATGCAAGTGAAAAATTATACATAAGAAAGTTTTTAACATCGCCTTTCTTTCGAGAAAATTAATTTTTAAAATTCTTGTTGAAGAAGTTACAAAGAAATTGAGAATATCTTTTTAAGAAGAAAATAAATTTATTTTGATCATTCATGAAGAAATTTGAACTAGAATATCTGAATTAAGAAGAATGAAATTCAAAATTCAAAGAGGTAAGTTTTTTTACTATTTACTTATTATTTTATTAGAAAAAAATTGAATATCTTTTTTGTTCTATCTTGATATACATATTGCCTAATATGTTAAAATGTTAATATTGATTCAATTTTATACAAAAATACTACTTATTTTAAATATTTTTCAAAGTTTATTAAAATCTAATAACTTGGCGGATAGTCGATTAAAACATGAGTTATTAAAAACTTTCCACCGTGTATACGTGATACGAAAACGCAAAGAAGAACGAAAGTTTCGAATTTCTGGCCGTGAGTGAAACTCAACTCGACGTGATCCATATTGAAGAATTAAGTGGACTGGAAGCGGTATAAAGTTGAAATTTTGTTCATGAAAATCCAATGATTCTTTAGATAAACTTCTCATCGAGACTGTTCGGTAAAACATTTTCATTAAAATACTTTAAAGTGAAATTATATATATATATATATATTTTCCTTTCGTTCGATTCGTATAACGAATCTAAAAGTAAGAATCTAAAACGTATCTAAAAGTTTTTACTTGTGTTTTTGTCCAATTTAAATGTATATTTATTTGATATAAATTTTAATTACAATTAATTCTCTTGAATCTAAATGTTTGTTATTTGTTTCGATATTGATATTTTTAGATTGTAATTTTTTAAAAGAGAAACTGCGACTTATAATTATTTTTATTGAAACAAATGTTTCTATATTTATTCTTATTATCGGTCAAGCTTGATAATTTACATTTCAATAAATTTCATACCTGAGAATAAATAATTTTTTTATTCCAATAAAAGTGAATAATTTCAATTTTATTAAAAGTATAAATTTTAAAAATAAAAAGTTCGAAATCCATCATTTTGAAATTTTGTATATATATCTATATATAAATTGGAATAAAATCGATTCAAATTACATAATGTTTTATAAATATTCATAAAAATATGATCTTTTGGTTTCACATTTTCTCAATGTTTGTACAAGTCAATAGACAGTGCATAGGTATTTGAATAAAGAATCCTTTAAAATCCCTTGAAAGGAGAGATGATACAATCGCAAAGAATATCATACACAGAGAATCGGAGCTATTTTTCTTTCTGCTCATTTCTAGACTATGCTAGCAGTAGAAAATGTCCTTATGTTAATTTCAAGAATGCCTGAAGTATATAATACCTTTGATGTGAAAATTTTAAATGTTTACATTCTCCCTACTTGATATTCCTTACTCACTTATATTTTTTATTACTTGTTTTCAGCTCCACGAACCGCAATACAATTTATTAACTTGGTGGATATCTTTTTAAACAAAAATGCAATCACAAGTATTTGAAAATTTTTAAACCATATATACGATGATGAGTGTCTTAAAAAAATAAAAAAAAAACTCAAACTTAGAAAAATAAAAAAATACATCTATTCCAATCTTTAATTTATCGCTCAACTATATTTTAATATTTAATCTTCAAAAAATAATAAGCTTGAAGAAAGATAGAAAATCTGGACTTCATCCAAAATGATGATAACAACGAATAATAATTAAATCTCGCAACGTTCATTCATTCTATAAATTCCTTTAATTACTTTTTAAATATAAAATTAATATACCGAACAGAACATCGAAACGTTTCGAATACAAGGAATACAAGTTTTTCTTCCTTCCATTAACTCTCTCTTCCGAAAATTTAAAAAATTCACTAATTAAGAGTACAGCATCCATCGCAACAACGGAGATCCTTTAATGTCTCGTATCAAAGCAAAAAAAAAAGAAGAAAAACAAAAGCTTCCCTCTCAGGAGCAACCACCTCTTCCCCATTCGAAAGGAAATTCAACCCGAAAAACCGAAAATCCTGCTATCCATCCCAATCCCTTAGCAGACCCATTCCACCACGAAACCGCCATGTATAACCAAACCAACCCAAACCGACCAACTTCATCAACGACTTATACAGCCAATCTATCTCCTCTACCCAAAGCATCTCGTAGCCGCTTACTCGTAGCCGTTTCCACCCGCCAGCTGTTCCCCTTTCCACCCCCTCCCGCGGCGGTTTATCCCTCCCCTCCTTTTCCCCGCGAACCTTTATCCATCTATCCGTCCACATCCCCCTCCAGACATTTTTTTCTTCCTCGACCGTTGGCGGCCGTCATCTGGAAAGGGCAGCGGCGAAGGGTGGGCCCTGAGAGGGAGGCCGTGGACCTTCGCAGCAGCCAGATGAACGAGACAGACGTAGGTGGGGTGTAGGTTGTCCGAGCAATCGGCGGGATAGTCCGGAGCCGCGATTTGGCAACGATCCACGTCGGCTCTCACGAGCTGGACCGTAGCCAACTTTTCCTCGGTCGCATAGGGATTTCGGTTCGATGTGCGGCGACAATATTCTACGTTTATACGAGAACCATGCTCTCGTATCCTCTCTCTCTCTCTTTTTTCGTCTCTCTATCTCTCTCTCTCTCTCTCTCTCTTGTGCAGTCGCGACGTGTCCAACGGTTTCCGTTCGATCCTGTTCGGGTCGACGGCGTGCGGAATGCGGCCATTGTGTTCCTCACTCGAAGGCTGGTTCATTTCGTCGCTGCTCCATAAGCAAGTCGACTTATCGAGTGACGAAGTACATAAGCGTGCGCGTGTGCGCATAGAAAATCGCTGAAAACGTGGAGATGAATGCCTAGAATAGACGGGGAGAGACGGGGAGAGACAGGGAGAGACGGGGAGAGACAGGGAGGACGGGGAGAGACGGGGAGAGACGGGGAGAGACGGGGAGAGACGGGGAGACAGGGAGAGACGGGGAGAGACAGGGAGAGACGGGGAGAGACAGGGAGAGACGGGGAGAGACAGGGAGAGACGGGGAGAGACAGGGAGAGACGGAGAGACAGGGAGAGACGGGGAGAGACACGGTGATTCCCCGAGCGTGATCGTGAAACTGATGGAGAGAAAGAAAGAGAGACGTGTTGAAATGATGCGATTTTTACGCGTTTTTTAACTCGTTCGTTTTCGAATCTTGTGGCGAATCTTTGATTCGAAAGGAGGTTTTTTCCCGTGGATTTCTCGGATTTTTTTTACGATCTAGTTTCTTCGAGGTTTTGTTTGATATCTTTATGGTGAAGTTAGATGGACATTTTTTGTTTTTGAGTATATTTGACAATGAATTACTTTTGATATCGTTTCCTTCTTCTTTTTATTATTTATTGAAAAACGTTCATGATTCTCGTATTTGAATATTTGTGAAGAATTTCTGTTGTATTTTTTTTTTAATATAATTCTGCATGAAGATCAACGATAAATATTTTTATTTTTTGAGATTTGTCGAATGATATTTCGATTATATAATGATAATTTTTTTATTTTATTTTATTACATTAAAAAGTGATGTAGTTCTCATATGGAAAAGACACTTTCACTCTTTTTATTGAATATTATAAACCTTTTTTATCACGATAATTGAATGTAATTAAAAATAAAATATTAAAAAGCACATGAACGATATTTGGGAATAAATCAAATATATTTTTGATGAAGTTCGGTTTATAATAAAGTGAGCAATATTTCATTAGAGGAATTCCAATGCACGAAAGCTTAATTATTTAATAATTGGAAATTAAAACGTACGCTTGTGTTATATGTTGCAATTGTATTTGACAATGTATTTTTATATTATTGACGTTCATGGAGAGCTCGTTAAAAGAAAAATAAAACAGGTATCAATGTATCGGACATCTAGTGCTCCTTCGTATTGTTCTATGTTTTTTGACATTTTTTGATCAGCATCGGGAAAAACTTTTTCACTAGATTGTGTAATCAGTTCTATTGAAATACTATTCAAAAAAGATACGGAAATAAAAAATTGAAAATATTAAAAATTTCGTTAAATTTCATTTTCCTCTTTTGCTTACTTTCAAATAAATAGAGTTAATTAATTATAGTTGAAAATTCAATTTTATTTTGCATAATTGACAAAAAAAAATCCGTATTATATTAACGAGAATGCAAAAGATATAATTATATAATTTGGTAATTCATTTTTTTTATCGCAATGAAAACAAATTTTATTATTATAAAGAAAACTTTAAAAAAGTATTCTTATTCTCCAAATTTTATAACGAAAATATTAAACAAATATCTAAATATTTACAGAAACAATATTAAACAAAGAAAAACAAATTCACAAACAATCAATACATGTATAAAATTACATCCCTTCTTTTCTTACAACAATGAAACCATTACGGCACATTGATTAAATCGATTAAAGTTCCAGCAGACGAACGTTGTGCTCTCAAAATTAGAAGATATCCAACAATTTATGCACGAGAGTGTACCAACAGCAATGTGCAACAAACGATCCCACCGTTCAATTGACTCTTGACCTGTTTCGTGGGTGAGATTTTGAAAATTCGTTGATTAAAAACTTTGTTTATGACACGAGATATCCGCGCGAGTGGCTATCGAAAATGAAAGCTTCGTTTATCCGTTTCGGCTGCCCTTCGCGTGGCGGAAACGTTGCGATACCCATCCTAACCACCTTTCCGGTTAATGCACGGGGCCAATATATGACGAGGACCATTCTACCCGCTTTGTCGATTGACACTGACCATTGTGTGCGCACACTTATGCCGCGTTATATCGATTTCGCGTTAAAGAATCTCTTTCGATTTGCATTCATGGGATTTTACGCTGTGTGAAATTGTATAGTGTTGCTAGTATATATGGGTGCGATTCGTGCATTGGCTGCATTCGGATCGAAGTGGAGATGTATTTTCGCCCATTTTGCCGTGCAAAAAGTTTTAGATCGTTTAGTTAGGTTATCATATTGGTACATTGAAAAGCAAGGTTAAAATTATTACGATTAACTGATTAGGAAGATTATTTGTTTTTCAGTCTTTTATTGATTATTTTATTGATCTTACGAATAATTTATATTGAATTTTTAAAACTTGTACAAGAAAACATTCAAATTTGACGTTGAACAGTTCATTATGTAATGTATGTAAAAATCTAATATATTTGATATGAAAGATATATAATGAATATTGTAGTGTCATATTGTTATATTAAATGTTATAGATAAATTTGTCTTTCGAATAAAAATTTTTGTTACAACAATATATTTAGAATTGCTAAAATTCATAAAAGACATAATATTGGAGAAACGTTATTTGGCGAAAGTGCGTTGGACGAATGTAATGGAATTTCGTATTTTATTTCAATTAATTTTGCCGTGATAATTTGCAAAATGTGCGGTCGAGTATTAATTTAAGCAATGACACGATAAATCGCGTATTAAATTGTAACGTGTTAGGTAACGTTTTTGATAGATAATTTGAATTTACGATCTACCGACTCCATTAGAAGCTGGTAAGTACTGCTAAATTATTAATGTGCAGTTAATTGGCACACTTTGCCAAAATGTTGGTAATATTGCGAAAAATCGACTTATAAAATATATTTATGAACCGTGATACAATACTTTAATACAATTTTCATCGTCACTTTTATTCAATCTATCATGCTCTTTTAATTCTAACATTTTCTAAAACTTTCTTAATTTTAATTTCTATTAAAATAAAAATTATTTCATTGAAAACTTGTGAAATTACTATTCTTCTGGTCGATAAAACTTTGGATAAACATCCATTCAAACTATTATAAAAATGCAATAATCCCTCATTTAAAATTTAAATATAACTTCCATTAAAAATTTATTATATTACGTAATCACACTGTTTTGAAAATGATCCTTACGAATCCAAATACCAACGTATTTATCCTCCACGAGAGAAAGAGAGAGAGAGAGAGAGAGAGAGAGAGAGAGAGAGAGAGAGAGAGAGAGAGAGAGAGAGAGAGAGAGAGAGAGAGAGAGAGAAAATCACGATTCATATTCATCCTTTTTTCCCCTCATTCCAACATTTTCCATCTATTTCATCCCAAATGTATCGATCCCCGAGAGAAATTCTCATTTAAATCGATCGCTTTTTTGCCAAACAATCTCCCCGCACGGCAAACTCTCTTTACAGATACATTCTATTCTCCCTTAACGATAAGAGCAAAACGGAATCAACCCCCTGAAAAGCCACCTCCACCATCACCACCACCGTCGTAACGAAAATGAGACTTTGGCCGAGCGTAATCGAAGCTGAAGAAAAATCGTTCAATTGTTATTCGCGTGACGCAGCAGAAAGATATTAGGGGTGGCCGAGGAGCCCTATAAAACGCGGGCCGAAGGAATGATAATGTAATAAGTGGCGGTGATAAGGAAAACTAGTTTGGCCGCTGTAGGAAATCGGTGGGTCAGCAATGGAAAATCGCTGAGCAGAAACGAAGACGAAGAAAAGAGACGAAGAAAGGGGATGGGACGAACATAATGGAAATTGAACCGAGTTGGTGGGCCGAGTAAGGAAATCAAATCCATTTGCTCGTCACCTTATCGTTAAGTCATAATTGCGCACCACGATCGTTGTGTACTTCTCCTCTCTCTTACTCACTCACTCCTTTCTTTTTAAGTGGCGTTGGAAACGATCGGATAAAACGTGCTCCAGAAGAAGAATTACACGAGCGTCCGTTGATACACAGCCAGATAGAGAGGTTGAGAGAAAGAGAGATCAAGCCGAATGGATTTCTGCTAAGCCCCCCGTAAGGAATATCGAAGGCGTCTCTTATCTTGAAGGATATTTATAACCGGGTGGAAGGCTTTCTATTTCCTTTTTCTACTTTTCGCCAATTTACGTTGTATCCTCGAAATTACCGGCTGGCAATTACTCAGACGTATTGACGTTGGAATGAAGAATAAACGAGTTGGGATTTTATGAAGTTGGCAGGGGGATTGAGATTTTTCTTTGGTTTATGAACCAACGTATCGTTTGAAGAGCTCCTCGTGAAAGTTTGATCGTTATCGAATAATTGTAATGTACGTTTTAATTTTTCTTTCTTTTGTATTGAGATTTGTAGAGATTTGATTGTCGAGTATTTTTGTTTTGGACTGATTGTTGTTGAAGAAAATGGAAGAAATAATAAATAAGTTTATAAATAACGCAATAAAATTTTTATTAACCTACTGATCAATCATTCTTTCCTTATCACTTTTTATAATATATAATTTTCAAATAATTTCTTTTTGTTCAGTATAAAGTAAAATTGAATTTCTCATATTTTGAAAAAGGATCAACAATTTATAGTAAATTATTAGTCTTAAAAATGAAGTCATTTAATCACATTTGCTTTTTAATTTTTAAAAAATTAATAGATTGTCTGCTATCTGGGACGTTTATCTTAATAAATATTTATTTATTGAATAGAGAGTTCAGTAAAATTTTGGTTCAAAATAAATAGAAGAGTAATTCCTCTTCTTTTACAGATCTTTAACAAGTTATATTACATGATGTATTATTTGAAATGCGAAACATTATTTGAAATTTTCGAAATTTTATTCCGTTTTTCTCATAACGGAGATGAATAACAGAAACGTAATGAAACTTCTAAAATCAAGTTGCATTATACGTGAATCGTGTACAAGGGATACAAAATTGTAGAGTATGATCCTTGAGAGTTGTTAGACAATTTGGAGCTTGAACTCCAGCCCAATTAGCCTATGCACACATTCGCCTTGCTTTTAGCCAAAATTTGATCTCTATTTAGAGATTACATTGCTAAACCTTTCCAGTTACGAAAGCCATTCTTCGTAACTATGCACCCCTGAGACACAAATGTTGAATCCTTCTTCAACGAAATTTAATTTTACGCATTTTACTAATTAACTCCACAATTTTTCCTCCAACCTCTTACCTCGATTAATCGCAATATATTTCCAATTATTCTCACTTTGAACATTCTCCTTTCCTATTTAAATTCAATTCAAGAAAAATACCCGAAATATACGAAATATATAAACTCTATCCTTTCAAAAACAATCTAATTCTCATCATTTCCAATTTCACTATTCTAATACAATCTGAATCCATACCACCACGAACGAAATATTTACTTAAAACTCTATCACCTGTAAAATTCATCTCACAAGAAATCTTAATCAATTGAAAAAAAAAAGTATACCCCAAAATTAAATCAAAATTTCCAAAAATATACTTTCCTCTTCATCAAATTTCCACGCGATGGAAAACAAAAATAAAAATTCACGGGATAAACGATAAATTTCTCCAGTCCAGTTTGTTCGCAAAATTGGCCCAATCCTACTCGATAAGTCTGCAAGGTTAATACACCGGGTCAGGCCAACCCCTCTGTCCGGTACACAGGGTCCGGAGAGTGCACTCGACGAGAGTTCTCGGCAAACGTCATAGCGTGGCGAACTTACGGCTGTATATACGTGTGTGTATATATATATACATGATATGTGCACACGCGTACTCACGTATTTCATTGAAATAGAAAGGGTATTCGCCGGGCACGGAACAGTTGAGCCTCGCTTTCAGGAAGCTCGTCCATCTGTCGTTGAACGCATGAGGTCCGCCCTTGTCGTGCTGGCACACTCTACCGACCCGCGAGTACACCGCCTAAAACACAAATGGGCACGAACCTTTCGAACAATCCTTCGATATTTTTCCGCCCTTTGATGGGACCGTCTTGCTCTCCTCCAACCTGCGTACCGAGCTATTATACTCGGCTACTTTGCGAGGCTGGGGAGGGGACCGAGGGTGAAAGACTTGGCGCGTGAAAATTTGAGGATGGATTGGAAGAAAATAGGTTGTGGATTTGTGCGGTGGAACAATGTATTGCGCTTTTGTTGATTATTTAAAAGCGACGATATATCGATGGGATATTTTTTGTTTGTTTGTTTGTGAGATAATTTATCGAATGTTTAAAATTCTTTTTCGAAACTTTTATCAATGTTTTAATAGTAGGAAATTTTGAAAACAATAGCAACGATCAAAGTATTATTTCTAATAATTATATTAAGATAAAAAGTGAAACACAAAAACGTTTTACGATAAAATAATCGAGTCTTACCTTGCCGCAATTCATGTACTCGACAGCTGTTTCTCGATAAAAGAAAAAGACGTAATCTTCGTATGCAAACGAGCTGACAAAGTTCGGGCCTGAAATAACAAAGTTTGAATCAAAATTACAAAAAAAATCTCTTCCCAAATTTAAATTCTCTGCTATTTATTCATATCCACGAAGTATTAAATTGTTCCAAAGTTCTTTTCTTCTGGTTTCTTTTTTTTATCGATATCGTAACACATCCGTTTTTTGTTTAATTAGACATTCAATTACGATAATTTTTCACAACGAAATCGATTCTTTGAACGACATTAATTAAATATTTCACGAATAAATCATTTTCAAATCATACGTCCCAACAATAAGAATCCATCTCCACCGTTGATCTAAAGAATAAGAATAGAAATTCTAGAAAAACGATCTAGACATCTGTATAGAAAAAAAAAAAAAAAAAATTGAAAAGAACTTTCGAGACAATCTAATACCTTCCTCCAACGTTTCTCCTTTTCCTCTTCTAATTATATCTCTCGTTCGATTTCCACGTATTTTACGACGCAAACGAAATTATCCGTTCGTTTCGGGGCCATAGATGGATCTTCCAATAACTTGGTAATTTCGAAAGAGCGGCCAGTATGATAAATTGCCAACGGGAGATCGCCTATCCCTCCTACCACCCCCGTGGAAATTGCGATCGATCAAAAATTCCGCAAGCATTAAACGGATTATGCAATTTATACAAAAAATTGGCGTCAGCCGACTAGCGATCAGCCGATAAATAATATTTGGAAATTTATCGGTGAAAGAATAGAAGGATAAACGATGATGAAAAAAAAAAAAAAAAGAAAAAGAAAAAGAGGAAAAAAGGAGGAAGAAGCAAATGCAAATTGCATTGCGTGTAATTTATACAAAAATTTTCTTATGTACACGTTTCAAGTCGTACTGTACACGAGGCGCAAAACAAATAAAACAGCGATAATTTTTCACGCGCGACGATGTCGTAAAATTTTATATGGATGTGACGCACGATAGAGAGATTCGAATGTGGCGTGGAAAATTGTTGTACGTACACCGTCGCGATCGGTTTTCCAAACGTAGTAGCCGTTAAAACGTCGATTAAATAAATATCGAATATTTCAATTCACCGAACGGCAATTTAAAACGGGTATAAATAGCTGGTGGAAAAATTATTTTCTAGCTTGAAAATCAATATTATGGTTACGCGTTTCTCTATCAATATTTTATAGTCAAATGGATTGCTGTTGTTCCATGCATCTGGATTGCGGTTATTTCGGCTCGTTCATTAATTGAACGACAAGGTTACGATCGTTTAAGTGGTATTTTTAATAATTTGCTATCGGAATCGTGGTAATAATTTAGAATTTTGCTAATCGGTTATTTAAAAAAAAATTTGATTAAATGGCGTAGAATTATATTAAATTGGATCAAAGAATAAATGAATAAATATCGAAGAAAATTTTTAACTTCACGAATGAATTCTATAATCATTAAGTATATATACAACCAGCTAATTAAAGAATCAATAGCGAAGAATCACCGTCGAATGCATAAAACGAAAAGTGAAAAAAATAAATATCTCAAATTCCACAAAAAAAAAATTCAGATAACACGAGTCCTACGATATATGTACATATATCGTGATGCAAAATCGTACGTACGTAATAATTCTCAAATTCTCTTCTTCCACCACCCCTTCGAAACCCTTTTCTCTAGCACGACGAACAAATCGAATCCGCGGCTAATTGAAATTTAGAAACGCGGTAAAATCCCTGCGCACGATAAAATTCCACCGTTGTACGCGCCTCGTGCACGAATATTCTAATGCAATTTGCGCGAGTTCCATTACCGTTCAGCTGGTTCAAATCCGAGCGCTCGGTGCGGATCTTGTCCCTGTGAATCAGCGGTTCGCCACCAGAGAAATCGGCCACCGTCGCCGCGTACAGCTGCCCCTCTGAAACATGCATAAAACGTGTCCCTGTCAGTCGTAGTCACATCCACCCCCTCACCCCTCCCTCAACCACCCTCCTGGCATTTTACACCGGTTAAACGAGGACTGGGTGAGCTACAGCTGAAACGAAATCCGCTAAAGGCGCCTTCCACTTCATTTCCAACGTGGCGCTCCGGCCGGAAATCGTTCGCGAAACGCGCCACCACCCTGCTCGCGGCTGTGCCTAATCACCGTTGCATTGTCTCTGCCCACGGTTCAACGATCGCAACACCCGGCTCTGCGACGGGGGATTACAGCTATGCGCCCGAAAGCGGAGGAATTGGCGCTGGCTTCGAGCCTGGCAATTAAAGAGTACCGAAATTCACATGGGACTCGTGTACTCACAATTAGTATTCATTTTCGCTGTTGGGATTAGAGGGAGGAGAGGTTGGAGACGCGTAGATACGAATCGAACCTATGTTCGATAAGGATGATTAGGATGGGAGTGAAGGGGGTTGAATTTGTGAAGTTGGACGGGGATGGAGATTGGATATTGGGTGTGAAAAATGTTGGGCAAGTGTGTTTAGTTAATGAATATTTATAGCAGAGATAGGCTTGAATTTTTCAATTGTATTATATCGATTGGTTTGGATACTTTCAATTGGTTCAATGCTGCATATAAAGAGGTCTTTTTAAATAAAGACTACTATCTTTCAAAGATAAAAATATTGCAATTATCTGAACGATATTTAAAACTAAAAATGTTTAAGATATATTCAATACAATAATATCAATAAATCGACAAAACTGTAGTTTACAGATTTACAAATAGTTTACAGATAGTTTACTTCGATACGACAACCACTAAACAATTCTTCAGAAAATAATTTGCGCGAACTTACATAAAAAAATTCAATTCTTACTAGTTACACTTTTATACAACAATTTTATAAAACAAACTATAATTATCTCCAAAGTCTATAATTATCAAAATCATTAAAATTTCGCCTTAAAATATTTTTAAAATTATTATACCGAGATATTCCAAATAATAAAAATAAAACACCTAATATATTACTGAATCCCTAAAAAATTAAAAAAATGCAATAAAAAAAGTAGCATTCCAGGTAGAAGATAAGTGTGAAAAAAGTGAATATCAAAATTTATATATACAGCAAAAAAAAAACTTCTAAAACTCTAAAAAAACGGCAACAGTCAAAAAAATGGTAAAAAAGTAAGTAGGAGAACGATAGATATGTGATAAATGTGAAAAAAACTCCATTTAAATTACGTTATCCTAATAGAAAATCGAATGTTTGACGAAAAGTTTCGATGTATTGCTCGAGCGCATGGAAAATTCAAAGAATTTGACGTCAGTTCCAAGAACTTTAGAAATACACAGAACCAGGCCCGAGTTCCAAGAATTCTACAGATTCCGAGAATTCGACGTCATTTCTAAGAATTTCGGAGATTCCGAGAATTTGACGTCATTTCTC